>NC_091679.1:34302520-34605550 GCF_030179915.1 Drosophila takahashii
ATTTAAAGCAATTCTATAGATTAAGAAGCTACGGAAAGGATCGTCTGCCTAAAGGCGCCAACGATTTGGTCTAAATATTGATTGGGAATTAGAGGGCAAAATCCTGAAATAAATAAAACAATCTGATTGAACGCAGTTGAATGCATTGAGCAGTGGAAACCTAAGGTATTTGCAATCTTTTTTAAAAATACCAAATATTAAAAATACTGCCCCACCCACCACTAGGACCTATCGATGCCGGCAGTGTTTGCTATCGGCAAAGTGCTCATCTCCAACTCGCGTCGGCTGCGAATTGTTTTTTCTGCATTTTAGGAAAATAAAAGCAATAAAATATAAAGAAAAAGCCCGATCCAAAGAGCGAATAAAGCCACAACCACTGCCAGGATGGTGAAACTAACGCCAGAGCTGATAAACCAGTCGATGCAATACATAAACCCGTGCCGGGAGCGCGAGCTGGATTTGCGCGGCTACAAGATTCCACAGATCGAGAACCTGGGCGCCACCTTGGATCAGTTCGACACCATTGATCTGTCGGACAACGACCTGCGAAAGCTGGACAACATGCCGCACCTGCCGCGCCTCAAGTGCCTGCTGCTGAACAACAACCGCATTCTGCGCATCAGCGAGGGCCTGGAGGAGGCGGTGCCCAATCTGGGCTCCATCATCCTCACCGGCAACAACCTGCAGGAGCTGAGCGACCTCGAGCCGCTGGCCGGGTTCACCAAGCTGGACACGATCTGCCTGCTGATCAACCCGGTGTCCACGAAGCCCAACTACCGCGAGTACATGGCCTACAAGTTCCCGCAGCTGCGGCTGCTCGACTTCCGGAAGATCAAGCAGAAGGACCGCCTGGCGGCGCAGGAGTTCTTCCGCACCAAGCAGGGCAAGGACATGCTCAAGGAGGTCAGCCGGAAGTCCAAGATGAGCGCCGCCGCCGCCTTGGCCGCCGAGGCGGGGAATGGCAAGGGCCGGGGATCGGAGGGCGGAGGACGACTGGCCAATCCGGAGGATATGCAGCGCATACGGGAGGCAATCAAGCGGGCCAGCTCGCTGGCGGAGGTGGAGCGGCTGTCGCAGATCCTGCAGAGCGGCCAGCTGCCGGATAAGTTTCAGCACGAGCAGGAGGCGGCCCAGCAGAACGGGGCGGGGCAGAACGGCTCCGGGGCCGTGGCCATGGATTACTAGGATCCGTCGTCAGCTACCTTATAACCGTAGACCAATATTTTGTAATAATAAAACGCCGCCACAAGTTGATTCATCGCATTCTGCATTTTGGACATTCACAAATATATATATATCTTCTCAACTACGGCCGCCGGCCGGAGGATCTTTCACGGAAAGATCGGGGGTCAGCTGGCCACCGTGGAAATGCATTTACATGAACATAATTGGCTAAAAGTTTAACAATCTACGAGTGAGTTACGAAGGGGATAAAAAAATCGGAGGAGCAGCTGGCTGGGTGATTGGAATCGGGAACTGGTGCTCCTGGTCTGATATGGCTGGTGGTGGCTATTAGGAGACCTTTGCCGCCATTATGGTGTCGTAGTGCAGACCGGTGTAGAAGATGATCCACGTGACCAGGAATCCGGCGAACGAGGTCATGAATCCCTCCTTTATCAGCTCCCAAACGCCGCCGTAGGCATCCTCGTCCACGTTCTGGAAGTTGATGGCGTACAGGTAGACGATCCCGCAGCTGATGCCGGCGAATCTGGCGGGGATCACACAAAAGATTAATGAAATGGAGATCTGCGGGCTATTTATAGGTTATAGCTACTCACAGTACGAGGCCAAGGAAGCCTTTCAGGGGGACTATGCCCCAGATGACGCCCAGGAAGATGCCGAACACCTGGCGCGACCAGTAGATCACATCGAGGAACTCCTCCTGCGGGGAAATTAAGGATTTAAGGGATTAGCATGAGGGACTTTTGCCACCGGGAACTTTGCTCACCTTGTCCTCCCACTCGGATTTTGTGATGGCGCGCGCGCAAATTTCCCGCAGCGTTGAGGATTTGGCCGCATGGCCGTTGCGCTCAATTGTGCTTGTTTTCGTGGCCATTATTTGTTTCAGCTTTCGACCCAATTTAACACTTTAATTTATTTTGTTAATTAATTTTTCACTATCAAATGACTAACGCGTTTATCGAGCTGAAAATCCCTAGTGCCTTTGATGACGATAAGAAAATACCACCAATGTAACAGGGAAATACCAAAAATAATAAGAGTTGGTAGGGCGACAACCCTGCCATCAGCTGTTTTGGTTATGTGAATTACTATTTCCCTTTGCCAATAGATAATTTTTGATAAATAATGCTACAAATAACAAAGATCTGCTTGGCCACCTCCGCCGCAGTTACAGGTGAGTGCCTTGCCTTATTCCAAACCCCTTACAATTCATCAAATGTCTGTATTAATGCAGCTCAGCGGGGAATTGCCCTAACAGCCAGCCGCTCCATCGATCAAAAGTGGCGTGCAGGCAGGGGATTGCCGGAAAACCCGAATGCCTTCGGACCACTCACCAATTTGCCTGACTTTACGTACCTAGATGGCAGACCCACGCCCCTGGGAGTAAGTATAGTAAATAAACCTTTTAATATCCCCCTAATAATCCCCGTTTTGCAGGCCAACCAGAAGAGGAGACTGCTGAAGCAGCAGGAGATCGCCTCGAGGATCGTGGAGCTCAGTGGCGAGCTGGAGTTCGCGAAGCAGCGACATGAGCGCCTCAAGGAGGCCGCCGAGTCCGAGAAGCAGCGCCTCATCCAAAACAAACTGAAGCCCAAGGGCCACCTGCTGCTCAAGCAGAAGAAGTAGCCGCCTAATCTTAACCTTTATATTTGTTATCATAAGTCGCTTAGTGAATGGAGACGAAATTATACGATGGTCTTGTGATGTGGACACATGTTTGCCCAAAACACGTTTCAAAAACGTTCCCCAAACAGCAGCAAGCGTGGTTCATTAGACGTACCGCTAATGAGGAATTAATTGCAACTGGCCGATGGGCGACACACCTGCCGCATCTTAATTGAGTGTTAAAACGCCAGTGACGCACTTGCCGTAGTGGCGTGTCCTGGCATTTAGGCGAGATGAAAGCATTGCCCGCTTTTCCGAGGAGCTTCTCAGGCGGGAGTGGGCTCCCATTCACACATTACCTGCTAATAGGAGGCTTACGCTCGCGCATTCGAGTGTCTTCTCAAACTATTTCTGTAAACAAGGAAGTCGGCTGTCGGTTGTCCAAGGCCAGTTACACAGGCTCTCCTCTTCCGGCCTGCTCAACGTGGTCCAGATTCCGGAGCAGCAACCTGGAGAGATTAACAGATCGATCGTGCCAGCTGAGCCAACCGACCATGACAAATGTGATCCCTGCTGTTTGAATTTATCAGTCAATATGTACCCTCGTTTGCCAGCCAAATATTTGCACACCTTGCCAGCGGAGCTCCCTTGTTTTTCCGAGTGTTTGGTTTTTCGGTTAGGATATCAAGAATTTGGCACGCCCGGTCTTCGATTTGTTTAATCGTTTGCGTATAAACCAAACACTGGTATTATAAAACTCACCGAAACGTGCTCCATTTAGACCTGTTTTCGCAGAGCTCGTTCAACCGATTTATTGGTTTTAATTTGGCCATTAGCCCTGCTAGTTATAGCTCCCAAAACCTATATTAGGGATGAAAAACATCCGACTGGGCCGAGCTTCACACTTCCCGACAGAAAACATCAACAAAACTGAAGATCCATTGATCCCCTAGGTGGCAGACATAAAAATTTCCATAACTCTTTGTCCAAAAATGGTAAAAGTGGCAATTAAATAAGCGGATAATGTGCCACTGTAAATATTCAAATATTGCAGGGTGCAAATTTAGCTATTTACATTCGCACATTCGGCTAACAAAGAAATCAAGTCTGAGGAAATTTTCTAAGCAGATGATAGTGACTTGGAAACACGGCTATTCAAGTGCAGAATGTTTGTCGCACTTCTTGCAGAGGCATAAATTAGCCAAGGGGTATGAAATTTGGCACCGTTTTTCAGTCGAGGGTGTGACAAAAAAGGAAAAACGTGCCTCCGCCGGAGCTCTCAATCAAAGTGAAGCCATCAGTCGCTGCGCTTGCTTTGAATGCAGCCAATCGTGCGTATACGTAATGCGATCTGATTCCAACTGGATTGTTTATGTTTCCTTTATCTCCGGCAAATCTCGCACCTTTCTGTTGTTGTTGACGACGATGCTTTGGGTTTTGGGTGTGCAAAAAAATATTTACCCCCATGAAAAAAGGTGGTGTTGTGGAAAACAACCCAGCCACCCGACTGGGATTTATATTTATATAATTGTATATAAATTCATATAATTAGCGGGTTTATATTTACGCCCGAAACTTTTCGAAACACTCGGCGATAATTAAGTGCGAATTGGTCTGGGTCCAAGCATATGTCTTTTCCTCAATTTCATCTGCTTAACGATGGTTTACAAAAGTCTAGCCGGAAATCTCTGATTCATCGCATCATCTTTGAGTGCAGTCATGCCCCTTTTTGGGGGCAGGCCGTGTCGAGTTTGTTTGTTAATTAAAATTATACTGCTCCCGAAAGCCGCTCATGTTTTTCTAGAAAATCGCGGTATTTAACACTTCCTGAGTCAGCCGGCCACATTTTCACGACAATTTGATTAGGCGTCGCATGAACCATTGCGGTTGGATATTTATAAAGTCTGAGCCGTATTTTTAGACGCCGTCCTATTTGCGTGTCTATGCTGATTTGTGATAAAAACGCCGAATTTCATTACAACGACATTCGAGGTCTGGATTTAGACTTAGCGTGTGACCACACGAAAATTACCAACCGGCGACCACAGCGCCTGGTACACATATTACTCATACGCCGTGTGCGCCGCAAACCTTTCGAACCGAAAGCAAAATACCCAAAAGTCCCTAATTACTTTCGTCCGTTCACTGGCCTACGTCAAAGTGCCGAAAATTAAAATTAATAATATTATAATTAATCTAAAATAAAAATCAAAACGAAATAGTCACCAGACAATTCTCTGGGGGAATTCTGGGGAACCGTATCTTTCCGCATTGTAAAAACTTTTCCGAACCAAACTGGTAGCTCCGCGCTAACCGAAAACACTGCACCCGGCAATTAGAGCCTTTTGTCTTTGTCCCATAAGATTCCATGGAGATGAGCCCATGTCTCCAAGTCACAGCATCCGCGCATGCGCAAAACAAAGCCCAGACGTCAACCGAAGAGAGTTTTTTGGCTACGTCGAAAATCAAAAAATGTCGCTGCGTTTCCTCCGGACTTGCGTCACACAACGGAGCAGCGGCTCGGGCCGAAAGCAAATTTTCACATTTGGGTGCGAATATGGCGAATATGATCGGTGCGTATATAAGGGAAGGGTTCTTCGCAGCAAAGCACACAGAACTCGCCAGACGTTCAGAGCAACCAGTCCAGAAATCAAAGGATAATAACTAACCAACCAGGATTTTACCCTTAATAACAACCAGTTAAAACCGAAAAACACACAATGGATCTTAAGGTAAGCATCGCTATAGAGAGATCTCCGGGAGAATTCAGCTCACCCAGCTTTTCTCCCCTCTCCAGCAATTGTACTCGTGGATCTGCCTGCTGATCAGCATCATCATCTGCAAGGTGTCCGAGGCCAAGCCCACCTACTATGACCTGGATAGCTACGAGGCCTACGACACCGATCGCTACGACACGGACAGTGGCTCCTCTTACGCCCTGACCTACGGGAAACCGCTGACGGATAACCGCCTCAAGAAGCTGAATCCGGGCTACTACTACGTGGACGATGGGTATATTGCCCCGGTGGCTGCCAGTTCTGGCTACACCCGCCGCCGCGAAGATGCCAACTCCGAGAGCGGCGCCCTGCCCCACAACGTCAGGTTCACACCCATTGTGCGCGTCCGGCAGACGAAGACCAAGCGCAAGAAGCTCTTCGTGCCCAACTTCTTCGGCTAGAGAGGAGCGGCTCCTTCCGGCTAAACTGCCGGGATTGAGAGTACAGACTGAGGATGATTAGAGTAGGCTTAGCTGTAGTGTTAGTCGCGTGGCTCCCACACCAAAAAGTACCTTATACCTATATACTGTTACCTATTTTATATACGCGGCCAAAGCGATGACCAAATTATATTTATATACCCAAACCTAAATAAATAAAAACATACCAATATTGATGAAAAAAAATTTAAAATGAATAATTACTTTTGCGGTTGACCACAAGCGATTGGGAATCGTGAAATTTAAATTAATATTTATTTTTAGAAAAAATGCCGAAAAGTCGGGATTGTAATTTACAGTTTAAAGTCAAAAATACATCTTCTGTTTTGAGCCGGATTTATTCGGTTACCAAAAGTTTTTAATTGTGTTCGAGCATCATAAAACCATTTAACAATTTAGACAAGTTTAACCAAATTAATCGCTCGGTTGTAAACGCTTTCGCTGATAACACCCACACTTTTAATGAAAAGTGCCGTACAGAATTTTATGAACCGTAAAGTGTCTATTTAATTTGGCGGTTCGGTGCTAATTGACCACTTAGGCGATTTAATGAAATCAGAATAGCATTTATTATTATTTATACTTGATACAGTAAACTTTTCTGGATGACGTGATCATTTAAAATAAATATTGTGTACAGCAAAAACATATTTGAGTGTCAGCGCCCTTGGGATTCCGCATGTGTTATTGTTTATTAAGAAATATATAAGTACAGCCCAATTTCATTACACAAAGAATTCGAGTAAACCTTTTTAACATTTGGCTTTCTCCGTGAACATTTAAAAACCAATTCAAGCTAAATATAAAATATTTGTTAATAAATACATAGAAATCTGTCAATTAAAGTAAAATGAAATTTGTTTTTGCTTTAATAAATTAATTAAGACCTATAATTTGTGTATAAAATTGAATGATTTTAAATTAATCTCTTTTATTCCCAAGTGACCGTTAAATATTTTGAAAACGATGATAACGGTCTAGCGATAACGTTCATCGATGACTGCATTCTCTGTCATCGACCTATCGATATAACAGCTGTCGTCATTTCTGAAAGAAGAGGAGAGATTCGCGAATTTACAAAGAAACCAGAAGAAAATCAGCGTCGCCCAAGATGAGCTTCATGCAACCGAGTCCCGTTAAGTACGCGTGCTCCTGCGGCATCCTGAATCCGATCAACAAGCTCTTCTTCTGCCGCCACTGCCCCAAGCTGCGCTGTGGTTTCTGTGTGACGCACGAGATAGAGTCCCATTTCTGCTCCAATTGTCTGGAGAACATCCCGTCCACGGAGGTATATGTCCTATAAAAAGGGTCTCTTTACTATCCTCTTACAAATTAAATACTCTTCCATGTTGCCTGTAAAACCATTTACTTATTTCCATTTATTTCAGGCTCGCCACAAGAAGAACTGCTGCGCAAACTGCTTCGACTGTCCCTGCTGTCAGCACACCCTCTCCGCCAGAGCCTCCACCGTTCCAGTGGTGCGCAAGTCGGAGGAGACGAAGGACCCAAAGGATGGCGATGCCAAGGGCGACGCCACGCCCCCTGTTCCGGCCGCAAGCAGCAAGCCCTCGGCGGTGCCCACCACCAAGAAGATGTACTATCTGTCGTGCCTGTCCTGCCGCTGGACAACGCGCGACGTGGGCATTCCCGACCAGGGCGTGGCCACGGGCACCTGGCCGGACAACGAGTGCCTGTACCAGGCGCGCTTCAACGCCCTGGTCGAGTACTTCCAGGCGGTGGTGCTGCAGGAGAAGCAGGAGAAACTGGAGTTCATGCGGCGCAAGGCGCCCAAGCAGCACAAGTTCCCCAGCCTGACGGATCGCACGGGTCTGACCGTATCACTGATTCGCCGCCAGATCGGCTGGAACGACAAGGTGCCGAAGGCCAAGGCCGTGATCACGCCGGCGGAAGCCACGGCCGAGGTGGAGGAACTGCCGGCGAGCATCTTCACGGAGCCGCTGAATCTGCGCAATGTGACGACCATCACCCAGCGACACAGCCAGCCAGCGGACCAGCCCACTGCTGTGGGCAGCCTGTATCCGCAGCGGCGGTCGCTGTGGATCAAGCGCTCGCTGCGCTGCCGCCAGTGCGAGCACAATCTGATTAAGCCGGAGTACCATCCCACGTCGATCAAGTACCGCATCCAGCTCTTCGCCAGCTACCATGTGCCCGAGGTTGTGATGGTGCGTTGCGAGCAGCCTCTGTTGCCCGGCCAGAGCAACGCCATCCTGCTGAAGCTCACCAATCCGACCATGTACGACATGACCATTCGACTGTTGACTGCTGCTCCGCCCGAGGATCCGCAACTGTCGACGGAGACCACTCGTGTGGCGAAGGAGGAACCGATTTCCTCGACGCCTCTTCTCAAGTCCGTTGGCATCACCTTGTCGCGTCAAAACTCAACCCGGGAGGTTAAACGCGACGTGTTGGATGTGTCTAATGCCGAGATAGTTCCGCTGGAGAGCGAGTTTGTGCTCAGCCAGCGCGATGATTCCAAGGAGTTCGATGAGTACGTGCAGCTGCCCACCGAGGAGCCCAAGTTCATTGTTTGGCGCAAGGGCAACAAGGTGCTCTTACGACTGCAGTTTACGCCTGCAGAGGAGCTGCCCGGGAGCACGGACGTAGTGCTGGGATTCTTTATGCAGTACACGTACGTCAATACTGTGACCAATGCGTCCGAGAAAAAGGAGCCCACCACCCATGCGCTCCACTCCAGGGTGTTCATCACCGCAGGCGCCATCGAGCAGAAGTGAATACTTAATTACCCAACTGGCATACTAATCGAACTTATACATAAAACACGCTTTATGAAAGCTAGGAAAATATATGTATTTATTTATTAATCCACTCGTGAAAAGCAGCTAGTATTAAAGATGAATAAACCGCTTGTTCTAACCCTAAGTAGTGCTTAGTTTTGGGTTACCAAACCGGTCCACTTCTCGCTCTCGGCCCACAGGAACTTTCCAACCTTGTCGTCCAAGGCGGCAGGAGCCACAGCCTTTGGTTTGCAGTCGCTGAAGTACAAGCCACTGACATCCTTCAGTTCCGGATCCAGAGCAGCATAAATAGAGGTCTGTGCTCCACTCTTTGGTGTCTTCATAAGGGGCCAAATCATTGGCTTCAAAAAGAACCTGAAGTTTGTAATATTACTAATAAAGTTCCTTCTCCATTTAGCTTCAACTTACTTCACGAAATTGGTCTGGAAAAAGGCCCAGTTCCTGGCCAGCTCAGTGTCCACAACGCCAGGATGTAGGGAGTTCACTGTAACGCCACTACCCTCCAGCCGCTTGGCCAATTCCCGGGTGAACAGGACGTTGGCTAATTTGCTCTGGCTGTAGGCTAGGCCCTCGTCATAGGACTTCTCGCTGTTCAGGTCAGCAACGTTAATAGCACCACGGGTATGGGCCAGACTGGAAACGACAACAATGCGACTGGGAGCCGATTTCTGAAAAATTTTCAAGACTGTTATCTCAAGTGCTCGACTGATATTTTTTACCCTCACCTTTAGCAGGTCGAGCAACAAGTTAGTCAGCAAAAAGTGACCGACGTGGTTGACACCCAACTGCAATTCGAAGCCATCCTTGGTTAAAGTCTTCGGGCAGCGCATCACTCCGGCATTGTTGATCAGGACATCGAGCTTATTCTGTTCCTTCTTGAAACTATTAAGGATATTGTACAAATTATAAAGGCTAAGAGGCTTCTCTGGCTAGCTTACCCAGCTACAAATTCACGGATAGAATCCAATGAACTCAGATCCAGCTCCCGAGAGAATATATTCTGATTGTTCGTCTCCTTTATGATGTCGTTGCGGGCCTTATTACATCGGTTCATATCCCTGCAGGCCATATAGACCGTTCCACCGCGTCTCGCGATCTCCAGAGCCGTCTCCTTGCCAATTCCCGTGTTGGCTCCCGTAACAATAAACACTTTTCCCGTCTCATCGGTATCCTTTGTGAATTTCCCTCCCTGCATGTATTCCCTGTAATTATCAAAAATGATTTATAGAAAAGTTATTATCTAAAAATCGGAAGTCATAATGGCAAGTCATGCATCGTCACTTTATATTTCATAATTTCCAGAACGTATGCAGGAAACTTACTTCAAGAGGTAAATGCCCACGCCGATAATAGCTGGCCACAGTATTATGGGGCTTAGTAAACAATCGATGAAAATGCACATTTTGAATATATTTTATTTTGTTTACTGTTTGGGGTGTTGTCAGTTCTGAGTTCTCTCGGAGAATGCGAGAGGTACGAAAAGCACAGCTATTTATATAGAACACCGGCTACTGCGACACATATTTATAATCGCTAATACATGGTGAAATCGGAAAAATGAAAAGGCAAAGAGAACAAAGCTCTCTTCACTTAAGAGAAAAGTTTGTTTTGGGGTAGGGTGGGAATTGGTCCGATCAATTTACTAAAGTATATTTCAGTCTGTTCAATAGATTGTATTTTGCATAAAAAACACATTTACCGAAAAAAAAATCGCGATCGCAAATGAGAAACTTTTCAGATCCTTCTAGACGATAAAAAGGCGATAATTCTATTGCCTCTCGTCCAGAAGTCAGGAAGTCAGGAAGGAAGATAGAAACACGACAGAACACATTTTACAAAAACCAAAAAGGGTCGCGATCGTGGGGAAGTAACTTCTAAGGGATTTCTAGGCGATAGATATACGATAGAACACATTTAACTCAAGAAAGGAGAAACTTCTGAGACACTTCTAGACGATAAAAAGGCAATAGAACAAATTTTACAAAAACAAATCCAAAAAAAACTGTCTTCCAATTCACTCCTGGAAGTTTACATGCCGCAATTATTAAATAATAAAATAAATAGAAATATATAATTCTCAAGGCTTATTTTTTAAGTTACCTAATCGGGAAAGGCTTTTTTAGGTATCTGCTATAAGCGTCTTCTGAGTAACTCCTGGAAATAAGACGCTTATAGCAGATACCTAAAAAAGCCTTTCCCGATTAGGTAACTTAAAATATAAGCCTTGAGAATTATATATTTTTATTTATTTAATTAGAAAAGCATTGCGGCATGTGAACACGGTCCATAAGCATGTAGATCTTCATTTTAACTTCCAGTAGTAAGAAGCGTTTGATCATGGATAGTTGAGAACTGGTCCTCGCTCAATAAATTCTGCAAATTTGGGATACATTTTTCGACATTTTTAATACGAAAATATACATTTAAACATTTTAATTGATTATTTTATTTTTTTTGCATGTAACTTTTTTTTTTAGTGTATTTGACATAATTAAAATTAAAAAAAATTGTTAATAATAGGCGCTGCAATGTACATATAAAAAAACACACATAATTTACAAATAATAATAATTTTAAAGTTTTGCACGAAATAAGCTGTGACATTAAAAAAGTCAATGATTTTAGTTTTTTTTTTAATTTTAAGTGTTATTCTATGGAATCTAAAAATAATAAAAATATCTTGCGATATGGTGGGAATTGGGCCGATCAATTTATTAAAGAATATTTCAGTCTGTTCAATAGATTGTATTTTGCATGGAGAAGGTCTTTAATCAAATACAGAATGGGTTTTCCATATCTCTGTATCTGCATAGCTCATCTTTCAGGTTGCAGTTGCTAAAGTACTGACCAGTAATGTCCTTCAGATCAGGGTCAAATGATTGAAATATAAAAAGAAACAATTTAAATCTGTTCAAGCTCTTTACAATGATTTTTCTGTAGACAGAACGATAGAGATTGTATTCCAGCGATAAAGAGGCGAAAGAGAAGCTAAATCCTAAATTTTTAAACCTTGAATAAAACATCGTTTGAGGTATGTCTACTACTTATCCTATTAATCTGACCAAAGGTTCTGATTCCTTTTTGTATTTAAATAAATCTCATTTTTAAAAATCGTAACAGTTTTTATTTTCATAAAAGTAAAGTAATAAATAACGAAATGGCGGTTAATGGAATATAGATTTTATCTAGTCCAATTTATTTACGCCTGTCCACTTCTCGCTCTCTGCCCACAGGAACTTTCCAGTCTTATCGTCCTTGGCAGCTGCTGACACATCCTTGGCCTTACAGTCGCTGAAGTACAGTCCGGACACCTCCTTCAGTTCAGGGTCCAAAGCGGCGTAGAGCGTCGTCTGAGCTCCATTCACAGGAGTCTTGAAGAGAATCAATTGCAGGGGCCTCACCAGGAACCTAGGATGCAGCAATTAATAGCTAATTCAAATAACATCTACCTTAAAACTTACGACACAATGCTGGGCCAGTTCCTCGACAGCTCCGTGTCCACAGCTCCGGGATGCAGGGAATTAGTTGTGACTCCAGTTCCCTCCAGACGCTTGGCCAATTCCCGGGTAAACAGAATGTTGGCCAGTTTACTCTGGCTGTAGGCACCTATCCTACTGTAGGATTTTTCACTGTTCAAGTCATCAACATTGATGGATCCTTGAGTGTGCGCCAGACTGGAAACGTTTACGATGCGACTGGGTGCAGTTTTCTACAAAGTGCATTGAGTTAATAAGGTGTTAGGAAAGTCATAGATGCCAAAAATACCTTCAGAACATCTAGCAGCAAGTGGGTGAGCAGGAAGTGTCCCATGTGGTTGACTCCCAGCTGCATTTCGAAGCCATCCTTGGTCAGGGTCCTGGGACAGTGCATAACTCCAGCGTTGTTGATCAGGACATGAAGCTTATCCTGCTCCTTTTTGAAACTGTTTTACAAGGAATCGAGTTATTTCTTTGCATTTTTATTGATCTGTCATGCTTTGCTTACCCAGCAGCGAATTTACGAATGGATTCCAGCGAACTCAAGTCCAATTCGCGGGCGAAAATGTTGTTGTTACCCGACTCCCTGATGATATCCTGGCGGGCCTTTTCGCATCGGTTCATATCCCTGCAGGCCATGTACACAGTTCCTCCGCGCTTGGCAATCTCCAGGACTGTCTCCTTGCCGATTCCCGTGTTGGAACCGGTGACAATAAACACCTTGCCGGTTTCATCGGTCTGCTTGGTAAACTGACCGCCCTGCATGTATTTCCTGAAATTCAAAATTGGGAAATTATGGTTAAATAAATTATTAATAAAGTAGTATTTAACTTGTAAAAATGTTTTGACCCTGTTTTTGCAACCGAAACGCAACAATATACAGAATAATTTTATCTAGGTATTACTCATAACGAATAGAACTATTTCATGCTGAAATTACCTCAGAAAGTAAGCAGCTCCGCCAATTAAAGCCGGCCAAAAAAGGAGGGGGCACAACAAACAGTCAGTCAAACAAGCCATTTTTGTTAGTCCGCAGTTACTTCCAGTTGTGGGATCTCTCAGCGAATGCGAACTAAGCCGGTTCCAGCTGTCTTTTAAATACCATGAGCGCTATCTGTGAGAAAGTATACGACAGCCATAAATTGCTTACTCACGATGAGTGTTTTTCGAACTTGCGAGAAGAGAACGCCACAGGTTGGCGTGGAAGAGCAAATCGATACGCAATGTTTGGAAAATATTACGTATACGTCTGTATGCCGGGCCCGAAAATACTTACATATGTCAATCAGAACGAACTTAGCCGAAGTCTTGTTATGGCAAACAGCTTGTTAAACAATTGGTTAAATCTATTTATAGCCCTAATCAGTTATCACTGAACTGCGAGAAAAACGATGAGCAACTGACATTAAATGCTTGGGCTTAAATTAAATGGTAATAAACCTATGAACATGAAATTTCAATGGAAAGAAATGAAATACATTGAGACTTTGAATATGGGTACAAAAATGTTGTTCTGTAGTTTATCATTAAATTAAAAATTCTTAAAATGAGTTGTATGACTAGCAATTGTAGCCCAACGTGGTAATGAATCCAATTTTGAACTCTCTATACCAGTAAATTTTTAGCTCTCAGCCTACAGCTATGGCATTCTTGACGGCAGCTGACGGATTCTTAACTTAACTTACCGTTTTACCATTTACATTATTCCAATCCCTGGCCAATTGTGTAAACGGAACCAGGATCAATAGCATTGACCGTGACTCCCTACTCTTTTTATATAAAGACTCTTTAATTGACTAATACTCTTCATGTTCAGCCAGAAGGCAAACTCAGACTGATTTAATTGTTAAAGTTGCAAGAGAACAACCTCTGACGACAAGAGACAGTATAAGAGAATTTTATTTCAAAGGGTTTTCAAGAGCGGGATCGATATTTCTCATAACGCAGATAAGAGCGTTGAAGCGAATATAAAGCTTTTTTAAATGTCCAGTCATCTAATAACTATATAAAGAATCAAAACATTGAAGCTATAAACAAATCAAACACCTCTTGAAGAGGTATAAAACTAGTGACGATCGCACATTCCACATACAAAAGTTCTTATATCAACTTCAGTGACGAAAAATGTTTAAACATTCGAATAAATTACTACATTTTCTAAAATTAACTCATTTATTTTACTTTTTTATCGTAGCTGATTTTCAATTCTACGACTATATATACATAAGTAGTAGTCTCCTCGCACACACTTCGGTGCGGTTCGTCACTAAGTGACTGCCGTCCAAAGTGATCAATTAAACTTCAGTCACTGGGTTTTACGGATCGTTTTTTGATTTAACAAACGAACTATCCTTACAGATTTCGAAAAGTAAAGAATGCCGTTTTGTTTTGTCTATTAATAATTTAGATTGGACCATCCATTAAAAAGTTATGAATAAAAAGATAATCTTTGGTTATGTCCAAATAATATAATGCAAACTGTACAAGCACTTGATTTACTACTAGCATAACTTAATCTCCCTCGCACTCCCTTTAGCTTATTAACGAGTATCTGATAGTCGAGTCCTTCTCTCTTGCTTGATTTTATTTCTGTTATAAACCCAAGGGTATTAATACTTCGCCTTGCTTTCTTATTTGTATTTTGGTTCTAGCCCTCCCCTTATCATCCAGAACTTTTTGTTTATATAAATTTTATTAACACCTAAATTAGCTTCGATTAATATTGTAACCGTAGGTAAATGGGATTTTTGTACATAAACAAATTTTAGAGTTCCTAGTTGTATTTGTTTAAATTAATAAATTAGTACATGGCGGTTGATAAATATTGAGCTTCTCTAATCCAATTTAGATGTATTCACTCCTGTCCATTTCTCGCTTTCTGCCCACAGGAACTTTCCAGCTTTATCGTCCTTGGCAGCTGCTGACACGTCCTTGGCCTTGCAGTCGCTGAAGTACAGTCCAGAGACATTCTTCAGCTCAGGATCCAAGGCAGCGTAGAGGGAGGTCTGAGCTCCACTCCTAGGAGTCTTGAAGAGAGTCCATTGCAAAGGCTTCACGAGGAACCTAAGGTACAGAAATTAATAGCTAATTCAAATAATGGCTAACTTATAACTTACGCAATCAAGCTGTTCTCCATGAACGACCAATACCTCATCAGCTCAGTGTCCACAGCTCCGGGATGCAGAGAATTAACCGTGACTCCAGTTCCCTCCAGACGCTTGGCCAATTCCCGGGTAAACAGAATGTTGGCCACTTTACTCTGGGTATAGGCAGCTATCTTACCGTATGATTTTTCACTGTTCAAGTCATCAACATTGATGGAACCGTGAGTGTGCGCACCACTCGAAACGACTACGATGCGACTGGGTGCAGTTTTCTACAATGTGCATTGAGTTATTAATGTCTTATGAATGGCATAGGAGTCCAGAAATATCAAAAATACCTTCAAAACATCCAGCAGCAGGTGGGTGAGCAGGAAGTGTCCCATGTGATTGACTCCCAGCTGCATTTCAAAGCCATCCTTGGTCAAGGTCCTAGGGCAGTGCATAACTCCAGCATTGTTGATCAGCACATGAAGCTTATCCTGTTCTTTCTTGAAGCTTTTTTACAAGGGAATTGGTTACTTAAACGTTTATTTATGACTCAGTCAATTTTTGCTTACCCAGCTGCGAATTTACGAATGGATTCCAGCGAACTCAGGTCCAATTCGCGGGCGAAAATGTTTTTGTTACCCGACTCCCTAATAATATCCTGGCGGGCCTTTTCGCATCGGTTCATATCCCTGCAGGCCATGTACACAGTTCCTCCGCGCTTGGCAATCTCCAGGACTGTCTCCTTGCCGATTCCCGTGTTTGAACCGGTGACAATAAACACCTTGCCGGTTTCATCGGTCTGCTTCGTAAACTGACCGCCCTGCATGTATTTCCTGAAATTACAGAATGGGAAATTATGTTTATGATGACAGAAACTTATTAGCGTACACAGAGAAAATAGCAACTTAGCTGCAAGTCTAATTTCACTTTTAAAATGTTTTGACCCTGTAATATTTTACGAAACAATTTTATCTGTGTATTACTCATACGAACCAGAACTATTGCGTGTCGAAATTACCTCAGAAAATACGCAGCTCCGCCAATTAAAGCCGGCCAAAAAAGGAGGGGGCACAAACAACAGTCAGTCAAACAACCCATTTTGTTTATTCCGAAGTTACTTCCAGTTGTGGGATCTCTCAGCGAATGTGAGCTACGACGACTCAGTTGTCGCTTAAATACCACGCGCGTTATCTGTAAGAAAATACACGAGAGTCAAAAAGTGCTTACTCACGGTGAGTATTTTTCGAATTTTGCGGGAAGAGAACGATATATTTAAGAGCGTGGACGAGCAAGTTGATACACAATGTTTTTTAAATATTACGTATACGTCTGTATTCCAGACCCGAATATATTTACATGTTTCGGCCAGAGCAAACTAAAACATTGGTTCAAACTCAAATCTATTTATAGCCCTAATCAGTTATCATCGACCTTCGGGGAATACGATGAGCAACTGGCATAAAATACTAGTAAATATATAATATGGTATTTAGCGTGTGAGCATGAAATTTTTTGTTCCTTATCATTAAATTTTAAGCTTGTTATCTAACAAAACCAAAAGTCAACTCAAAATAGTTTTTAAGATTATTATTTAATAGTACAAATAAAGTTTTGATTAAATATTATAATCTTGATATGAATCAAAGACTTATATCAATTGTAGCCCTACGTGGTATTTAATCCAGTTTGGAACTATCTAGACTAGTCCATTTTTCGCTTTCAACCCACAGTAACTGGGCAGTTTTGTCATTCTTGGCGGCAGATGCCGGTTCCTCTTCCTGGCAATTGTAGAAATACCTCCCGGTAACCCTTTCCAAATCGCGGTCCAAAGACAGAAATATTGAGGTCTGGGCTCCACTTTTGGGGGTCTTTAGAATGGGCCACATCAGAGGTTTTAAAACATATCTAAACGTGGTTTGATAATAAGTAAAACCATATATAAAAGTCCATGTTAACTCACCGTATAAAATAACCATTTAGAGTATTCCAATCCCTGGCCAGTTCAGTGTTAACCGATCCAGGATTAAGGGCATTGACCGTGACTCCTGTTCCTTCCAATCGTTTAGCCAGCTCCCTGGTGAACAGAACATTGGCCAATTTGCTCTGACTATAGGCATCAATTTCATTGTAGGACTTCTCACTATTTAAATCGTCAAAGTTGATGGTGCCCTTCGTATGGGCCACGCTAGAAAGGACCACAATTCGACTCGGAGCACTTTTCTAGGACATATTTCAGGATCAGTCATCTATCATATACAAATAATCGTATTTCCAGTACCTTTAAAACATCCAGCAGCAGGTTAGTTAGCAGAAAGTGACCCATGTGGTTAACGCCCAGTTGCGATTCAAAGCCGTCCTTGGTTAATCTTCGAGGACATCTCATAATGCCAGCATTATTGACTAGCACGTCCAACTTATTCTGCTCTCGTTTGAAGCTATTTTACAAAATATTCGTAAATAATATTGTTAAATTCAGATTAATTTCAATATTACACACCCAGCAACGAATTTGCGAACGGAATCCAGGGAGTTCAAATCCAACTCACGAGAGAAGACATTCTGATTGTTCGTATCTTTCACGATTTCTAGACGGGCCTCTTCACATCTGCCTAAATCTCTGCATGCCATATAGACCGTTCCACCCCGTTTCGCAAATTCCCGGACCGTTTCCTTCCCGATTCCGGAATTTGCACCGGTAACAATAAATACCTTACCCGTTTCATCGGTGTGCTTCTTGAACTGAATTCCTTGCTTGTGTTGCCTGAAATCAAAGAGCACATGACTCAATTAAAAAAATGTATCTCAATGGCTAAAAAACTTACCTTATGTACAAAACAATCGCTCCAAATAATATAGGAAATACTATAGCCGGGCTTAACAAACAAACGGTGATAAAACACATTTTTCAATTTTCAATATTCTGCTTATGGCAATTTTGTGTGTGTTGCCGGAGGCTCTTCTTTGTCATATGAAGTCACAACAGCTACTCTTTTTATATAAATACTCTTCGGTGGGTATATATTCTCTGTGTTTCGCCAAAAGGTAAACTCACGATGATTTAATTATTTAAGTTGCAAGAGAGCAACCACAGGGGGAATTGGCCAAAAAGAGCACGAGTCATGACGACAGGAGACATATGTATAATAGGAGATAATATTTTTTCATTTGTTGTTTAAGAGTGGGATCGATATTTCGTATAATGCAGATAAGAGCATTGACGTTGTAAAGCTTTTTTAATGTTAACTCTCTTTATTTTAATGTATTAAAATTTCGTACCTAATTAAAACTTGTACCTAGAAAGTTAGTACCATACGTAAATATATTTTATTTTATATACATTCCTAGCAGTCTTTATAAAAATCAAAATGAAAAAAGCTATGATCAATCTAAAACCAATCCAGAAATTAATCGCTTTGATAGGTTCAACCCATGCACGGATCCACGGGAGGTGATATGGGTGATATATCACCCCCCACTCGGGTGAAAAATTAAAGAAATTTTGGTATTCAAAAAGTATGCAAGAAAAAAATTGTTTTGATATCACCCCCCACAAAAAAATCCTGGATCCGCCACTGGTTCAACCATTTAGTAAACTTACTTTCCGAGCTTCGATCCCAAGAATGGTGTATTTCGAAAGAGTTCCGTGCTCAGTACGCCGGGATGTAGGGCCTTTATATGGTGGCTCCCCTGAGGTCTTTTATTGTTGTATCTCTGTTATTATTGCAAGGGTATTCATATGTCGCCTCGCTTTCTTTTATTTTTTTTTGTTCATTGTAGTCATTTTGTAGTCAGTGTCATTTATACCTAAATTTGCTTCGATTAGTATTATATCCGTGGATATTCTAATACCTAAAGTCTTGTCAAATAAAAGTAACAAATTTTATAACTTAGTAGGGTTTTATTTTCAATGTTAAAGTAATAAATAAATGGCGTTTGATGGAATATGGAGTTTCACTAATCCAATTAGGGAGTATTTACGCCTGTCCACTTCTCGCTTTCTTCCCAAAGGAAAATTCCGGTCTTTTCGTCCTTGGCAGCTGCTGACACATCCTTTGCCTTGCAGTCGCTGAAGTACAGTCCAGAGACCTCCTTCAGTTCAGGATCCAAGGCAGCGTAAAGGGAGGTCTGAGCTCCACTCTTAGGAGTCTTGAAGAGAGTCCATTGCAAGGGCTTCGCCAAGAACCTGAGATACAGAAATTAGCATCTAATTCGAATAATCGCTAACTTATAAATTATAACTTACGCCACAAACCAATTATCCAAGAACTTCCAAGTCCTCATCAGCTCCGTGTCTACCGCGCCGGGATGCAGAGCATTAACCGTGACTCCAGTTCCCTCCAGGCGCTTCGCCAATTCCCGGGTAAACAGAATGTTGGCCAGTTTACTCTGGGTATAGGCAGCGATCTTACCGTACGATTTTTCACTGTTCAAGTCATCAACATTGATAGAACCCAGGCTGTGCGCACTACTGGAAACGACTACGATGCGACTGGGTTCAGTTTTCTACAATGCGCATTGAGTTAATAATGTCTTATGAAAGTCATAGGAGTCTAGAAATATGAAAAACACCTTCAAAACATCCAGCAGCAAGTGGGTGAGCAGGAAGTGTCCCATGTGATTGACTCCCAGCTGCATTTCAAAGCCATCCTTGGTCAGAGTCTTGGGGCAGTGCATTACTCCAGCATTGTTTATCAGGACATGGAGCTTATCCTGCTCTTCAGTGAAGCTGTTCAACAAGAGAATGAGATATTAATACGCATATTTATTGATCAGTCATTGATATTGCTTACCCAACTGCAAAGTTACGGATGGATTCCAAGGAACTCAAGTCCAATTCGCGGGCGAAAATGTTGTTGTTACCCGACTCCCTGATGATATCCTGGCGGGCCTTTTCGCATCGGTGCATATCCCTGCAGGCCATGTACACAGTTCCTCCGCGCTTGGCAATCTCCAGGACTGTTTCCTTGCCGATTCCCGTGTTGGAACCGGTGACAATAAACACCTTGCCGGTTTCATCGGTCTTCTTGGTGAACTGACCTCCCTGCATGTATTTTCTGAAATTACAGAATGTTTAGTTTAAATGTCAGATATAAGTGCAGCTTATAAGCGGACACTGAGAAAATAATATTTGTTAAAATTATTTTTTTGGTGCCAAAATAGGATATTTAAAATATTTTGACTCTGTTTATTTTATTGCTCATACGAACAATAACTATTCACCTCAGCAAAAAAGCAGCTCCGATAATAAAAAGCGGCCAAAATATGAGGTTGAACAAGAGACAAGCAGTGGAATGATCCATTATGTTTATTCCGCAGGTACTTCCAGTTGTGGGATCTCTCAGCGAATGAGAGCTAGGCCGGACTCCAGCTGTCCTTTAAATACCACCAGTGCTATCAGATAGAAAATACACGACAGCCATAAAGTGCTTAGTCACGATGAGTATAATTCGGACTTCGGGGTGAAAACCATGTAGATGGAAAAGCAAGTCTGTATTCGTCTGTATTTCGACCCAAGCATAAGCCATTGGTTTAAACGGAAATATATTTATAGATCTAATCAGGTACCATCGACCCTCGCGGAAAACTATGAGCACCTGGCATACACAGTATACTCAGTTTGTAAATAAATAATACGGTAATAAAACGTTTCGGCATGAAACATATTTTAATGCTTCTTAATCGATAAAGACAATTTGAAGTAGTTTTCCAGATAATGGGCACCTTGAATATAGGTAGTACAATTTTGTTTTAATTTTTAATTAAAGGTTCAAATCTTGATATGAATCATGAGACTAATGACTAGCAATTGTAGCCCTTTGTGGTAATTAATCCACTTTAGAACTATCTAGACCAGTCCATTTTTCGCTCTCAGCCCACAGTAACTGGGCAGTTTTGTTATTCTAGGCGACAGATGCCAGTTCCTCCTCCTGGCAATTGTGGTAATACCTCCCGGTAACACTTTCCAAATCGCGATCCAAAGACAGACCGTAACTCCTCATATTCTCCCCGGTGAGCAGGACATTGGCCAACTTGCTCTTACTATAGGCATCAATTTCACACTTCACTTTTCAAATCGCCAAAGTTTATTTTGCCCCTCAAATGGACTACACTGGGGAGGACCACAATTCAATAAACCCGCGCTTAAAAAACGACCGGTGATAACACACATTTTTCAATTTTCAATATTCTGCCTATGGCAATTTTGTGTGTGTTGCCGGAGGCTCTTCTTTTTCATATGAAGCAACATCATCTACTCTTTTTATATAAATACTCTTCGATGGGTATATATTCTCTGGGTTTAGCCAGAAGGTAAACTCACGACGATTTAATTGTTAAAGAGAGTAACCACAGGGGGACTTTGGCCAAAGAGAACACGAGTCATGACGATAAGAAACTATATAATAGGAGAGAATAAATTTTCAATGGTTTTTCAAGAGCGGGATCAAAACTTTTCATAACGTAGATAAGAGCGTTGACTATTTAAAGGTTTTTTAGTGCTAACTCTCTTTATTTTAATGTATTAAAAATTCCGTATCTAATTAAAAATTGTTAATTGTTAGAAAACAAAACTAGGTTACTAAGACAATTAGGAAAGATTTCCGGTCAAATGTGGTGAAACGATTTGAGAACTTTAAACTCATGGGTCAGTTAGAGTTAAAAGCATCATAAAGTTGGTCAAATGCTAATACTCGTCCACTTCTCACTTTCTGCCCACAGAAACTCGGCATCATCATCATATTGGGCGGCAGACCCAACATGCTTTTGCTTGCAATCACTGAAATATTTTCCTGATACGTTTTTCAAACTAGGATCTAAAGCTGCATATAGAGACGTCTGGGCTCCATTCCTTGCAGTCTTTATAAAAATCCAAATGAAAGGAGCTATGATCAATCTGAAACCAAACCATAAATTAATCGCTTTGTAGGGTTCAACCATTTAGTAAACATACTTTCCGAGCTTCGATCCCAGAAATGGTGTATTTCTAAAGAGTTCCGTGTTCACTACACCAGGATGTAGGGCATTCACCGTGACTCCAGTTCCCCCCAGACGTTTTGACAACTCCCTCGTGAAAAGGATGTTGGCCAATTTGCTCTGACAATAGGCCATCTTTCGGTCGTATGACTTTTCGCTGTTCAGATCATCTCGCTTAATTCTTCCGAGCCGGTGAGCTATGCTGGATAAGACCACAATTCGACTGGGAGCGGAACTCTTAAGGACATCAAGGAGCAGCAGAGTAAGGAGGAAGTGGCCCATGTGATTAACTCCTATTTGCATCTCGAAACCATCCTTCGTTAGCATCTTGGGGCAGTCCATAATGCCGGCGTTGTTGATAAGAATGTGCAGTTTATTTTGCTCCCGTTTAAAGCTTTAGGTAATATGTAAAGATTTTGTTTTAAATCATAAAAGGGGAATACTTACCCCGCTGCAAAGTTCCTTATGGACTTCATGGAGCACAAATCCAGTTCCCGAGCGAAAACATTTTCATTGTTAGTCGCCTCGATGATCTCCTGACGTGCCTGCTCGCATTTTCTCATATCCCGACAGGCCATATAAACGGTGGCTCCCCTGCGAGCCAATTCCAGCACGGTCTCCTTACCAATTCCCTGATTGCAGCCGGTCACAATCACCACTCGGCCAGTCTCATCCGTTTTCTTGGTGAACTGACCGCCCTGCATATAATGCCTAAGGAAGAGCAAAGGTTATGGAAGCACTGAAACACTAATGAACCCACCTGAGAAGATATATTCCAATGGCTGAAAGTGCTGACCCATATACCAGGGGGCTAAACAGGTAATCGGTGGTTGCATCCATCTTTCCACTCCGAATGCTGCCAGCTTCAAGTGTCGACTGGCGAGATGAGACCCACTTGCACTTTTCTTTATACAAGTAATATCAAAAACTTGGAATGCCCATACTTTATACATTAACGATCTTGAACCGGTAAAATTATCATTGGTAGTTTAAGGTCGGTGGGTTAACGATTCGTAAGTCTCGCGGGGGAACTGACGCTTCCGTCTGGCCAAAGTTTGACATATAAAGTATTCAAAATTATTATATCCGTTGATCCCAAGTTGTTTTTGTTTAAATCGTTAGTTTAAATGAACAGTCAGCTAATAAAGAACCTGTAATATTTTTCTTTTTATTTTTTTTTATAACTGACAGGGTATTTATATTTCGCCTTGCTTTCGTTCATATATTTTTGGCTTGAGCTCTCTCCTTGCAATTCGGAACTTTTCGTTGATGTCAGTGTCATTAGCACCTGAATTCGCTTCGATTAATATTATGTCCGTGGGTAAATGGGCTCTTTGCTCACTTATACCCGGAACCATGTCGAATAAAGACGATTTTCTCCGACATCGTACAAAGCCTACCCAAATTTTACATCGATTGTTTTTTAAAGGGAGTGCATGGACCATTTACGCAATCGCCTGCGGATTCCACTTCTTTAAGCTGCACTACAATGAGCGAACCAATCAGGTGGAGGAGGCCCAATACCATCGGGTGTGGTCAAAGATCGTAGTTGGTATCAAGGTCTTGCTAGTGGCTAGCCAATATCTGCAGTACTTCGTACTCGGACTGGTCATCTATATCCACCTAAAACTGGTGCACACAAGCAGTGCCCAGAACTTCGTGATGAGTCTCCTCATGCTGGGAATAGTCCTTAGTGCTATGCGGCGTCTGGTGATCTTTCTGCACCTGAAGAGGGATCGTAGGTTTCTAGAGCATTCGGTGAATGAGATCCTGCAAATTACCAGCGTGATCGAGCGAAAGATCGGAATGGTATACAAATGCGATGGCGTATTGCTGTTGGTATATTTGCTTAAACTGTGGATACTCTACATCCTACTGGATTCCCTATGGAACAAGCCGTACTTCCTGGTAATTAACTTTCTGTACTGGTTGCTGTTGGAGTACTGCTTTGCTGGATATTTTATCTACCAGCTGATTCTGCTAAGCTGGTATCACACCATTAACCTGTTCCTGCGCCGCTTCACAGAGGACAACAAGATTCGGCAGGACATTGAGGTCTACTACCATCGGCGATTGTTCCTGCTCTTTGAGCTGCATCTCCGGATTAACAATCTGCACAAGTACGTCAAGGAGAATCTGTCCTGGCTGTCGACTTCTATTTACCTGATGATCTTCACCTGCATCTTTAACATGGAACTGCTCATCGAGTGCGCTCTGTTCGCCGAGGACGAGTTAGAGAACAAGATCTACATCATTGCTGATGGCTGTTTGGGACCTGTGTTCATTCCGATCCTATATGTTCTGATCCTGGGTATGTGTACCGACCGAATCCGCGATGCTGAGTTACAGCTTCAGCAGCTCATCGTAATTATTCAGGGATTGTATGTGAGGAAAGTAAGACCTCGCCTTCTAACCGTAATGGTTCTCGACAACGAGGTGAGATCTTTCCTGAAATTTCTTATTTCTCTACACAATGGGTTTTTTTCCAGCATACTTCTTTGATGCTTCACCAGAAATTGGAACCCCTCCAGAATATGATCATTTTGGATATCACCTGCGACCGGGAGTTCGCCATGGACTTTATTCTCACGGTGATCTTAACAGCATTGTCTTTAGTACAGTATACTATATCATGTGATAGAAATATTAGCGAGTGTTTGACTCATAAGTAGATTTCAAAGCAATAGATTCTATGATTTTAAAAAATTGATTTGCCTAGTTTCGATCCAGTGTCATAATTAAACTTAATTACTCTTTTTAACCGTATCTAAAATGTACCTGCATTAATTTTATTTATAAATAACAATGGCTTTTTAAATAGCGTCTAGCTACATAACAATACCCGAATGATCCCATTTATAGAGTAATTTCCGCCCATTTTTCGGACTGGGCCCACAGCCACTTGGCCATCTGATCGTCGAGGGCAGCGGGAGCTACAGATGCCAACTGGCAGTCGCTGAAGTATTGACCCGATACATTTTCGAGCTCGGGATCCAAGGCGGCATATAAGGTGGTCTGGGCCCCATTCCTCGGAGTTTTCATCACGGCCCAGAGGAGCGGCCTCAGGATTGTTCTAAAAGAAAGGGAAACAATTAGCTGGACTTATTTTAACAGGCGATTTGAAGAGGACACACTCTACCACATACTGAGCGAACTTTGTTTGGAAGAAGATCATGTTCCTGGCTATCTCCGTGTCTGCTATGCCGGGATTGAGGGCGTTCACCGTGACTCCCGTGCCCTCCAGCCGCTTTGCCAATTCGCGGGCAAAGAGTATGTTGGCCAGCTTGCTCTGGCAGTAGGCCACTCCCTCGTCGTAGAAGTCGGAGCTGTTGATGTCCTCCACTTGAATCTGACCCCGTTCGTGAGCCTTGCTGGCCACGACCACCACGCGGCTAGGAGCAGACCGTTCCAGCACATCGATCAACAGGTTGGTCAGCAGGAAGTGGCCAATGTGGTTCACTCCCAGGTGCATTTCGAATCCCTCTTTTGTGAGTCTGCGCGGTTCCCAAAAAACACCAGCATTGTTGATCAAAAAGTGCAGCTCCCGTTGTTCTTTCTTGAAGCTTTTGGTGAATAAATGAGTTAGTTTTTAAATAAGATATAGGGTTTACTGTATGACTCACTCTTCCACAAACTTCCGAATGGATTCCAGTGAGGACAGGTCGCACTCCTTGGAGAAAACGTTCGAATTGCCCGTCTCCTTGATGATCTGCCTTCGAGCAATTTCTCCCTTTTCCTTATTCCGGCAGGCCATGTAAACGGTGGCTCCCCTTCGGGCCAACTCCATCACCGTTTCCTTGCCCAGACCCGTATTTCCGCCAGTAACGATGGCCACTTTTCCCGTCTCATCGGTCTGCTTCCTGAACTTTCCCCCCTGCATATACAGCCTGAATCGGGGTAAAATTATGCCAGTTAATCGGTGATAACTACTTTGTCGTCACGGGCATACGTCGTTGATAAGGCTTCTCAGCGTTACATTTCAAATCGGCGCCACTCACTTACCTCACACAGAAGGCGATAATGCCGACAAGTCCGTGGGCCAGAAATACGGGGGCAATTTTGTGTAGAAAATTAATAATGATTTCCATAATAGCTAATCGGTCCGGCCGTGTCCGTGGTCTTCTGCAGAGTGCCAACGCGGGCGTAATTTTGCGAGTTTTTAAGTGATCGCCGCGGCGATTACTGGACGACAACTGATAAAACTGATAGTGCAGGGTGCTATGAGTAGCCCGTAATCAGGGAAACACTTTTAGCATAGATAATTGCGACAAGAAGCCGAAAATCGAGTCACTTTCACGACGGCGCGAATGCCTAATACTGGTGAAATGAACCTAAACTTTTGGACCGAAGGCTCAAGTTAGAAATGTAATGGATATACATATCTATTTTAAACAAATGATGTAGAAATTGACCCCTAACCGGTTTCGCAGTACAAACGTTCGTACACACTCAAATCTTGAGCTTTCAACTGTCTTTGGCCGTCAAACGTTCAATTAAGCCGGGCTAACATAACTAAAATAAGATAAATGGGCGATCGGTTGACTGTAAAAAACTGAAAATTTATGCGAAGGAACAGAGAAGTAACATTGGTTTTCTACAATACGAACTAGTGTATTTTGATCATCGTTGGCGTGGTCCACTTTTCACTGACTGCCCAGAGCCACTTTGCCGTCTGGGTGTCGGTGGCGGCCGGCGCCATTTCCTTGAGCTTGCAGTCGCTGAAGTACTGACCCGTCGTCTTTTCCAGTTCGGGATCCAGGGCCACATACAATGTGGTCTGAGCACCATTTCTGGGGGTCTTAACAAAGGGCCAAAACAAGGGCTTCACAAAAATTCTGGAGGGGAAATATCTTCGTTAATAAGTGGGTTTAGAATATATCGTTTTTAAGGACCAACCCAGCAAAGAAGTTATTGAAGAAGCCCATGTGCCTGATAATTTCCGTGTCCACCACACCTGGATGCAGGGCATTTGCCGTCACTTTTGTGCCCTCCAGTCTTTTGGCTAGCTCCGTTGTAAAGAGAACATTGGCCAGCTTGCTCTGGCTGTAGGCCTTGCCCTCATCATAGGATTTGTCGCTGTTCAGATCGCCTGTATTAATTTCTCCACGAGTGTGCGCCAAACTGGAGACATTCACAATCCGACTGGGTGCAGATTTCTAGGGATATAAATGATTAGAAGGGCCTAAACTTTGGGGTCTATACCTTTAGCATATCCAATAGCAAGTTGGTGAGGAGGAAGTGGCCCATGTGATTCACCCCCAGCTGCAGTTCGATGCCATCTGAGGTGAGCGATCTTGGACAGCGCATGACACCGGCGTTGTTGATGAGTACATGGAGGTGTTCCTGCTCCCTTTTGAAGCTGCAGATATGGATTGTAGGATATATAAGGGGTTCTAGAACTGATATCTCCTTACTTACGCAGCAACAAACTGGCGGATGGACTCCTGGGAAGCCAGGTCACATTGCCGGCAGTAAACATATTTGTTCTTGGTTTCCAGCACGATTTCCTCGCGGGCCTGTAAAATGATATTTATAGATAAGATTTTGAGGATTATTCTCTATAAAGTACCTACCTCCTCACATTTCTTGAGGTTCCTGCAAGCCATATAGACGGTGCCCCCTCGCCTTGCTATCTCCCTGACCGTTTCCTTGCCGATTCCCGTGTTGGCGCCCGTCACGATGACCACTTTGCCGGTTTCATCCGTTTCTTTGGTGAACTGACCGCCTTGCATAAGGTCCCTGTAACACGAATATCAGGTCAAAACTATGGATTCCTGTGTGGAAAGCGGAGCACCCACTTGGTGAAGAAGGCCAATCCCGTCGTGGTGCCCGTGAGGCTCAGCCAGAAGATGGTGCGGCTCTTTAAAAACGCAAACAGTGACATTATTTTACGAAAAAGAAATATACAAATTGGCCAGTAAACGAAAACAGCTGTGTTTACTCTGTTAACGGTTAACAGCGCTCGTTAACAGTGCGCTATCGATATCTCGGTCATCTGTGACGGAGCTTTTCGCCTTGTTGTTGTTTGTGGGCTGCTGCTGCTGCTGAGAACAAACTTTACACGTAAATAAATCTAATTTGCGTTAATTAATTGGCTCGAGCTAAACAAAGGGGTGCGATTTGATCGAAATCCGAGAAGATATCCGATATCCGGGCCAGGCATTCCCCTCAAGGCGACCAGGAGAACACAATGCGACGCAATGCGTAAGTCAGCGCCAACTCGACTGTTGCTTTTCCATTTACAAGTGTGATTTGATCCGAGCTCTCATCTCCAGGCGCCAGCAACAGCACAATCTGGAGGACGTGGACCCCGACGAGGTGGAGGACATCTTCGCGCGCCCCGCCTACGATGACGACGAGTTCGAGGACCTGCTGCCGCTGGCCAGGAGGCCCAATGGCCATGCCCGCCTCGGGCGCTACGAGAACACACTGGAGGTGAAGGTCCAGGAGGGCGACACCCTCCAGGCGCTGGCCCTTCGCTTCCACTCCTCCGTGGCGGACATCAAGCGGCTGAACAAGATCGATCGCGAGAACGAGATCCATGCGCATAGGGTCATTCGCATTCCGGTCACCGTCCACAACGTTCTGCTGGGCAACGGAGGCCTCGAGGCCCTGCCCGCCGTCCACCGGAGCGGAAACAACAGTCCCAGGCACAACCTGGAGCGGGAGCCAGCCCCCGAACGCAATCCCCTCGAGGATGCGCGCCAAATGCTGGACGAGCGACTCCTGGTGGCTGCCGTAAACGCTTCCGGCGCCGTGGATCCCGACCAGCCGTCGACCAGCAGAGCGGCTAGACAGTTCTACGAGGGAGCTCAGGGTGCGCCCAATGACGAGGGTGAGTTCAGAAGCTGGGCAAGATTAGCCTTGAAATTGTCGCGGCTTCTAATGGCACTTGAAATAACAGTAAAATTAGAGGTGGAAATGTTGCGAGTTTGTTTACATATGTTATGTAGTTAAAGCATATTTAAAAACATATTCGCGAATAGTAATAGATTAATTTATCAAAAAAAAACATATTTTTAAGAATATAAACAAAAATCAACCGCTTCCTTATAGATATAAGTTGCTATTTGAAAAATATTCCGTTTAAATTTTAACATTCCGAGTTAACAGTGCGCAAATATCGATAGTCCCAGTGTTGACAAGAAGCAAAGTATCGCCGAGTCGATAGTGCCAGCGTTGCTTCTCCCACCACTATCCCAAATTGTTCAGTCATTCTCGCCGTAAAACAAAAGGAAAACATAGTTAAAAATCACTTTTCGCCCCCTAAATCATACTAATTGCAATCGAACAAGATGCCGGACTACCTGGGGGACGACCAGCGCAAGGTGAAGCACGACGAGAAGGAGGACAAGGAGATCAAGTCGCTGGACGAGGGCGACATTGAGCTGCTGAAGACGTATGGCCAGAGCCAGTACCACAAGTCGATCAAGAGCATCGAGGAGGACATCCAGAAGGCGGTGAAGCAGGTGAACGAGCTGACCGGGATCAAGGAGAGCGACACGGGCCTGGCGCCGCCCGCCCTCTGGGACTTGGCCGCCGACAAGCAGATCCTGCAGAACGAGCAGCCCCTCCAGGTGGCCCGCTGCACGAAGATCATCAACGCGGACTCCGATGATCCCAAGTATATCATCAATGTGAAGCAGTTCGCCAAGTTCGTGGTCGATCTGGCCGACTCTGTGGCCCCCACCGACATCGAGGAGGGAATGCGGGTGGGAGTCGACCGCAACAAGTACCAGATCCACATTCCGCTGCCGCCCAAAATTGATCCCACGGTGACCATGATGCAGGTGGAGGACAAGCCGGATGTCACCTACAGCGATGTGGGCGGCTGCAAGGAGCAGATCGAGAAGCTGCGCGAGGTGGTGGAGACGCCGCTGCTGCATCCGGAAAAGTTCGTCAATCTGGGCATTGAGCCGCCCAAGGGAGTGCTGCTCTTCGGACCGCCCGGAACGGGCAAAACGCTGTGTGCCCGAGCCGTGGCCAACCGCACGGACGCCTGCTTCATCCGCGTCATCGGCTCCGAGCTGGTGCAGAAGTACGTGGGCGAGGGAGCGCGTATGGTGCGCGAGCTCTTCGAGATGGCCCGCTCCAAGAAGGCCTGCCTCATCTTCTTCGACGAAATCGACGCCATCGGAGGCGCCCGTTTCGATGATGGCGCCGGCGGCGACAACGAGGTGCAGCGCACCATGTTGGAGCTGATCAACCAGCTGGACGGCTTCGATCCTCGCGGCAACATCAAGGTGCTGATGGCCACCAACAGACCCGACACCCTGGATCCGGCGCTGATGCGTCCCGGACGTCTGGACCGTAAGGTGGAGTTCGGCCTGCCTGATCAGGATGGTCGCTCGCACATCTTCAAAATCCACGCCCGTTCCATGTCCGTGGAGCGTGACATTCGCTTCGATCTGCTGGCGCGCCTCTGTCCCAACTCTACGGGTGCTGAGATCCGATCCGTGTGCACGGAGGCGGGCATGTTCGCCATTCGGGCGCGTCGCAAGGTGGCCACCGAGAAGGATTTCCTCGAGGCTGTCAACAAGGTTATCAAGAGCTACGCCAAGTTCAGCGCCACTCCCCGCTATATGACCTACAATTAAGTTTATTTTTATTGGCCCCATTCTGTATCCTCTGCAGGGAAAACTGTAATACATCCTGCAGCTGGCAAATTCATGAAATAAAACGAAACCTATACCTCCATGAACTGAAAGCAATGAGGTTTATTTTTTATTGTACAAGCTCGACTTTATACAAAGTGGGGAGGCCGTGACGTCACATTAGGCATAGCCAAATTTGGAAATATCCGGGACTTGGTTAAGGATGCTGAATCTCCAAAAAATTTAAATGCAGTTTTTTTCGGGTATGCCATAAGATTATGGACATCTCATTTTAAACCATTTTAACAACATTTATAACAGAGAAATGGCAAAAGAAAGAATAAAAAAAAACAAATCGAATTTTGGGGCACTTTGGGGTCTTTTTTGTTCTAATTTGTAACTCACACGCGGCTCCTAATTATTTTAGTAATTAAAGTGATTTTTTTAGATTTTTAAGTCAATCCGTTCTGGGTGGAATTTGCTGCTGACCGTTTTTTAGAGGTCGAATTTTATATTATTTTAGATAAATACTTTTCAAAACTCTGTTTAATTACTTAACACTAAATCACTTCTGAACTTTTTCTGCAGCCAATATGGAGCAGCCCTTCGAGGAAAACGCTGCTCTGCTCAACCACATGATGGTGGACAGACATGCCCCACTGGTGCGCCCCATTCCTGGACCTTCCTTGAGTGCCATCGACTGGTCTGGATCGGATTGCGACTTGTCCTGGATCTGCCTGCTGATCTTCATACTCGCCCTGTGTGTCGTCATACCGCTGGTCTACGTCATCTATCTGGCGGAGCATCCGCATCACAATCACAGCGCCCAGTAGTTGTGCACCCGAAGTGATCATCATTCCAAATGTACCGGCACCTCCTCACCTGTAACCGTCTCACTCTCTTCAGATCAGCCTGGCGCATTCAAAATGCATCCACAGGCGAAGGAATTTATTTTTATACCTAAACGTATGACTCTATATTGACTCGTGTCAAATATACTAAGGTCTTTGTGTACTGTTCTTTTCTAAATAACTACGTTTTGGGTGCTTCCAAGATATGCTCCACATCACTCCCGGCAGCCAAAACTAATCTTACGATCCCAAGATCCGATTGTGTTGTGAATATTCGTAATCCCCCCGGCAAATGATGCTTCTCTGTATGTTTTATTGAGTACAATTATGTAACATTTAAACTAGTTCGGTTGAAGGTGTAACATTGTTCAGCTGAAATTGAAAATAGTTTCGCTTACGCCTAAAAAATACATAATACATATCTTAGAGCTAAATAAATAGTATCCATGGATATAAGAATTATGTAATAGTAAATACGAGCTACAATTAACAATGGCGCACATTGGAGTGCCAATTGAAGTTAAGTACGTTGTTGTGTGAATTTTCGGTCTGGGGAAATGGAGGCCATGGCACATGGTTTTTGGCGAAGATTTGGTTTGGATTATGGGCTGTGTGCCTCGTCATTATCGTGAATTTTCCCTCCCGGGAAGATCAACCAATGGCCGCACACTCAAGGAACTCCATCTCGAATATTCACTTGAACTTTAAATTCTCAAAGAAAGCAATATTGCTGCGGAGAAAGCCATGTCGCACGGGCACAGGACTAACCGGCGTGGCGATGGGTGGATTGCCCTCCGAGTGAATGGAAGGATCCCTGAAAAAATAAGTAATTTAGAATGGTTTTGAAAGAGTTTCATTATGAAACTAACGTTTCGAGGGATGATAAATCAGAGGCAATCGTCGACTCATCGGCTACTTCTGCCATGGAGACGGCATGCTCCAGTTTGTGACGCTTGGCAAGTGATGTGGATGTGTCTGGCTTATCCGGAGTCTCTGGCGGGGCTGCAATTCTTACCTTTAAGTGAAGATGAAAAATTAGTAGTATAAATAAGACACACAGAAAAAAAAATGGTAATGGTCAATTTGATATTTTTTAAAGATCAAGTTATTCATATCATTTTGATATGATTTTTATATTACTTGCTCAAAAAATACTAAATTTGGTATTTTTATGATATGATGAAATATCATGTTGATATGTTTGAATCTTAAATTTATATCGGCTTTTTATTGATATGAAATAAGGTAGAAATAACCCTATTTCATATCGGATTTTTTTCTGTGCAGATTAATTTTTAATTCCTCACCTTGGCCCGCCATCTCCGCTGTGGTTGTGTGTGCTTGCTGGTCAAAAGGAAGGCTTGGGCCAGAGCCTTAACCGATGGCATAGCATGGGCCACTTCATCCTCAATCACGGGCTTCTCCGCCGCCGGGGTAGTTGGCTCAGGCTAAAAAATGTATGTCATAACAATATATTAGATCATCTAATAGTTAGACTTACCACTTCATCTTCATCGACGGACAGCACCTGACTGGGATCAATGAGGCGACGCTTGGGCTGCAAGAATCTGAAAGCAGGAGGAGTGGATCCCCTCGTGGGTGTACTGACTGGGGAACCTATTGTGGGCGCCGAATCGCCTGGACCGAACTGAAGGACCACAGGTCGCTCCCGCTTCTTGGAGACCGATGAGTCAATGGAGGAGGCCGACGGTGGAGCACTCTGGGCGGACTCCATGGACGATGTGGTCGAGGAGCTGGGCTGCTGTTGCTCCGTTGGAGCAGCCTTGATAACCGTCGTTTCCTGCTTGTTAAAATCGTAGATGCGCACCGTATCGGATTCATCGCTGGTGGTGGTCGTGGTCTGCAGGGAGTACAGCGAGGGATTCGACTGGGAGTCCAGGGACTCGTCCAGGACCTGAACTGGCAGGGCTTTGTACACCAACTCCTGCGGCTGTTTGCCTTCTTTTTGAGCCTTTTGATAGAACATTGTCGGTTTTGGTTTTCGTTTTTGTTGGTTTTTGGTGGGTTTGTGTTGTTTTGTTGGTTAGTGTAGTTGGTTAGGGTTTCGATGGAAAGAAGAAGTGTAGGTGTTTTAGTATTTAATATTAGTGTAGGTGTGGATTATTTTGTTCTAGAGTTTAGCGAATGCGGTGGAATTTAGTGGGTGAAAGCGCTCAGGCAGCGTCATGCAGGCAAGATTAACTTAAGTACAGTCATTCCGGTAGTTACAATCGGTATGATTTCGAAACAAATGCTGTTAGTCAAATCCAAAAGCAACCCAAACATAAATCTAACTATTTCGTTCATTTCTCGGTTCTGTACTCACCAATTCGATGGGGGTTTTTTTTTAAGGATACGTTTACTAAAAACATTTGTTTCAGTGGTTCAGTGTTTGATTTCTTTGTTGGTTTTGTTTATTGTTTTGGCTTTATTTGGAATTAATGCATTTTATATGTAAGTATATCGCTAGGCAGGCATATGGTGTATATATGGTTGTTCGTAAGAAAAGAGCGTTAGCGTTGTGCATACAGATACAGTACAGGAGTTGTAATATTATTTCATAAAATTAACAGCAAGTATAATGATTAAAAACAAACGTTGCATACTCTAGGCATTAGCATTACGTAAGTGGTATTAACTAAAGGTACGATCAGAACACTAGCTCGACACTCTCATTCGTGGTTGTTTTGGCGGTGCTAGAGGTGGTGCAGTGGAAAGCTCATCGGATGGCCATCCAGTGCGGGGAGATTCTGTGCGTGCTTTCTACTCCAAGTTATATATTCTGTATTCTTCACTCCCATTTAATTTTCCGCCCATCTCGTTTCTATGTACAGGGAAATTGGCTTTGCTATACTGACTAGTGTTTGACTAAGCTATGCGTAATTTGGCAAATATCCCTAGGGGCTAAAGATACCCGATCCCGATCCCCAATGTCTTTTTCTGTCTTTCTAGAAAAGCAGACTGTTGTTGCTGTACTTGGCGTCCGCACCGCTGAAGCCGTTCAGGCAGCTGTCCACCCCCGAGTCGCCCTGGTCCTCCGTTTCCGGCCGCACAGCCAGTTTCCCGCCCAGCGGTTCGCTCTCGAACAGCGGATTCATCACGAAGTCCTTCGAGGTGGCGGACACCGCCCGGAAACTGTTTCGCTTGAGGTCCTTGTGCAGCAGCTGCTTCTCGAATTGGGTCAGGACGCCGGCAGAGGGGCCACCTCCTGCCGCCGAGCGTCTCTTGGAAACGGACGAACCAAAGGACATACCGCTACCATTGCTGTGCAGGCTCAAGGAGGACTGGGTGTGCCGCTTGGGCAGCGAACTGTAGCTGCTGCGCCAGGAGCGCTGCGATCTCAGGTCGAAGTCATCGTCGTCACCCAAACCCAACCCTGATTCGCGGTAATGGGAGGCCGAGGTCGAAGGTCGTTCGAGGGGCGGTGACCTTTCGTAGCCCTGCGAGCGGGCGGGGGAGGGGCGGCTGTTAATGAACTTGAGCGAACTGCTACGGCGCACTGGCGTGGATAGGGTCCAATGAGAGAGGTCGGCAGCGGTGCTCTGAGCGCTACTGGAAATGCGGCCATGCGGTGGATGTGGTTCTGGTTCTTGATTTACCTCGTTGATCACGATGTCCTCCACATCCTCGCCAGAAGGGGAGGCGGCAGCCCTTGCACTTCCCGTGCTGTCGGTGGGCGTGGGAGCATTGTTGATGTAGTAGTCGCGGCTATAGCTAAAGATTATGGAGATGAATTACAATAAATATACACCCAGAAAAATGATGGACAACATTTTAGGTCATGCATAGCCTAAAACATTTTAAATGGACTAAAAGTTCCTTTTTAGGTCATGTACTGCCTAAAAATTTAATTTTTTGGTATATTTGCCCTACTATTTAGGTCCCGTATAGCCTAATATTTTAGGTCATCGTGGGCCTTAAAATTAATGCATTTTACCTAAATAAATTTGCACGGAACTCTGATAACGCTCTAGCGACGCTATAATTCCCAACCAGTTATAGCGCGGCTTGCATGGTAACCCACTTCGATCGTTGAATAATACAGCGATTTCACTGCTGAACAGTGAAGCCTCTTCGCTCGTTTTTGTGTGTTGGAATAATGACGACTTCTTGAAGACTAAGCCGACATTGACCTCGAGTTAGCTATAAATTTCTCTGTATTTACTTTATAATATGAAACATTTTTCAGTACAAATTTTTAGGCCAAAGAAAGCCTAAAATTTTGGATAGGCGTTTTCTCATATTTTAAGGCAGCCAATTACCTAAAATCTAGGCCAAAAATTACCCCATTTTAGGCCATTAATGGCCTAACATTTTAGGTCATACAATCCTAAATTTTAGGCCATTCAAGGACTTAGCTCCAGTTTTAGGCCAATTTTACCTAAATTCTAGGCCATTTTTTGACATTTTAGGTCATTTTTTTTTCTGGGTGTAGTTAGTTAGAGTAGTATAGTTAACCTACCGCTTATAGTCCGTTTTCGGCGATGGCGGATCCGGATTTTCCGTCAGCGCCGAAGCCAAAGCCTTTTGCTCGGCACTCGGACTGATGTTCGGCACATCCATGTACCGCTCCTGGGTGCCGCTGATGCGCTGCTTCAGGGCCTCCGGGGCGTATGGATTATTTGGCATCTCAACGGCATTATACCACTTCTTCACCTCGCGTTCAGCAATGGAACCTAGAAATGGTTGTCGATTGGGTTCGTTAGTTACCGAGTGGGTCGATTTAGATCTAGGGAATCCCAAGCGAACGAAAAGTAAACTTCTGGCATTTCCATCTTGAAATCTCCCAATTAACAAAAGTACTTCTTGTTTGATTCCCATTAAAATTCAGTAACATCTTCTTTATTTCATAATTTCAAGTTACTAAATATCATATGTTATTAAACTCTATTATGTATACAAAGAAGTGTGAATTCTTGAAATCAAACAAAAACTGTGTAAATACAATTAATCGAATATTTCTAACACAGTGATCTTATTTTGATTTATCCAACTTGGAAATGCCATATTTACCTTAAGATTACTTTTCGTTCGTTAAGATTCATGGTTAGATAAACCGAACTATCCGAAAGTTAAGGATCGGTCACAATACACACAAAGACAGTAGAGCCAGGCTAACATAGACACACACATTAAAGCAGACGGGGAGGACAACAAACACCGAGTGACGACAGTTATGGCCACAACCGCGAGTTACCTGGCACAAAGCGCCGCAACAGAACAACATCGTCATCGGCAACATCGTCTTGTTGGGCAGCCAACGATCCACTGTTCGGCAATTCGGTGGTGTAGCTACCCGACCATCGAAGGGAACCATTTGTTAGTTTTCCGTTAGTGCGTCTACTACCCGAAGTCGGGTGGTTAGTTTGGGTTAGAGGTAGATGCAAGTGGGTGTGCAGATTGTTGTTAGAACTTGTGTTAGTATTCAGGGATCGCTGGTCGTCCAGTACTAAAACCCTCTGGCTAACAAACTCCTGTTCAGAGTCACCATCTCCATTGAAGGTCTCACAGGCTGTGGAGGGTTCACTCTCTTCGCTCTGAATTGACTCTGAACTCAATTGATCTGAGAAGAGAATTTCGTTGATAAAGTTATACGTGATTTCGCTCAAACTAAACGCAATGATGGATTCTGATTCTACATCTAGTTCCTCGGACATATCACAGGATGTTTGGCTGGCCATATCTAATCTTAGGATTATATTGTCTCCTACTGTGACGACTTCTTCTAAATGACTTAAATGATCTTCGTGCTTATCTTCTGAGGCGTAAGAACATTCTGATGGGTCTATCTCTAAACAAGCGTCACTCGTTATATCGGTTTCACTTTCAAAATCAAGAGATTCACGGTTGTTTTGTGTACTTACAAAACAATGCGATATATCTGTATCTAAACTGGTTTTACTACCTGACTCAATTTCTGATTCTGAATCTACTATATTTTTCGTACTTAGTAAACCTTGGTATCTATCTGTTTCCATGCTAAGTTCATCTACCATATCAGTTTCAGTCTTATCTGTATCAAATGCAAAACAATCATCTACAAAGCGAATGGGGTCAATTTCAGAAGTGGGGGTTTCTGCTCTGCCTGTTGGGGGTTGCAAGGACGCTGAGCTATCTTCATTCAGTTCCTCAAAGAGATTGGAATGTTGGGACTCGTAGGGAACTTCTTCTATGCTATCATCCATCGAATCAAAGGAACTGAGGTACTTGTGCATGATCAAAGAGCGGCGGCGTCTGCGTTCGATTGTGGCCAGCAGTCGTTTGTCTTTTATGTAAAACTTGCAAATGGTCCCCAAGAGGTTAACGGGCTCGGATCCTTTCGGTGACTCTCCATCGCTCGGTGTTGTGTCATGAATATTTGGCTGTCTTCGCAGATACTTGTGGCTCGCTTTACCTAGAGCAGAACAATCGCTCATGGTGGAGTCTATTGATGCATTTCTTTGAATACCTTCTGGGACGTTGTCCATACTAGCTGATTTAAAATCGCTTGTTGCAATCGATTCGGGTTTTTCAGACATCAAGGTTTCTGTGCAGTCCACTTCCAGAGTTTGAGGATCGGGGATTAAAGCGTTAGAAAATTCTTCTTCAGCAGATACTTTTTGAGCGTCAGTCCCCGATTCTTCTATCTCAACTGGTGGTAATACTGAGACAGATTTTATATCTGAAAGGACTTCAACTGAAACGGTTGATTCCATGGGAGTATCCATTTCCACAGGAACTATGGTCTCCTTTGTACCGGTTTCTATTTCAGGAACCATTTCTACTGCAGGTTTAGACTCTGGGAGTTTTAATTCAGCAGTTTGTAGTTCTTTGACAATATCGTTGACTGGTTGTAAAACGTTTGTTGGAATCGACTTGGGTTCTTCAGACGTTAAGGCTTCTGTGCAATCCACTTCCAGAGTTTGAGGTTCTGGGATTAGAGCGTTCGAAGGTTCTTCAGCAGATACTTTTTGAGCGTCAGTCCCCGATTCTTCCATCTCAACTGGTGGTAATACTGGGACAGATTTTATATCTGAAAGGACTTCAACAGTTTGCGGTTCCGTTGGAATATCCATTTCAACAGGAACTACGCTCTCCTTTGGATTAGTTTGTATTTCAGGAACAATTTCTTCTGCTGTCGGTGGTGTCGCCGATTTAGACTCTGGGAGCTCTAATTCTGCAGCTTGTAGTTCTGGGACCATTTCGTTGTCTGGTTGTAAAACGTTTTTTTGAATAGATTTAGATTCATCAGACGGTAAAGTTTTTGCCTCCGTAATGCAATCCAAATCCAGCGATTGAGGTTGATTTGAAATAACTTCCGTAGGTTGTGGTACTTCTTGAGCTTCAGTTTGCGGTTCTGGTGGTAAAACTGGGACAGACTTTGTATACAGGTGAGTTTCCATTTCCCCAGGAACTATGGTCTCCTTTGTACCAGATTGTATTTGAGGAACAATTTCCACTGCCGTCGGTGGTGCCGCAGACCCAGACTCTAGAGGCTCTGATTCTGCAGGCTGTAGTTCTAAGACAATTTCTTCTTTCACATCCACTGTATCTGATTGCGGAACTCCTTCTGTATATGGTGGATCATCTGATAAAACTATAGTTTCTGAAATAATTTCCAGTGGTATTTTAGAATCTACGTGAACTAATTCTGAAGCCACTTCTGCGGGCGCTGGGATTAAGGATTCCGGATTAAGTTGTTGTGGTTCTTGTGCAGTTTCTGGAGGACCCACGGTGGCTGAGTCTGTTTCTGGAATAAGTTTCTCAAAAGCTTCAGTGCTTGTAGGTTCTGATGACGATATAGGAAGAGAGTCTTTTTGAGAAGCAACGCTAACAGATTGTGGGGAATCCACAACGATAGATTCCATCTGTGAAATAGGTTCTTCAGACACTATGGGTTCCGAAGAAACCGATTCTACTTGGGAAACAGCTTCAACAGCAGCCGAAGCTTCCTCCGTGGTAGCCTTCATCTCCGGTACTACATCCACAGGAACTAATGACTCCCCTTGGAGATCAATATTTTGAGGCGCTGGATTTTCCATATCATCCACTTCAGCAGTTGCACATGGATTTATTGCGACTGGTTTGATTTCTGTCAAAACTTCTGATACAATGGGTTCTACTTCTGGAACGTTTTCTGCGGGATCTGTGTGTTCCGGAGCAATGGTTTCAGCAACAACCGCGTCTATAATAATATTTTGAGGTGGGGGCAAATCCTCTAGGACAGATTGCGTTTCTGGACAGATTACAGTTTCAGATTCTGGAACAAGTTTTTCAGACTCAGGCAAATCATTTACGGCGGGTATAGAGGGTTCTGTGTCTGGAGCACTCTCTGCAGCCGATGGGTGTTCCAAATCAGTATCAACCTTTACCGAATATGGAGTATCGGAAACAGATTCAACTTCAGGAAGAATTTTGCCAGACTCTGACGGTTCCCCATTGACAGATTCAGCTTGTGCCATTTCATCTATAGTACCTGGCGGATCCATTGGGGACGCTACGGCTTGAGAATCGATTTTCACGGGAACTATTGGTTCCACTGGGGCAGCTTCAATTGACTGATCTTCCTTAATAGATTCTACCGAAGGCGTTTCCTCTGCAGTTTCTTGTAAATCCCCTGCGATAACTTCGCTTTGGGAAACGAGTTCATCAGGAGCAATTGGCTCCACGGCGACTGATTCAGTCTCTGAAACAACTTTATCAGATTTCAAGTCGACAGACTCACTCTCTAAAACAACTTTCAGAGATTCCAATGATTCAGGGGCAACGGTAACTTCTGAAGGAATCTCTGCAACGGGTTCCACGTTAGATATAACTGCGGCGACTTGTCCTTCTGGTAAGACTTCCACAGGAGTTTGTAGTTCCACAGGGAAAGCTTCCTGTTCAGCTTCCAATTCCAAAGTCGGTTCCTCTGCGACCGATTCAGTCGCTGGAGCAACTTGATTAAGTTCACTCTCTAAAACATCTTTCAGTGATTCCGAGATTTCAGGTGCTTTAGGTTGCACGTCGGTAACTTCTGCAGCTGCTAATAGATCCACTACAACGGGTTGAACTTCTGCTACCTCCAGTTCGGCAGCTATAATTTCCCCAGCTGGGGTATGTTCTGCAGATATTGGTTCCACAACGAGAGCTTCCTTTTTAGCATCCACTTCCAAAGTAGCTTCCAGTGCAGCCGATTCAGCATTCACTTCTAGCGAATCCACTGCAACCGATTCTGCATCTAAAATAATTTCAGCAGAACTTGGGGATTCTTCTGCAATAGCTTGGCTTACTATTTCCTCACGCGGTGGTGGAGGTTCCACATTAATAGATTCTGCCAATGGTACTGGTGGATCTTCAATTGAAACCTTATTATCCGACACCAGAGGTACTTTTTCGACAATCTCTGGTAGTTCTACGGCGACGTCTGCAGGTTGAAGAATAATTTCCTCGGGCTCTCTAGAACCCACTGCATCGCCCTTTGTTTCTGAAGAGTTTTCCTCTACTATTGAAAGCTCTACACTAGCAGATTTAACCTGTTCAACTTCTCCTGGGAAATCTGCGATAGATTGATTTTCTGGAAGAGCTGAAATACTTTCCAAATTTCCTGTGGAGACTATATTGTCAGATGCTATCTGTGATACAACTTCTGGTGTCTCTCTGGTATCTACAGGAACTACTTGATCTTCTGAAACAACTTCTACGGATTGAGATTCAGGCCCCGGAAGATCTTCTGGAACGGAATTTGATGTATTAAGGGGGACAATGCTCTCATCTTTTTGTATGCTTTCAGAGGCAGACGGTGATGGAGTTTCAGACACAAATTGTTTTTCTAAAACACCTTCCACGGGTTGCACAACTACCGATTCTGCTTGGGATAGAACCTCTGTTGTGGATGGATCACTTTGCACAAGCAAAGAAACAACTCCGTCAGCCTTTGGCGGTTCCTCTGGGTTGGCTTGTGTATCTGGAATAATCGCCACATCTTTTTCACCAACACATGGTAGAGAAACGGTAACGGGTTCTGCCTGAGCCACCATCTCTACAGGCTCCACAGGCACGTCGACTATATGGGACTGTAGAGCAACTTCTAGTGGTAATACTGAATCAACAGTAAGGGGTTCTTTTTCTGGTATAGCTTCCACAGGAACTTGTGTTTCCAAAGCAAGAGATTCAGTCTCAGGAGGATTTTCTTCAGGCTTAGGCGATTCCTCTTTTACGCTTTCGGCTAAGGGAGCAACTTCGGCAGTCTGTTTAATATCGACAGCTTCTATAGGTGCAGGTGCATCCAATGCAATGGGAGGAATTTCCGGAACAATTTCCGCTTCTATTGCGACAGATTTCGTTTGCACTATTGGTTCTAAAAGATTTTCTTCATGCACTTGGAATTCTTCAACAACGTCCACAGGAGTAGGTTCATCTATTGCGATTGTTTTTGTTTCTGGGACAATTTCGACAAGAGACGTTTCTTTTTCGACGGATTCTGGAACCATTTCTGTATTCAGTATGGTGTCTACTTTTGCGGGTAGATTTTCTGGAACTATTTCCAAAGGCGTTGGTAAACTTACGGAGGCAGAGTCTGCTTGGGACGATAGGGGATCCACAATAGATTCAGACTCTGGAATACATTGAGGTGGTGCGCTAGATTCATCTTGGTCCACGATTTCAATTGGCGTTGAGGGGTCATTTTCTGCGAGTTGGGTTTCTAAAACGATTTCCATAGGTTCCGGCATATTGACGATCTCCGCTTGAGGAACAGCTTCTTCGATAGGTGATGGATCAACTGCAGTTGGTATTATCTCTTTGGGTTCATCCACAGGTAAAATTTTTGCAGAAACTAACTCATCTTCTGTCACCGCTTGCATTTCTGGATTTATTTCTTCAGGTTTTGGAGCATTCACTGTGAGTGATTCTACTACTACTTGTGGTTCTGAAACTATTTCCTCAGAACCTACAGCTTCGATAGGCGATGTCTGCTCCACAGCAGATTCTTGTTCATTTATACCAACACCTTTGGTTTCCTGCACTTCAGGTGACACTTGTAAATATGGTTCCTCGATAAGAGTTTGTATTTCGGAAAGTAATTCCACAAGCAGTGATGGGTCTATTGGTCGATCCACTGCGACCAATGGAGTGTCTGATACTACTTCCTCAGTTTTTTCGAGCTCTACAACTTCTAATGGAGCTGGAACCACTTCAGGATTAATTTGCAACGTTGCTGATATTTCCACACCGACGGATTTTACATTTGAAACAACTTCTTCAATTACTGGTGGATCCACTGTAAGCGAGTCCGTTTCAAGAATCATTTCCTCAGTTGTTTCCAGCTGTACAACTTCTATTGGAGCTGAAATAACTTCTATAGGGATATCCAAAGGTGTAGAAGGTTCCACATCGACGGATACTGGAATATAATCAACTCCTATAGGCTCTGTAACCGTTTCCACAGGAACTGGAGCTGTTTGTTCCAATGTGCCAGTTCCTAACGGCGTTGGTATATCCACTAAAAATGGCTGTGTTTCTGGAAGTATTTCCACGGGCGCTGGCGTATCAACTGAAACCATTTCTAGAGGATCCGCTGCTACGGGCGTTGAATCTGTTTCTACAGCGACAGGTTCTACCTGCAAAACATTTTCTGTTACATTTGCCGCTGGATCCTGTCCGACAAATTGTGTTTCGGAAGTGGGTTCCTCGCCTACGATATTTTGAGATTCTAAAGCCATCGCCATTGCAATAACTTGCGCCTCTGTAATGCTTTCCAAGTGCTCCACAGGCGCTTGGAGTTCCACTACTACAGGATCTGAAATGATTTCCACAGGGACAGATGCTGGTTGTGCATCGTTTTCTATCGTCTGTGAAACACCCATTTCTTGATCAGATTCTAACGGCGCTGGTACATCCACTAAACAGGTCTGTGTTTCTACAACACTTTTCGCAGGTGCTAATCCAACATTAACAGGTTCTGCGGGTTCCGTTGTTACAACGACTGATTTCACCTGGTGATCATTTTCTGCTACATTTTCCGGAGAATTCTCTGTTACAAGTTGGGTTTCTGGTTCGGGTTCCTCCACGACGGGTTCAGGCTGGGTAAAAAACTCTACAGGAGCTGGAAGATTCATAGTGTTGGTTAGATGCTCACTTTCAGGTTCTGCTGGTGCTATTTCTTCAATGATTTCCAACGGAGCTGGAATTTCTAACTCTGAAGATTGTGTTTCTAGAACAGTGTCAAGGGTTTCCACATCTGCTGATTTTATTTCTAAAATAACTTCTAAAGATTCCAAGTCGGATTGGGGCGCTGGTATTTCCACTGCAATAAGTTGAGTTTCTATATCCACCGGCGCTGGAGGATTTACGGCCAAGGAGTTCCCTGGTGATTCAGCAGATTCCGTCTCTGAAACAACTCCGGTAGACGTGGTCTCTTCTACTACGGAGATTGTCTCCGCAGGATTCGGAAGTTCTACAGTTTCTGGAACGACTTCCATTGATGGTGGAGGTGGTGGAGGTTCACACTCAGCAACGTGCTCTAAAGGTGGAGGTGGTAGCACCATATCATCTTGTATAACACTCCCCTGCTCTTGTGCAGACGTAATTTCTGCCAGCGGTGGAGGTTCTAAAATATCAAAGTTTCCCTTTGAGACAATCTCTGATGGCTCGGTGTTCTCCTCTTCAATTATGTCCAGAGAATGCATATGCACCAGTTCCACGGTGCGAGCGTTAATCTCGGCGAGGGCCAAGTCACTCAGCTCCTTGAGGGTGTGCATCTCACTGGGTGTCATGGCTCCAGGCTGTTCGGAGGCCGGAACCGCTAGCATGGGTCCCAAAGCCATGGCTGCCAGGATCTCGATCACCGATGGCACGGTCTCGTGCATTTGCTCCTCGTCGATGTACTCGACTGTTCCGAAGCCAGTGCAGCCTTCGAGGCTGGCCAGCTCCTCAGATTCGCCTTGGGCTGTAACACAAACGACTGCTAAGTGCCGATGCTTTAAGATCACGCACAAGTGGGCTGAGCTTCTAAAGGGGAGGGTCTACAGCAAAGATGATATCAACGATCTAAGTCGGATAATGATCTAGGTCTAGGGGTTAGTACAAGTCTTAGCAGTAAGAATGAGATACATCAATTGGAGGTATACAGGAAAAATATTATAAGGAAATTACCTGCAATGGGAGTGTGTTCTGGCTCCTCATTCAACAAATCATCCTGGAATATCATCGGTGGCGGTGGTGGTGGATTCGGTGAAGGAGCCCTAATATCAGAGGGCACTGCCATGGGAGACACCACAAACTCATTGGTGGTCTCCGTAAATGCGGGCTCGTGCTCCTCCAGCAGAGTGTGGGACGTAAGACTCGTGCGATCCACGAGCTCATCCAGTACTAGCTTAGTGTTCTGGCCACCAATCAGGTGTTTGCTCAGCAGCCGATCGTTCAGATCGTTGCATCGCAGTAGATCCAGAGAGCTCTCCTCTAAATCCGAACCAATCTCCGACAGATCGCTGACCTCGTCGGTGGTCTTGTCGCCAATCTGGGCCCGGACATTCTCCCGGGGTGCGGGCACTAGCATGCCAACGCTGCTCGGAGTGGCCGAGCTGCGCTTCTTCTTGAACAGCCAGTTGTCCTCCCAGTTCCCATCACCGATCATGCCCGAGGAGATGGATCCAATATCTAATAGGGAGGTGGGGATAACTCTTTGGAACCATGGATGTATAAGGTTTACTTACCATCCTCGGATTCGGTAACGGAGGCCGAAAAGTCCGGCAGTGGCACCATATGTGCGGCTATATAATCACTGAGGACCGATTCCCTTTCCAATTCCGTTTGCAGGGATTGGGACTTGCCATTCTGTAAGAAATTTTGATTATCATATTATAACTATTTAATAGTTTCAAGTCTTACATCCAGTCCGATTTCATGATCCGTGAGGCTGCAGTCACTGCGTGGTTCTATTGAGCTCCCGGACGTGGTGCTCAGCGCTTCGGCATTGAAATTCTCGTCAATGTGGCGACCACTCAAGTCCGGCGTACTCTCAGCCAGTAGCCTTGTATTCCCTTCCTTATCCGCAATCTGGCAGGGTAAAAAGAAAAGAGCAACATTTTAGCCCATCGACCTTGGCATTGTGCAATAAAAGTGTTGTTGAACCCCAGAGTTCCCGATTTGTTGTGGGTCAACTTTTGCTTGTGCGACGAAAAAAAGCCCTTAAGCTGATTATGGCCGGCAATAATTTTAACCAGCCACTCGACGACACTTGACGACCGCTCGTTTAGTTTCGTCATCGATTACCAGCCACTATTGATCGAGTGCCGTGACGAAGTCATTCACTGACCACGTTGCAGAAGGCGATTTGATAAGGAAATTGGGCAGTTCAATGCTGACTGGATCGATGACGCTGTGATAGGATCGTTGATAGAGTAGATAGAGTATTTCACCAGTCACTCTCGAACATTACTCTTCCTACTATAATAACTTCTTTGGGAGTTGATTACTTGATCTCCTGGCTCTGCCATGATCCTGCTTAAGCTGATAAAACTCTCTTGGACTTTCCAACACAATTGATTTATCCAATTAGCGCTGGGTTTGATTTCGGTTTTCCTCCGCTGTTGCTGTTTGGTTAGTTGGCTAAAACGTCTGCACGGGCAAGACAATGGACTGCAACTAATTAGCCTGGTCTGTTTCGGCGATGTGGCAACTGGAAAATCGAAGCCGCCCAAGTGCAGGTCGAATGAAAGGGAAAACTTAACGGGGAGGCCCCCTCCCTCGCCCAGTTAAAATGGCGGAAATGGAAATGACTTACAAAGTGGCCTACGTAGGGGCAGGGGGCTGAGTGATACGACCTACCTTATTCAGCACCGCTGTGGCCAACAGATCCTGGTAGATCTTGGGCTCGAAGTAGTGCTCGGTGCGATGGCGTCTCTTTAGGCCATTTCCATTGGCCAACAACTCGGAGGCGTGGGATCTGGTGTCCAGGCTGATCTCCGAGACGGCTCCGCTGGCACTCAGGGAGGTGCTTCGCAGGGTCTCCGCTATGATCGTCTCGATGAGACTGCGTAGTCGGGTCTGCGACAAGTCGGCCAGCTCGGAGTCGGCATTGTTGTTGTTAACATTGTTATTATTATTGTGGCCATGGTTGTGCCCATTTACGATGGCCGGCAGATCTGAAAGCAAGCATTGCGGAGCGGTGTGAGCAAAATTTACAAGACCCAGAATGCTGGTCAATATACCATGCACTACGAAATGCTTGGTTAGCAGAGATCGATACAATTAAAAGTGAAAACTCGGTTACTTCTAGGCGAATGTGTGAGTGTGTGAGTTTGTGAGCGTGTGTGAAAGGTAAAGAAAGTAAGTGTGAGTATTTTAGCCATACCTAATTTCACCTCAATGACGTAAACCACGTAAAAGACAATTACGGCCACAACGGCATACATGCCAGTGACTAGGCCCAAAGTAAAGTCCATGCTGCATGCATACATATGTTTAGATATGTGAATATATTCGCAAGTATCGTTTGATACCGCTGAATCGTTGATATCTCGCCCGTTTGTTTATTTACGTTGGCCGTTGTATTTGTATTTGGGTTTTGTTTAGAGCTTTCATTGATATAACGGTCGGCTGGCTGAGCTGTTAATTATATTGAGCAAATATTTGAGTTTTGTCGTTTCATTTTTTTGTTCCCCTAATTGAGCTCCTAACATAAATTTGTCACCGCCTCCCCATAAACGCTTCAGCGAGCGGGGCTCTCCAAACTTTGAATAACTCCACTCAGGCTGAAAATCGCGACTACGGTTCGCATATTTATCATTTTCTTTTGACATGCTAAGTCTATTAACGTATTGCGGTAAATACCCCATCGCATAATGAATAACCCCGAGTTATCTATTTTGCGTTACAATGCCGCCCATATTTCTTTATCTGCTGGATGTCTAGTCCCCCGTTAGTCATTCAGGTGTGCAAAAAATGTCACAGACACAAACTTTTGTATCCAGAACACAGGCATTCATCTACGCGCGAGTCATCAATGGAAATAGCCCCAGAAACTGGCTCCTAGGACAGAACCAACCGGATCACTTCGCATTGTCTGAGATGGGAGATTAAATTGCGCGACTCCAAAGTTCAGGGTTCAAACGAAATCACTCGGGCAATTATCACTCGCTATTCTAGAGTTTTTATGAATTTAATTCTCTCGCCCTGCCAGTGGGTTCAAGTGGCCCCCTGATTAGGCCCCTTCAGACGGCTTCGACTTCGATCGGTTAACTGGGCCCGCGATAAGTCAGGTGCACAAGTTTTTATTTAGTTAAGGTCAAAGATAAACTACAGCCAGTGATTTTGGTTACGGAAACGTGTTGAAAGTCCACGTTCATCATTTTCACGATCATAATTCGTTGTTAATCTCGGGATTACACATTCAGAGCTCTAAGCGGGGATATCGGGGATCATTAATATTTATTAGCGTTGATTAAGGTCTCTTCCTCATCTCTAGCGTTTGTTTTTACCTCACGATTATTGATTTCTATTTTTGCTCATTTTTTACTTTTCGCCAACTTGGTGTCGGGTCAAGGTTGCTGATAACTCATCACTTAATGCGGTCGGTCTCTTGGCGTATTTGATTTAGGGTCTTATCTCGGCAGCTGGAAAAGTTCCTACAATCTGCTGGCCGGAATTCTTGTTCTATGCACGAAAATAGTATGTTGTTCTATATTCCATGTTATCACACGCGTTTCGGCCGGACTCTTTTGGCCCGTAGCTAAATTGGCGTTACGATCACGGCGCGCCGCTTCTGGCAACTGAAGCGGTGCCGTGCGATTGCCGAGCGGTGAGCGGCGAGCGTCTAAACGCTCACTCACACACTTTAGTTCATATTTCGTATACGTATGGGGGACCCTACAGTGGGGCAGATTGGTAGATTTGGCTGAAAGGTGAAGTTATTAACCACTTTGCCGCCCAAATTGGCGAAATAACCTATGAGCGTGACCAAATCAATCGGTTGTAAAGACAGAACCCCTTAAGTAATCTTGTAAGTAAGACATTTACGTAAATTTTCGCTGATCTGAGCACGAAACCTGTTGGTGAGCAATGCGCCAACGGTGCGTATGATTAATGTCTATCGCTGCCTGTCATCTGAGCTAAGGCTGGGATTTTGTGCGGCGTAGCACTTGAAAAAGTACCTGCGAATCGTTGTATCATAATGTTCTCGCTGTCATCGGCACTTCAATAGCTAAAAAGCCTTATCAAAGCTTTGGGGTCTTATCAACCAGCATTGACCGCGATTTTAGTGGGTTGGAAAGAGAGACCAAGATTGCAAGTGGAGAGAGTTGATTTTGCCGTTTTAATTGGCCGCTCTGATTATTGTATAGTGATAAGAACTAGCTACAATCATTGATTCATAGTTTGCTTTAGGGCCTACGGAACGATTCCTGAACATATTGTGCCAAGGTTATAAAATGCAGACGCACGGTTATGACGGTTTTTTATTAATTGTGATTTATTATATTATTTGGTTCTTGGTAGTTCTGCTTTGGTTCTTGGTAGTTCTGCTTCCGTAATGGAGCTGTTAATTATATTACGAATGTTTATCTTTATATTTTAAAATAAAAAGGGAAATGGCAAAAATGGAAGGTAACTTTATATAAGCTACTACACTCATAAAAATAATTTTCTACATTTTAGAAAATCGCCCTAAAAAAATTTTTGCCCTTGAACTGAGAAAAATTTTCTATTTTCACGACAAATTTGCCATAAATTCAAGGCAGGTAACCATAAAAAAATATTTTTAGGGTTAATTTTTCTATTTTTCTAATATTTAGGGCGATTTTTTTCGATTTGCTTCGTATTGAGCTTTTCTAAATCCAACGGCGAATTGCCCTAATTTTATTTCTAAAATTTTTCTAAATACAAGGGCGATTCGCCTTAAAAATCACTCCAAAAGTGTGAAATTCGGTAGCCCAGCGGTCTAATCACTTGCGCTTTCAACTTTGCTATATGAGGACTAAGGTCTTGGGGTTGTGGGTTCGAACCCTGTGTGATTCAACTTGATTTTTATGTTTTTTTTTTTTTAACATTTTAATACTAAGGACATTTTTTCGTCCGAATTTTAAATTAAAGTAGTCTTAAAACCTTTAAAACGTATGGGAGTTCTGAGTTAAAAGCATACTTCGTGTTTGCGGGCAAGAAAACGGTCCTAATTGTCACAGTCGTCAGGAAAAAATATAAGGTTTAATTGCCTTTAGTCAAATTATAACGTAGACCTCAAGAAAATAATATGTGTGTAGAGTTTGTACGTCGCCTTGCGCGATGGGTCTGTGGTGCAGCGGTAGGACGTTATACTCTAAACCGAGAGGTCGTGGGTTCGATTCTCGCAATGACCAAAAAAAGTAAGTTGTTTTTTCTCCTCATATTTATTTCCCTAATTCATTTACAAACATGATTTTTCAGTTCTAACGGCTGTGCTGTATAGATCGGGCCCCCCTCTTAACGCGACTCCCATACACTCATAAAAATAATTTTCTACATTTTAGAAAATCGCCCTAAAAAAATTTTTGCCCTTGAACTGAGAAAAATTTTCTATTTTCACGACAAATTTGCCATAAATTCAAGGCAGGTAACCATAAAAAAATATTTTTAGGGTTAATTTTTCTATTTTTCTAATATTTAGGGCGATTTTTTTCGATTTGCTTCGTATTGAGCTTTTCTAAATCCAACGGCGAATTGCCCTAATTTTATTTCTAAAATTTTTCTAAATACAAGGGCGATTCGCCTTAAAAATCACTCCAAAAGTGTGAAATTCGGTAGCCCAGCGGTCTAATCACTTGCGCTTTCAACTTTGCTATATGAGGACTAAGGTCTTGGGGTTGTGGGTTCGAACCCTGTGTGATTCAACTTGATTTTTATGTTTTTTTTTTTTAACATTTTAATACTAAGGACATTTTTTCGTCCGAATTTTAAATTAAAGTAGTCTTAAAACCTTTAAAACGTATGGGAGTTCTGAGTTAAAAGCATACTTCGTGTTTGCGGGCAAGAAAACGGTCCTAATTGTCACAGTCGTCAGGAAAAAATATAAGGTTTAATTGCCTTTAGTCAAATTATAACGTAGACCTCAAGAAAATAATATGTGTGTAGAGTTTGTACGTCGCCTTGCGCGATGGGTCTGTGGTGCAGCGGTAGGACGTTATACTCTAAACCGAGAGGTCGTGGGTTCGATTCTCGCAATGACCAAAAAAAGTAAGTTGTTTTTTCTCCTCATATTTATTTCCCTAATTCATTTACAAACATGATTTTTCAGTTCTAACGGCTGTGCTGTATAGATCGGGCCCCCCTCTTAACGCGACTCCCATATAAGCTACACACCAATACATCAATATGAAACGGTGTCCTCCGCCGGTGTTGTGTAATTAAAGCAGTCCCAGTTCCCAGAATATACACGATTAAAATACATGCTTCCCAAATTCAGTTAAGCATGCTCAAACACGATTTTTTTTAATTTGTCTATTTTTTTAGGGCATTTGCCTTTAAAAACAGAAAATTCGCCCTTCGTTTTAGAAAAATACACCTTAAAATTAGGGCAAATCACCCTAAAAACAGGAAAATATTTCTTAATTCGAGAAAAATCACCCTAAATTAAACAAAATTTCCATCGGGATTTTTTAGAAAATTTTTCTAAATACACGGGCGAATCGCCAGCGGATACGATTTATGGGCGATTTTCTAAATCCACGGGCGAAAAGTCAGTTTTTTAGGGCGATTTAGGGTAAAAATTTCTATGAGTGTATAAGCTACACACCAATACATCAATATGAAACGGTGTCCTCCGCCGGTGTTGTGTAATTAAAGCAGTCCCAGTTCCCAGAATATACACGATTAAAAAAATACATGCTTCCCAAATTCAGTTAAGCATGCTCAAACACGATTTTTTTTAATTTGTCTAATTTTTTAGGGCATTTGCCTTTAAAAACAGAAAATTCGCCCTTAATTTTAGAAAAATACACCTTAAAATTAGGGCAAATCACCCTAAAAACAGGAAAATATTTCTTAATTCGAGAAAAATCACCCTAAATTAAACAAAATTTCCATCGGGATTTTTTAGAAAATTTTTCTAAATACACGGGCGAATCGCCAGCGGATACGATTTATGGGCGATTTTCTAAATCCACGGGCGAAAAGTCAGTTTTTTAGGGCGATTTAGGGTAAAAATTTCTATGAGTGTAATGATATTCAATAGATAAAGAGCCGTAAGGAAATTATACAATTTCTGAATGAGGATATCACAACTTGATAAGATACAGCGCCTGAACAAATAGAAAGATACTGCCTAATGAAACTATAAATCGAGAGGTCAAGTCAAGGGTTAGCGTACAAAACAGACGATTACAGCGTGCAACTCGATCGATTAGTGACTTTCGATTACCAATTACTTACCTCCCTTAAGCGCACGCGCGCACAAACTGTTTTCCACATTGATAAGCAGGTTACTCAGCTTCGCATGGAATTTATCAAAGAGTTGCAAGTCTGATTTGCATGTGTGTGATGTTTGGTGTGTGTTGTGTGTATGTAAGTGTCATGTGTGGTGTGGGTGTGCAAATATTGGTTAATGAGCGAACAAAACAAAAAAGACAGATAGATATTCCAGCAAGCTGGAACTTAAGTTTAAATTTTAGAGTAACTTAACTTAATTTAATTAAATTAATTAATTTAATAATGTATTATACATTAATTAATTAATTAAAAAATAATTTATTTTTTTGACAAATGCCCAAAGTTATGCAATACTTTAGTGGCAAACAATTCTCCAAAACTCGAAAATGAAACACAAAAAATGTTGCGCGCAACATGACTATGAAAAAATGTTGAAGCAACAATGCTGCGTGCAACATTTGTGGTATTTTTTTAAAACTGTTGGATTTTGTCTTAAAAATTTCTTGTGTTTTAGTTTTAAAGTAAATAAAATGTATCTTCTTTTATCAAAAATAATTACCAGGTCAATTGATTTTCAGGCAATCTTTGTACTTACAGTTCTCGCTTTTGGACAGCTGCCCCACTTTAATGTGGTCCAAATTGCCGCCCAGCATTTCGGCCACGATCTCCTCGACGTACTCGCGGATCTTGGCCCGCTCGTCCATGCTGGCAGTCTGGCCAATCTGGCTAACACTCTCGAATTCTGCAAACCCACATTATATAGTAAATTATTTATTGCTTTTGGATTGCACTTACGCATGCTACTGTCGTTGCCATCGCCCACAATCGGTATGTAGACCTCACTCCTGGCCCTCATCGGATAGACGAACTTGTGCTGGTTGAAGGACATCTGCTCGGCCACCCACGAGGAGGTGTGGGCTAAGGACTCCTTGGAGCTCTGGCACAGCTGGCACTCCCACTTGGCGTCCTTGGGCCGCCAGTCGGCGCACTTTGGCCCGCGGCAAACGGATTTCCCGCAGGTGCAACATGTCACGTAGCTGGGGAGGGAAAAACGGTACTCAAATTGGTAATACATTCGTTACTTTTTCAGGTCATTTGTCTGAAATGTCTAGAATAATGTGAGAAAGCTTTTGAATAGGTATTCATATTTTCCTTTCTGCTCTTTTCTTTATGTCTAACTCAAAATTCATAAATGTAATAAATTTTAAATAATTGCAAAATATTTTAAATATTTTCAACAAGATTATTGTCTAAAAATTCATGTTTCTTTAAAGAACCATTTTTAAAAAGATTTCACTCAAGTCGATATTTAGCTATTTATCATTTGATCCTTTCCTGGAGTACAACTAATTAATTTACTATACTTTGTTCCGTTCCTTTCTCGTCCTAATGCTTTGCCCATATTAAAATTCAACCTGAGTAACTGAGTAAGAGAAAGTAACATACTTTCCCTATTAATATTCCATTTTTGTATTCTGGTATAATGAACCTAACCAGCTAGAACGTCAGACCTTTTAACAGCAAACAAATATATTTAAAAATGCTGATAAATATCAACAATATCAAACAGGTATTTTGGCGTATTCAACCGATTAGTTGTTCAGACTCAACTCTTACTCACTTTTTGGCACTGCTCAGATCCAGGTCCGCACAGCAGACGTTGCAGTTGTGATCCTCGCTGGTCTCCTCCTTCTTCCACTTCTTATTGGCTAGTTTGCTGCAAGAGAAAAGGCGGAAGGAGTCGCAGATGTTAGTTCGAGAACGAGAACGTTCGGATAATCTAGAGCCCAAACCAGACGATTAGTCAGGTCAGTTCTAATGAACAGCTGGGGTTATTCAACGTCGAGAAGGTCGTTGGCTAAAAATCAACCAATTAGTCGCTGGCTATCGATCGTGTTGCCTAACTTTTGAACCCAGCAAACACTTCCCCCTAACGAAATTCAAATAGTACGGGCTCCACCCAACTGCAATTGACTTTCTCCCTGGCTGTTATCCCAGCCAAATTGCATAACAACAGCGAAAACCCGTTGGACCAGGCAAACAAAAACTCAATGGGGTTCGCTTTTTTATAGCCAAGTTTAATCAACCTACTAAAGCAGTAACAAGTAAGGCTTAAAATACATGTAGCTCTATCACACATCTTACAATTACAATCTAGAGAGACGCACTGTCTCGATATGCATTCGGATTATGTCAGTCACTTACAGTTCTTACACAATAGCGAGAAGAAGGGAATTCCTGGGTGTCTTGTACGTGCTCGAACTGAGCAATCGCCAATCGGTTTGCCGCCGCTGCTTAACTTATTCAAATGGCAAAATTCGCAATTTTGCTTACAAACAAACAAATATAATTTAAGGAAAATTTTCAACCATAAACAGCTAGCGAAAACATTACACTGGCGAAACAATTGAATACAAAAGGGTGTAGAGGCCGTAGAAAGCTCAGTCAGTATACCCGCTTAAAACCGAACTAATTAAATATACTCTTAAAATTTGTAAACTTAGGTTTCCCTAAGACGTTGCTGCTGTCGCTGGTGGAACCTCATCCTCCGGCGGGCCCAGTGCTCGTAGTTGTTCTCCAGATTCTCGTAGTAGATCTGCTCCTCCCCGTCGGGTCCACCGTTCTCCTCCCAGTCCTCGACGGGAGGTCCCAGGGCCGGGTCACTGGTGGTCAGCTTGAGCAGCACCACCTCCATGCTGCAGACCATGAAGAGGAATCCCAGCACCGCAAAGCTGATGGGCAGGCACATCAGCCGCTCCACCTGGCACAGCACCACCGCGGAGAACAGCATTCTCCCTGTGGGTTATTCTGGTTACTGCCCGGGTTCCAAATGATGATCGCGATGATCGGGTTTTCAGGTATTCGATTTGTTTGTCGACTGATTAGCGCCGCTGGGCTCACTGGGATCTTTTGGCATGGCACTCGCGTTGAACCGATTTCGCCAATGGAGAAGCACTTAATGCCAATTCGCTATCAAATCGCGATCCGCGTCCCACGACACTGACAACTTTCTCGCACAAGGTTCGCCTTTGTTGTGCGCAGTTGGCTTTGAGAGTCGGCGGTCAACAGCTGAGATCGGATCGGGTCTCTAGTGATAGTCTCTCCGTAGCTTCCAAAGCCGTGCCATATCCATATCCCATGCCGGTTTGAGTCGGGCCGCGAGAGCGGTAGCCTCTCTCTATCGCTAAACAAACTCGTTAGTGACGTAAGTGAGTCCCCCCTGCACACGATCCCCGCGAACAGGTCTATATAGCGGAATGACTGCGCATATTTCCATGCAGATTTATCGCCTTTCTTCCCCGATCTCTTGGAAATCTGAATCTGGTCAAGCAGGAACCGTTTCGGTTCGCAGGGGGAAGATACACGTACGTGGTCCAACATCATCGCCTGTCTGCTGCATTCATTTGTCTACAAATTTATTTTTGGCAATATTTTTCCCGCTTGCCATCTTGGCCTGAACTTCATTAATTTCCAAATGCTAATGGTGAGAAACATTCCGCAAACGAGTTAGCTTAATTCTTGTCTGGCAAAAAATAATGTATGCATGCTGCCAGGGGTTTATTAACTAATCAATCGAATGGCTGGTCGACTGGATTCGAGTTTATTTTAATTAATATTTTGGCAACGATTGGCGCCACGAATCGGAATCGGCAACACTTTCATCGGCCTGAAACGTGGGTCGGCGGGGAATATTTTTCAAAAAGACCATATCTCATTTCTCAAGATTCCCTAGAAATCTGTGCTGAGAATCTGGGTTAATATATGTAAGTCTCATGTATCCCATTAGCATATTTCCGCACGAGAAAGCGTCAAGCCCTCAGGTTCCGTCTTTATTAATATCCCAACCAAGTCCAAAGCTTTCACAAACGCTTCATTGATAACAAAATCTTAGGAATTTCCCAGAACCTGAAGATGGAGATTAATAAATTCTTGGTACCAACATATTTGCACTGAGAACTCGTAAGTGCCATCATAAATTGCTTTATTGTCAGAGAAGTAATAACGCTTTTATTGTCTAGAAGTTTATCATCTTATTCTTGTGAGATCATCACTGACCGTATATATATGGTTTGTTTTAAATAGCATAAATCCCAGGCCAAACATTTCAATTTATTAAAAAAAAAAAATAAAAAAAAATATTTCAACTTGAGCCCAAAAGCATGCACTGAAATATAAAAACATATGCACACATATTTTCAGCACCTTTAACCACAAACCAGCTAGAAAATAATACTGCCAAAATCCTATATAAATGTAATCGGGTCTGCTGCTATTGCTCTCACTCTCTCATGCGGTTTTAGATCCCACTTTCGACCGCTGAAAATGCTTCGGATATAACTTTTTGTGGCTTTTCACTTGCCACAAGGCTAACATAACTCGTTTGTTCTCACTTTAATAGCGAATAAAAACTCAGAATATCTGTGCATATCTGTGCTGTGCCATCGGGCAGCTTTAATTGCATTTGACTGACTTTCCACAGTTCCACAACTTGTTTGGCTTATGGCGAATGCTTCTTTTGAGAGACATTTATAACATTAAGACGTCTTTAAAGCTCCGGCAATTGCTAAGTGAAATAAAAGTACACTGAAAATATGTTATGTATTTATATTTTTGACACATATTTCAGAAGGGTTACTAATTTTCTGTTTAATTTTAAATAATTTTCATTATATTGAAATGATTGGTATTACGTATACGTAATGTACCCTTTAGGGAACACATATTATTCGTTAAATTATTTGTATTTCATATTTTTAATCAAATATGTTGTTTATTTTTTCAAAAACCCTGTTGATTTGTAACTCATAGTAATACTACGCTAACACACTCAAAGATGATGTGTTACTCCCGCAACAGTAATAACACAAATAAAATTGTCAACAAAGCGGCTAATTAAGCTGCCATTGAATGGTGACGAAAGCCAAACAATCGAGGCGCGTTGTTAGCCATGGCTAATTGTTATTGGCAATTCGTGACGCTTTTTAAGGAAAAAGCGAAGAGAGGGGGAGGGGGAAAGTAGTGCCCTTTGTTGGCCAACGACATCCGTTGGCTCATGATTCTATGGTTCTTATGGCCAAATTGGCGGAAAGTCAATGACAGTTTGTCTGCGGCTGGGAATGTTATGAAACGTCGCGTCTAACGGACCGTCGGACCATCGATAAAGCATAACAGGTGCAGCATAAATTCGAAACAGGTGGCTGGGATTGCGCAATCCTTAATTAAGGCGAAGCTGCGTACTCGATGCCCAAAGTGAGCAACTGCAGCCGCGCCAAGTGGCAAGTAGCAAGTGGCAAATGGCAAATGGCGGCTGGAGAAATGGCAACAATTATGTCAAATCTCTTTCATTTGGCCATTTCCCACACGCAAACGCAATCAAGTCATGCGAAACGATGGACACGTAACCGGGCTGAAGCTGCAGTCAAGAAAGTTTAGTTTCAGTTTCTATTTTGGATTTATCTTGCGCTGCATTTTGTATCTGCGAGTGCACATAAGTACGTACTGCATCTGCACGTGCGCCCACCGAGTTTAGCTCACGTATCCGAACTTGCATCCATCGCTTTCAATATTTTGATTTATCTCCATTTGATTAACTCACCCCAAGAGCTGCTGGGCGCCGCACTGCAGCAGGTAGGCGCCTCCGATGAGACCCACCACGGAGGTGAGTCCCAGCAGCAGATTTCCACTTCCAGGTCGACTGATTGGTAGCTCCATGAGGCAGATGTAGGGGCGCATCCAGCGCTTCAAGCACTGCGGAGTTCGCATTGAATTCAATTACGATATCGATTTACATTAGAACCCATCACATACACACAAACGGAAGCCACTCCAATTTAATTCTACCTCTAATGAAACGACTAACTCGACTAAATCAAAGAAATCGCGGGTGGAATACTCCATAAAACTATTTCTTCGGACTTATCGGAACCAAAATTCTACCACCATATCATTTTCTATATGCGGCTATCATCTCTTTGTGAGCATTTTACGTGTTTTTCGGCCAATTCATACTTTGGCCTTAGCCTTATCAAAAAGTTTTTGTTTGTTCGGTTTAAATTACCAAGATTTCGTCATGAAGTTGTATGGGTAAATACCCTTTACAGGGCATTTAAGTTTCGAGAATCTTGAGTTTCGGTTTTGGTATTTTAAATGGCAACACCTGTAATACAATTAGTTACCGGTGAAAACATCACGTAGTAAATATTTTTAGGTATAGCTCATTATTGTGTTGAACCATTGCAATTGGTCACATTCTATTTCGTGACTATTAAAAATAGCAGATTTCAACATAATGGAATAAAGGAATAACTTTTAATCTACACATGGAAGTGATTTAAGACTCTGCTAAAAACACTATCATAAATCACTTAAGAAAACATTATTCACTTAAGTATGCAAATCTTATCGATTGCAGTCAGTCACTTTTAGGAGTTAAAATAACTTTTCTGCAATCGTTTGAATCACGTACGGACCATTACTTAGTCGTATATTTATTTGCTTGAGCGTTTTCCTTTGTTTTTATTTTTGCACACCGCGATTAGCACTAATTAAAGTTGATAAATGTACGTATGTGCTTTTTGCTAAATTCTTATCGACAGTATTGCTGTTTTCTGGCGAGATCTTTGAGGGGAGATCGGAGTGGTTACATAACTTCCTTTTACTTTGCATAAATAATTTACCAAAATTATAGCTTCGGGGCTTTTAAGTGTGTGTGTGTTTGGTTCTAAGAAAAATGTGTTTAATTATCGTGTTATTCACTTCAGTTGGCATTAAAGTTGTGGGTTTTATTTTGGATTTTTATTTTTATTAGTTGTGGAATCTTCCAAGTGAACCGAAGTGAACTTCACCGAGGGAATATCTGAATAAATAATTACCACAAATTTTGATTTTTTCGTTTGACTTGTTGTTTCTGTTTGCAGTTATGTACGACGATTATCAATCACTTTCGGGGAATCGGGGAATATCTTTCGGAGGTCTTTGCCACACGAACTCGGCCCGCTAATTCCCATTGCCCCCGCCCCACCGATCACCACCTCACTCCATCTTCAAAAAACCCGAAAATAAACCCGAATGCATGACGCAAAAATTGAAACAAATACTCGTAACAAGACTGATTAAGATCACGCGGCTAAGGGCCTCCGGTTAACGACGATCTTCAGTTAACTCAACGATTGGAGCAGCTGACTCCGACTGCGACTGAAGCGGCGACAGGTTTGTTTTAGCCAAGTTATATTTGGTTTTGTTTACTTTTTTGCACAATATATATAGGCACTGGGGTATACAACTGGGGTATATGGGCATTATATTGGATTTTGTTTGCCCACTTCGTTATTGCGGATCGCGTACATAAGCCGACCGTTGATTTGATAAGAGTTCCGCTCGCGTCCAGTGATAAATATATAGGTATGCGACGAAAAGTTCGCAGATAAGTGTCAAGACTTTTTCGGAGGTTAACTCACATACAGGAATTCAAATACTCTTTCCAATTCGATTCAATCTACGGCCTAATATTGTTTCTAATAATTGTGTTTGTTTTTTATTTTAATTTTTCTATTTCTTTTTTTTTAGGGTTTTATGTGCGTTGCTGGCGAGTAACCAAAATGGAACTGGCCATTGGTGGCGCAGTGGGTCAGAGCTTTGTTGTCCACGCAACCGGAGGGTGGAAAGCAAATCCCCATTGAGCCCTCTAAAATATAGACAGTTATGACCCCCATACCCCATCCCCCATCCAGTATTTGTTGGCATTTCGCATTGTCCAACCCAACGGACCTTATGCAAATGCAAATGCCACTTGGCAGCTGCCAGTCACATGTCCGCCGCTTAACTGGTGGCAAGAGTTGGTGGCCAAGAGAAAAATATGGGAACCTCTGAAATCGATTGGCCCTGCCATTGGCCATGCAAAGCTTACGGCAATTAATTGGCATTAATCAACTTAATTATGAAATATTCGATAAGATTGCGACTCCACTCCTCGGGCGGCGATACTCGTGTGGAAAAGCGAAATTATCATGGAGTGGTTAAGGGGTTTCAGGCCTTAAAGCCAGTCGATTCTAGGATGCTCTATTTGTCTATAGATACTATAAAAAAATAACTCAAAATAATATTTTCATTATTTCCTTTAGTTATTAAAAGTGTTATTAATCAGTTGGAGCTATAAACTACAATTATCCCCCCTATAAAGTGTACAATTTATTTCAAGACAGACAGACAAGACAATTCAAAGAGGTTCCTTCAATTATGATTGCCAAACTGGGTTGGTCGCCCATTATCATTCTAATGGAACTTCCCCGCCACTTCGTCGTACTGTATTTTCCCAAACAAATTGCAAACTCATTTGAAAGCTCCGTGGCCAGAAGCACTGGGTTTCTCTTTGACAATTGTCGAAACAGATTCCCAGAAGAGCCCAACTGCTCACGGAATGACTTCTGGCTGTACGAATGTATGAATGACATGGCTGACTGACTGACTGCGCCCGAGATTTTGTCATTTCCATTTTGAGGTCGGCAAATTTGCGTAAATTGATATCCGCCCGCAGTCAGTAGGATGGATATGGAGATGGAGATGCATGCAACCAATGCAACATAAGACTGTGGGCTCCATGCGCACCCAATAAGCCAATCCCAGCTGCCAGTCGTTTCCGTTTTGGTCATAAGAAATAGAAAATAGAACCCGAAATTTAAATAGCTTTTTAATTAATTTTCTTATTAATCTTAATATTATTGCCCAAAAACCTAAGGAATAATCCTTGTTTATTTCATATTCAATGGAACTCTTGGAGAGTGCAAGCTGTAACCGGCTTGATTAGAGTTAATTTGAATCAACTTCGTATGTGTACGACTTTTATGGGAGCAATAAAAGGTAGATGTGAAGTGGAGATAGTACTGTGGAATTTATATCCCGTTTTCTACTCACCTTAATCTATCTCTCAGCTGCTGGTGGGTGAGGTGGTCCCGCTGCAGCACTTGGAGGATGCGCTGGCACTGGTGCAATCGCTGGCGCCTCCTCAGGGTAGGGGTCTCCGCCTCCAGCACCGCAATGCCACTGTCCACACTGGAGTTCAACTGCTGCTGGACGGGATCGGGACTGCTCTCCTTGGTGTTGCTGCTGCTGCTGCTTATGATGTTGCTGCCCGCTGGCGATGTTGCTGCTGGCGCTTCACCTGCCATGTTGCTGCTGTCGTGTGTTTGTAGTTTGTTTGTGAATTTAGAGCGGCCCTAGGCCATTTCCGCACTCAGTTTCCCAGTAGCTCAGTGGGTACACATGCAGGCGGCACTTTTTCAACCTCTCACGCACATGAAACACTTTTGGCAAACAAATTCGCTTCGCGGCTCGTTTTTGTGTTGTGTGTTAATTACGCGCCAGTTACGACCATTGTTTTGCCACTGAAAGCGGGCCCGCACTGCCTTCGACTTGGGCCTCCAAAAAAAAAGCGAAAAAGTCGCTTACGGAGCAGCTTATCAGCCGGCGCGATACACAAACTCAAATTCAAGACTTCCCGGGTGGTGCTGTGTGTTTATGCCTGGGAGCGTTCGCTTTCGTACTGCAATCAAAGGAATTTTTGGTTTATTTTTACGGCCGGGACCCATAAACAAATGCGGCAGCAGATAACGAAAGCCCCTCTCCTCTATCCCAACTCTCAGATAACCAGAATCTTGCCTTGATGCCTCATCGCTCCCCCATCTCAGCAAAAAGCGCCCCTGACGTCTTTGCGTTGGTCTGTCACCTTCGACTCTATATATTCATGAGATACATCTGGATATACATATATCTGGGTGTTGCTGCACCCAAAGTGAAATATGCACTTACAGCTGCGCTTCGCACGCCCAAATATGTAAATCTCTGGCACGTAATTACGCAGAGTGCTTCGATTTGGGGCCGGTTAACCCATTTGCTTGGCTGGCAATGGGTTAAGTGGCTCAGCAGAAGAGCCTTAGGCCCCAGGCTCCGAAAATATTTGGCGAAGCGAGAAAGGCCAAAACAGCAAATTGAAAAAGAGAAATTCTTTTCTGCTTTTGGCCAGCAAAATGGTTGACTTGAAGCGCTGACAGTGTGTCTGCCAAAGTATCTATGGATAGATGGATGGATGGATAGTTGCTAGCCGAAGCAAACAAGATGATTACGATTTTGTGTTTGACGCACTTGTTGTTCGGTTTCCAGAGTTCACTGTTGTTCACTGTTCACCGATTGCTGATGCTTTTGGACAAGAGAAACAATCAACAAAAAAAAAAAGCTGGCCTGCGGGCCTCTAAAGAAATTTCTTTTGGGTGAAAACCGGCCGGGAAAAATATGTGGATATGTGGAAATTCTCCGAATGGGATTTGCTGCGGATTTGAAAGATAATTTAGGCTGTGCAACAGCATGATATGCAGTTCCCCAAACAATGCGGCAATTAAAAATGCATTTGCCATGCATACAAAACTAAAATCCGGCGTTTTGCATATCATTTCTGTTGAGGTTGGTCAACAGAAATTGATTTCCATCCCAAGTGCATTACCCAATATGCATCAGTTTAGCCCGTACATATACCTATGCCTTTTTGTATAAATTTCTGTGCCGGGCTTGGATTTGTGCAATTTTCACACAATTGTTTGCGGCATTCGCATGGCATGTCGAATTAAGTTGTTACAGTAACTAATCTGATGATTAATTAGACAACAATTTCAGATGCAATTGGGTCGCCGTCAAATGGGTCAACTCCATCCGGAGAACTGGCTAAAAAGCTGTGCTTAAGCTTGAGCTGCCGGATGGCTCAATTAATTATGACAGCGTATTCGTACACAGGGAAAAATAAAGGCATTAATTTTAAACGAAATTTTGTAATGTTCGTTAAAGCTCTACAAAATGTGTGAGTTTTAAAGTAATAATATTACGAGTATAATACAATATTATTGGATCTTAAAGGTCGCTATCAGATTAAAGTATTTCTACTCTTTTAAACCGTCAATTGATTTCTGTGATATGGCACAAAATTAAGCTGTGTTCACTGGATGTAGTACCAAAAGTAGGCCAAGTTCGGGTTTATTTTTCCTCTGTGCATATTTGCAAATATTTGAAGGGAAACTATTTATCAAGCGGCGGGTGAGGAGCGGGTGAGCCGCTATCATTGAAGCTCTTACTAACGGTTTCGCACTCTCTTCCCGGCCAACTTTAATGGCCGTACCACACACATGGACCCGCATATATAGATATATACAGACGTATATCCAAATAGTGGAGCCGCAGGGCGCAGCCGCAACTGCCGATTCATTGGGAAATTAGTCAAAGCAATTCCACGCCAATGATGCGTTGCTCGGAGTTTCTTTTTGTGGTGAACTGAGCTCTGGGCCCCCTTTGCCCCTTTTAGCCCCCTTCGACGGCAACAACAATCTGCTTAAATGAACGGAAGTCGGCAATGTAGACGCCAGTCGCTGGTTAATACTGTTAACCGATGCTGTCCGATTGGTTTTGGTTATCTCAGTTTTCTCATTTTTCTCGCTGTTACTTGCTTACTTTTGTTCGTTTTCAATTTACGGGTGAAATGGCTTTTATTTCTGGATTATTTTTTTTTTTCGTTTGTAAAAGTTGTTTTCACAGCCATGGCTAACAAGAAAATAATGAACAAAAAAATTAAAGCACACACGCAGAAAATCAATGGATATCAGCGGAAGTGCAACCTGTAGCAATTTCTCACAATTGGGGGTTGTTCCAGGGTTCGATTCAAAGTGCATGCCAACTACAGTAGTCAATCGAATGAGCGAACCAATGATATAGCAAGGAAAGCAGAGCTAGCTATGTTTTGAGATGTTTTATAATGTGTGTCATTTTTAGTATAATTGTTTACTCATAAGGCCTTTGTTTACTATTCAGAAACTTCTGCGAAATTCTAGACTGATTGTAATTAACCTTGTTGTGATTATTCAAATTCTTAAAATAGTTAAATAATTTGTTTTTCCATCTTTTGAGTCACATCAACTGCTATGATTTACTTTGTTTACTATTCTTTATCTTAAAATGTCACTTTATAATGCTGTATAATTACAACTCTTTTATTTTTTTTTATATTTTTTCTTTGTATTGAAATAAATTTAAATCTTTGGTATAACTTTGAATGAACCTATTACAGTCTTGGGTGTGTTAATTAATCTAAAAACTGTTTAATAACTTTTTTCTTAATCGGTTCACTTTTTCGATCTTGTACTGTGTCAGCAATGTTTTTGTTTTGGGCTGACATTGACACCTGTTCACCTGTCCGCCCGGTCACCTGGTCACCCTTTGGGCCCCTCCACTGTCATTTATTCTTTCCGTTTTTCGTTTGTCGCTTTTGGCTTTTTGTTTATTTGTCATTTGCTTTGCGCATGAGTCGCATGTTTAGCTGCTGTTGTTGTTGCTGTCACTTTGGGCATATCGCACGCTCCAGTGACCCATTATATATACACAGATATAGTGCCTATTTGGTGGCAGGAGTGCAGGGCTCTCACAAACACAGTCGCACTTAAATGTTTCGGTTTTGGGACAAGGCTCAGAGGTCTGCCCTTCGAGGTCCCGCTTCAACGGTTCGAGGTTTGAGGTTCGTGATTCGGAGTTGGGGGTTCGAGGCTCGAGGTTCGAGGGGTTCACCTATCGCCGAGAGGTTCGTAAAGATCGTACACTATATAGCCAGTACACGTACTCTCCGATCTCGAGCGCCACTCCGTTTGTGCAGAAGGTTGAAACGCGAATGAGCGGAGAGCCGCAAACTTTTGAGCTGCGAGTCTGGCTTACAACAACTTCGGTTGCCTTAGCTTTACCGTTTGTTGTCGGTTCTCTCTGGGCATTCGAATGCTCTCCGATGAATGCTATATCGCTTGGCTCGCTCTCTTTATTGTTGCTGCTCAACAGCTGTCACAGAAATTTAGCGGCAAACTTTTGTTCTGCACTCTTCTTCCACATATTTTGCATCAGCTTTTGGGGGTAGAACTTGTTTTTCGGGAGGGGGTTGACAAACGGGTTCCGATTTCAAGTTCGACTAGGGTTTAGTCTAGGGCATAGAAAGTGCGATTCTGCGGAGGGAGTGCACATTTAACCCTTCAAGTTTCTATACAATTCAAATAATTTGTTAAAGAATAAAAGTAACCAACTTTTACTTTAATGTTTCAATTAAAACTAAATAACTTGTTAATTTTTATATTTAATATTTAATATTTATAGAAAATATAATTTGCTTATAAAAGTAACATATTTTAATACTCTGTTTTTCAGATCTTCTGAAGTTGTTACAGACTTAGTGGGTTAAGCATTTCCATGGCGTCCAATTGTTGTCCCAAGTGCTTAACTTTTTCTTGGCTGCTTTCTTCCCGTCTGTTTTTTCTTCTGCTCTGCTCTCTCTCCCTCTCTTCGGCATTCTTTCTTCCTGTCAGCCTTTTTGCACGGTACAACTTTTCCACTTAGCGCGACGTGTGCTAAAACGTTAATTTGTATGCATAGGGAAGCAATTGAAGATGGGAGATTGCAAGACAGAGGGGGAGTGACAGCCGATGAAAGAGGCTGAAGAAAGGGGCGGGGGTCTGGGATGGAGATTGTGACTGAAACTGACCACTGGAGATTCGGTTACACAAGTTCAGTTAGTCAGTTAGAAGGAAGTCTCGCGAAAGTAGAGACAGACGGCTATAAATAGTTTATGGGCCGGCCAGCCGATTTGGGTAGTACCCTATCTCGGGGCCTCTGGAGTGCGAGAGAGACGGAGGGGCGGAGTGGGCCTGGTTTATGTTTATTGCCCCGCTTTGACCCACCTCGGTACTTGGTACTTGGAACGCTGCGTGGAGTAGGAAGCGTTTAACTACCTTTGAAAGACATTTGATACATGGGCCAGTCGGGTTTTGCAGAGTTTATTTTTGTCTGCGTTTTCTTTTCGTTTTATGTGTTTTTCGCCGACACTCCTGCTACGCCATCCAAGGCAGCGCATTGCACCTGACACACTCACCTGAGATGGAGGAACAACAAGCGACACACTGAGGAAAAAGTTCAGCAAGATTCCTAAAAATATAATAAATATCAATCCTAAAACTATATAAAATTAAGAATTCTTTTGTAAAATTTTCAGATTTGTGTTCTCTTTTATTTATAGAACCAATTTAAAATTATTTGTAAAAATTTCATTTCTGTAAAACTACTTAAGACTGAAATAAAAGAAATATTTGTAATGGTCTTTAGGCACCTTTATTTTGCAGTGCACTCCATAACAATATAAAGCCAGCATACCGAAACTTTTATCTTTGGAATTTTGCTCAACACCTTTATTTTGATCAATTTTTCGCACTCTTTTAGCTGCTATTGATACGCAAGCCAGAACAGGAAGGAGAAAAAAATGTGCGGTGCATTAAGAGATGACTTTCCGTTCTGCTCAACATTCACATCAAAATACCTCGCCATCATGCCGAGAGATAAAAGGCGCAGAACCTCTGGAAACCGTTAAGATAATCATCAATGAATGCGCGAATGGGTGAATGAGTGAGTGAGTGAGTGAGGAAGAGGTGTGTTAGCCACCCTGCAAGCCATTGTTTATATCCCATGGTTTCGGTTGTTTATGGTCGAAACGTGGGACCGATCTTCCATATCAAAGAAGTTTATTCAGTGGCCAATTAAATTCGCTGGCGCTTCGATCGGTGAAAGCATTTCATCAACCGCCAGCAACCACTTTCGATGTCCAGGGCCATGTGGAGTAATTCGTTTGCATCAATCAAATGGCGTCGGATAATTTTATGGTTTTATGCAAATTTCCATACTTTCGAGTCTTGTGAAGTAGGTCCAAAGAATTAATTTTAATTGTATTTTGATACCCAATTAAAAATATAGGCTAATAGATTTGTTAGATTTAAAGGTTAGGTTGATTTAAAAAAATAATAATATGTAGCTTGGATTGTTAAAATAGTTCTAAGAGGCATTATATTTATTTGTGACCCCTATCAATTTTTAAAAATTATATTATTTTTTCCACTAAATAAACCATTTTGAAACAATTTTGTTTTTTTCTCATAAACTTCTTAATAAAAACATGACAAAAGTTTGCATGTGTTCATATTAAGTATACGTATTCATAAGCTATGATTGGTTGCAATTACTTGTCAAAAGCTTCGTAAACTTATGGAAACCCCTGTCATCCAACTTCAGAAAAGCCTGATAGCAACAAGTGGCTGATTTATCTTCCCGCCACTGAAAGCGAGTCACCCTAATTCCGCGCCAACATATGACGTTACACTTAGCAGACTTTCAGGCATCTGCACATTAAATCGCTGATTAAATGAGTGCTTATTATTGCGAATTTAATTTCATTATTTCCGTTGAAATAACCACTAAATATTAATTATGTTTTCGGTTAGCTCGCTGCAGCCGCTTTTTGTTTGTACCTGCGCAGTGGGAAGTCCGGAGAGCAGCCAGGATCCACATCCTCCACAGCATCCTAGCCAGCTGATTGCTGCGAGTGGATCGCAAGCGCCCGACATATAAAAGGGACCGAGGCAATAGGATTCCAGTAGTCCTGTTCAGCGATTCCTCCCCAAAGTGTTGAAAGCCCAAGGCAACAGCAGCAGCAGTATCCGCAGAAAAAGGAGGGAACTTTTTGCAGTGCAGAGCCAATATTTAAAGTGCCCAAGTACGTGTGGGTTTTGGGTCGTAGTTGACGAAGTTTGCAGTGCCGTGAATTGAAGCAGTTTTCTTAGACCTTCTAATAAATTAATTCCATTTCGCCCCCTTTTGTTCCTTCCCCCCACGAAATGCACACAAACGCATCTGCAGGTCGTCAGTCGCCACTGTAAAGCTACGGTAACTCATTTTAGCGCGCCAACCGAAGATTTCCGGCTATATCCTGCATCCTGCGAGGGAAGTGAGTGAAGAGTGAAGAGTAAAGGACGCGGCAAAGGGTAAGTAATGCGTGTGCAGCAAGCGTTTTCGTCTCATTTGATTGCAATTAAAAGAAATTGCTTTAATTGCGAGTGGTGGAGTGTGCGCTGCCGAGTGCAGTGGCGCCCGAGCAGGGACCTTCCATTACCAAAGGCACTCCTTTTGCTTGTGGCATCAACAAGCTGCCAGACGCACTGAAAAGGGGCTCAAGAGGCGCGAACGTGTCGCATGGAGGAGATGAGGCCAGCGAAAATAAAAACAAACGTGAACGAAACTAAAATCCATAAATTGATTTTTCCGCCAGCAAAAACAGATCCAGGTGTCTTCACATTTTTATATTTTCTGTGTTGCCCCAGACCAAAAACCCAGAGACCATAACCCAGAGTCAACCCCCGAGAAGCAAAGCTAGACAATTGCAAAGCACAGACACACTGAAAGGCATCACCTTAACCCCCGTTTCCCGATTCCCCCGTTTGCCGCTCTTAACCCACACAGCTGCCCCTGTCCAAAGCTCAGCCAGGCCAAAGATTTGCGAGAGCAGCAGCCATGCCACATGCCACATGCCACGAATGTTGCCTGCTGTGTGTTGGTATTGGTGTCTGGCCCGCAGCACTTTTCAATGTGTGCGCCACAGCCTCTGCCTCCCCGTCTGTGTGGACTCGAGCTTGTGACGTAATGTTTGGAGGTTTTTGAACTGAAGCACTCTCGCACAAACACCATTACAACACAGCAGACCGAAGCCCCAGAATACAGAACCAAAGCATTGAATGCTTAAGCTCATTACGGCTTTAGCTTTAATAGGCACTTGGCCCAGGGCCATCTATTCTCATTCTCATTCTCACCTTTAATCGGGCAGGATATCAAGTAAACTGGTTGGCATTCAGAACCAAATTAAAGCATTCTCTAAACACTTGCTGCAAAACTAATTGACATCTTAAGTCGAAATAAAAAAAAGGGTCCTTGATAAGAGTGGTTATTCACAGCATTCTTTTATTTCGTGCTTTCCTAACAAACTTTAACGTGAAGTTTGTTGAAGATTGTTCGTAAATTACTTTTTATTCCCCAAAGAATTACCTACATTATTTAAATAGTTTTAAGTTCCTCTTGGTATACGCCTTATAAGTAGCACGCTTAAGTCAAGTGTAAAGTATAAATTAAATAATTAAGAAATAATAATGATATGAAAAATAATATATGCATATATACATATGTGATATGTTATTTTATTTTATTTTTTTAAACAATATTCTTATAATATACAATATTCAGTACTGACCATTTACTTTTTGCGTATACTTAATATTGCATTCATTTTTGTATGCCCTTTTCAATATATTATTTCACCATTTACAAACAACAGTTCATTTTAATTGAAATGTTAATTTTTCCTACCCCCAAAATAAGTTAACAAAAAGTTATGAATCGAAACTGAGAGGTTTTCCCAGTTATTCGGGGGCAACAAGTTCAAGCTGTCAACTTGCCATTTCTAGAATACAATAGAACTTGACGCTTGGTTTCCAAACATAATAAATTGCATTCAACACCATCCTCAGCCAGCCGCAAACTATTTATCGTTTAGGTCAATTGCCACCTTTCAAGGATGTGCCCAAAATAGCTGCAAGCTGAGGTGAACCGACGGGGAGGCGAACGCCTTCGACAAGTAAATTGAGTGCTCGAGAGCTGCGCCACAGCCCAAGACTTGCAACTTTAATGGGCCATAGAGGGCCCAGGAAAATTATTGATTTGGGTCGAGCGGAAAGTAGGCCACTTCCTGGCGGGCAGCACAAATGAATGCTAAACTTGCCACTTGGCCGCAGAATGCACTTTCTGTGCACTCTAGTTGGCTTAATTATGACAAACTGGAGACAATTAGACCCCTTTGTTGCCGGCCATTTGTCAGAGGGCTGGGGTTAGCCACCCACCCTTGGCTGGGGAAAACCAAATCCGACCTTGTCCACCTCCTCGGGGCAGCCGATAAATAAGAGTCCGCCGAAAACTAACGAGCGATACATAAATAACCCAGAAAAAAAACCGAGAAAGCAGTTGGGGAACTGAGGGACAAGAGTCAACTGCATTAAATGCCAACTGCACGGTGAGAAATGAGCCAAAGTGGAAAGAGGACAGGGCAAAAATGTAAAAAAGTAATAGTAAAAGCCAGTGACTGCCAGTGAAGTTAATTACAAATGTCCAATTAGGAAACTGACAAGGCCGGGGCGTCCAGGAACGGACAGGAAGTACGTCTTTGATGCAATTAAAAACGCATCTGCCGCAGAAGCCGAACAAAACTGCACACTAATCGCAGATACCAGGCGAAAATTGCATAATTGCGGCCGAGGCGGCCACCTCCCTACTAAAACCCTAGTCCAACCCTATTCCAACCCTATTTCACCCCCTTTTCAAATGGACCGCAGCATGCGGCCGAGGCATAAAAAAGGGTACAAGAACGCTCCAGCTGCTGCGGCCAAAACTTTTCGCCTGATAATAGGAAATTCACAATGCGCTCGAAGTATGCTACACATTTTCGGTATTTTGCGGCCCACTGCAAAAGCTCCTCGTCGCCTATTCTCTTTGTGATTTACATAGAACTTGGGCAATAAAATACAATTTATGGTAATTTATCTAGCTTAGTCGTAAGCCCCCTCGTCAATGGCACAAATTTTTTAATTAATAAATAAATGTTGCGGAAATTATTTCGCAGTTAGGCGGCCGCACGTCGAGGGGGTGCATGGGTATTGTGTGATATTCTGTACGTATATAATTACGCGATTTGCCAGGGATTAAGAGGGGCCTGACAAATGCTGGGCCTGCTTTAGCAAGGACGCATTAATGAGACGCCCGACGGTGAGGCACTGAGGCGAGGCATCCACATAAAGAGCCAGGATACCACTTATCCCTCAAAGCACAAACACACATTTAGAAATACAGTCGGGCTTCCCAAGTCATTAATATCCCGTAACTTGGGAAAAAAATTAAATGGCTATGGCATTAAACGAATAAAAAGTTCTGAAATTGTATTTAACAGTAACCTAATGCTGAGGGGTAATTTATGTAAATTAATTAAATGGTTAAAATATTAAAAAATATTAAATATATTATTAAAATATAATATTAATATTATATTATTATATAATATTAAAATATTAAAATAATATTGCATGGGTTTAATATTTTATTAGGGCAAATTATATATTGTAATAAAAGCTTTTAAAGATTTTTCAATAGGGATAATGTTTAAATATTCCAGAAAATAACTTTAAATAACCACAATGTACAAAAAAGTCCAAGGTCTCAGAAAATAGAGTTATATTTAGATTTTAAAATCCAGGGTTTAGTTCAGCCTTTAGAGACTTTACTGTGTACGCCTAATATTGGGCCAATGATTCTTCCTGTCACTTACGCTTCAACGAAGCGTGAAAACGGATTCCTCTCGGGGATAGATTGCCCCTAATCCCCCTCCCCTTCCCCTGTTGATTATGATTGTGATTTGGAGCCTGGCATTAAACGAGCTCGGCCACAAATGGCCAGAAGGTGTGGGACGCGCTCACGTTCAAATTGGGTGCATAAATATTTCCCTTTCCCCGGGTCCTTTGCCTAATTGGCGCGAGGATTGCGTTGGCATTCGCGATTCATTGTGTCCGCCGGCTACTTGTCAGCTACAAATTGCATTTCGAATTCAGCTGCCCGGCTTAAGTGAAATCAAGACAAAAGCTGGCGGAACTCGAATGCAATTGTTTCCAGAGTGGCTCATGAGAAATGTTGCAATCGGCCCTCGGGCGCTGCTTTGCACACTTCTCAAGTGGACAAGGTGGGTGTGGATAGGGATGTGGGCGTGGGTCTGGTTGGGATTGGGTTAGCTTAGGAATGGGGTGGGATCTAAAAGGATTACGGGCGGGTGGCGCAGCGAGAATCCATTAGTAGCGTATACGTTTGTTGATTCCGCCAAAGACCGTGGCTTGCGTTCGCGCCTTTTACCGACAACGAGGTGCAACTGGGTGAACTCTAACCCGGTGGGTGGGTTAGTGGGCGGTCGGACTCCCAGTTGGCCGTATCATTCGGTCTGTTGGTACTTTGCCAGCAGAATAATAGATTGACTTAAGCTTTGTGTGGAATTCAAATAGTTTGTTAGTCCGTTTGCAGCTACGTTTTCCCTTTTTATCCTTCGAGTAATTACAGGATAACGCCATGTCCGCTGTCTCTGTATCTTTTGAATATTTTTGCTTGGGTGTCAGGTGGTATCAGTCGTATTTCAAGGTTGAAATTGAACTTTAAATCTTCGATTTATTACAAGTACATAACTCCATAAAGTACACTCAGAAAATGAATCGCCCTGAATTTTAGAAAATCGCCTATGGATTTGCTTCACTGGCGATTTTTTTCTTTAAAATAAAAAAATTTTCTACTGGTAAAGAAAATTTTCTTCCAATTAATCAAAATTCATTAAATTCAAGAAATATTCCAGAAATATAGAAAAAAATCGCCAGTAAAGCAAATCCATAGGCGATTTTCTAAAATTTTTTTTTGAGTGTAGCTCAATAAATCACAGCTTTAAAGCCTGCTTTATATTCCTCGATTAAAGGCTTTCAGTTAAACACATTAATAGTCTGCTTAATTACGTTGTCTAAGGGAAACTTTAGATTGTTTACCATACTCGTAAAAGCCTGACGCGCTGAATCGTGACCACTCCACATGACGGGAAAATCAGGGGAAATCATCCGATCAACGGGATTTATGGAGCCGCAACACGAGTTGCTATAGGTTAATAATAGTAATTCTCCCCTAATACACTAATCGGCCTAATGTCATGTTAAATTCTTATCAGCACTTGAATTACGAGGTCATTATCGGCGAATGAGTTGTAGGAACAGATGAGAGTTCCGCGAAATATTCGCATAGCCCAGTGACAAAGTACAATACTGCGATAAGTCTGGAATCCAAGCATTTCTGCACTGACAAAACAATTAACTTTAAAACTATTTAAAATTTAACCATTTCTGAAAGAAGTTTTTTTGGAGACAAAATTTTAATGAAAAGAAAAATAGTACCAAAATATGAAGGACCTTTTCAGTTTTGTTTAATTCTTTTACATTATATGTTATCGTTAAAACTAAAGAAATACTTGTATCAATATCTTTAATCGCTTTCACGAATTTTTGGAAATGATTTCATAATAAGGCTTTGGAACGAAAATTTCCCTTTAAAAATGAAATGAATTAATCTTTTCCTTATGAATCTAAAACATGACAGGGTTAATTCTATAAAAGTAAAATATTTATAAAATTTATAAAAATAAATTAAAGTAGTAGGGATTTTTCCGCCAGTGCATGGCCCACTTGAAACAAACGAAGCACTTTCCCCCCAACCCTCGCGGAGAATCTCGGACCACCGTCTGGCCGTGTCTGTGCTGATATTTGTATTATAAATAATAAAACATAATAATTTGCCTTAATCGAATAATGACCCCCGGCCACTGCGATGGCGTCGCCACCACGCTGCGGGCACCGTCGGATCCGCCAAATCCGTCGTCGTCTGGAATACGAAACCAGACCGGAGAGCCCGACCAGAGCCCCACCAGGGAAGTGGAAGTTCCCGCAGGCAAATTATTCAATAAAAGCCACAAAAACAGCGAAATGAAAAATATGAACAGACCTGTCGGGCAAAAAGAGTGGGGGGAATAGAGGAGGGAAGCCAGAAATACACGTGCTACGGTCGGTAAAAAATAAAAGGGGAGCACAACGGAGGAGCGGGATGGGCTAAACAAATAACAGAAAATTTAAAACGGATTGCAAATGCAATTGTGTCCCAAGTACAGGGGGACAGTGGTAAGGTGAACTAAATAATCGCTTCATTTAGAATGCGCGAATAACTAATTAGGCACAGTTAAGTTTCCGTAAAACGACGCTTTACTACATTTGTACGCCCTAATATACCTTAGTATTTTATATGGATAACAATGAATTCTTTTTTAAATTCTTTAGTTAAAAAAAGGGACATTCGGTAACATAAAGTATCAAAATAATTTTAGAATAACGTTTGAATAATTTACAAAAAAAACTTTTCTTTTGAATTTACCTTTTTTGAAAATTCAGATTTGAATTTCAGAAAATCAAATGAATATTTCTGTCTTTTTTGACATAATAATTTTGAGTTCAAGTAAGATCGAGTTTTAAAGCCTGGTTCAATCCAGCAGGTGATTCCTGTACGCTGATTCACGACAGCTGGATTTGGTTTTGGAAGCGATACCAGAAATGAGTGTCCGTGCGCTTGGCACAGACGTACGTGAATCCCCACAGTGCCTGCCAAAAGTCGGTCGACCGCTCGACCTAAAATTTATAACTCGAGACCTGGCAAACGTGTTTAAATATTTGTCACTCGATTCGGCGATAATGTGAAAGGAAAACAATAATAAACGCTGACTGCCAAATGCCCTAAAATCGAGGCGAGGTACTTGTAAATTAGTCAAACACCTGTCAGAGGCTCTCAAAATAGTTCGTAATCATTTATCACAGATGTCTTTAATCGTAGGGCACTCGAAGTGAGGGTATTTGGTTTACTTTGTTGTCATCGCCACAACGAAAAATCAGCTGTTTGCCGCAATAACAAGTGAACGAGCCGAAAGCGTTTTGCAAATCAACATTGCTGTTTATGACGGAGAGTTGAGTTGAGCGCTTTTCGAAATCAGTTTCAGTACCACTTTGTCCGTTCGCGATTGCGTGCTCCGTAGGTCGTCTTCTCTCCGGTGGCTCAGCAGCACCACGGTACCTCAGCACCACATAAGAACCACCTTAATCAGCTGTTCGGAGCCCACTAACTACTTACTCCGTGCTCGGTGGTTGCCGACGAAGAACGTGCCAAGACAGAGTGCCAAAGTGGGTGAAGAGCGACAGTGGCGGGTTCAAAAAAGCGAGGTCCGACCCACCGTAAACCGAAAACTGCGAGTATTGGCCCCGTGTAAATCGCCATCAAAAATGTACGTGCGTGTTATTGGCGCAGGTGGGCGGTTGAAAGTCAATTTCCGATGTCAGCCAGTTCGGGAAGTTATTTACGTTGGTTCGGAACCCCTGCATATGTAACTGCACTGGGGAAAACAAACAAAGAAAACCAAAGTTTTGAATTCACAAACGAAGTGTTTTAAAAATACACGGAAGATCTGAAAATAAGACCTCCATCAAGTGGCTATTTTTGAAATGTGTCGAAATCTTCTTTAAGAACTGACAAGATCAGTGTGAACTCAACAGCTAGTGATATTATAAAAAATTGAAGAGAGGACAAAAATGTATTACTAAATTAAAAATGGTTCGAAAAACAAATTCTTCTTCTAAAAATGTGGATAAAGAAATAATCATACTGAGCCTAATAAACTACTTACTGGACTTAATTTTGCCTGACAAAACTTTTAAATGATCATCCTCTTTTGAATGCATTGTTTCATATCAAAAGTTTAATTACTTAAAATTCAGTTTAAATTAAATTGCTGTGATCAAATCAAACACCGCAAGCTCTCATATTATTTAAAGTTTTGCATCTCTACGGTTTCTTTTTGTTTTTAACAATAGATTTCCCTTCGTGTAGCCGGTGTCTAGAACCCGTCTTATCGCAATGGCACGCTCATCGACCACAGGCAATATAGCTGTTCACTCCATTTACGAGTATTTATCTTGACGAAGACCAACCTCCCGCCGATTGTGTTGGGCAAGCAGCAACTATGACGCTAATCTTGAGTGTTCGAAAGAAATACAAACAATACGAATTCTTGCGATTCATGGCGATCCGAAATGCTTGGGAAGAATCCACTCTATCGCGAGGGTCTTTGAAAGTCGGCAATTATCTCTGCTCGACAGGCGGCCTCCGATTGTGCGAAACTGAATCTCAATTGGGGAATCTCCCTGGGCTTGAAAACCTAATGCGGCAAATTGATTTAAATGCGGTGATTAACCATTTGAAATTCAATTGGTTGGCATTTGTTATCAGCACTGAATGAGCGATCTAATTAGCCGATATGGAAATGAGGAAAAACTGTGTGCACACGACATGTCTGTCTCTTTGCGAAAGCAAAAAACATTTTCATCTCGTTGCAACTAATGACATTAAGCCAATTGCGAAAATGCACGTGCCAAATGAGGCGACGAAAACTATCAGCGAAAATAAAACACCGAAATAGTGACCCAAATGCAAATCGGAATCCGAACCGGAATCCGGCATTCCAATTTCCAATCCCAATCCACTCAATTTATTTGGCGGTGCATTCAGTCAAAGTCAGTCAACTGTCGCTGATTGCATTTCGGCAAAGCCCCAAGCCAAAGCTAAAGCCAAAGCTGAGTGCTGAAGCTACAGAAATCTAAAAATCCGGATTCCAAAATCCAGAGGCAGAGCAACAAGTGGCCGTGAGGGTGAATTCCGTGCTTAAATTTGATTCAATGGCTTTATTAAAGCAAATTGCAATGTCACAACAGCAGCAGATGGGAAATTCGCGTGTAATCACCCCAGTCAACAAGCTAATTAAGGCGTATTAATATCGGGTTTACGTTTGTTTGGTTTACCCAAAACCACAGCATTTCGGTGAAGCTGAAATCAGATCAGGCACAAAAAGCTAATGGAAAGGGGGTCAGTGATTATTGAGGTATATTCTATAATTTATAGCTCTTTTTGCCTATTTGATCTATTAACAGCTGGTTAACAGCAACAATAACCTATTAAATTCAGATTAGGCACAAAAACTTTATGATAGTGGAAAAATTGTGGGTGATTTATGGCTGTAGATACAACATATATTAATATTTGTCAATTTGTTCATAAGGAAAAACATATATTTAAATAAATAATTCCATCAAGTGCTTTTAGAGTGCCACAGTTATTTAACCAGCTGTTCCAGATCAAACCAATCTCACCTTGTAACCCATATCTCTGTCTTTTGTGAGGTTGAAACTAGAATTTCCAAGTTCAGGGTCAGCACACAACAACCTCATTAGCATAACTAATTCCCGCTAATCCATAAACGACGGCGGATAGTAAGCCACAATATTATGTTACTTTTTATGACCACAAAATACATGCATAGATGTATGCAAATTCGTAGGGGGCTGGTTCCATTTTAAATTTAAATGCCGCAGCAATTTAATTCAATTTATTGCCTGCTTTTGCACTTGCTTGCAGAATCTATTTCGAAAATCAGCTTTAAGCAACCACGACTGCCCCGAGTGATTCCGATTGTCACCGAGAAGAACAGAGAGCCGGCCACCACAGCAATTTAACGACACCACCGATCACAGAATTTACACCTGTCCCAGCCGCAAGTAGCGCCGCCTGCAACCACCCACCACCACCCACTGGATGGATCTGAAGCACAGCGCCAGTGGAGCTGCCGAAAACAGCGAGACCTTCGTAGCCACCAGCAAGTCCACAGACATGATCACGCCCAAGGACAAGGAGGGCAAGGCGGCCAAGGCAGCCGGCGGACAAAATGCCCCAGCCGAAGGTAAGTCAGTCAAAAAACCATTTTTACTATAATATTTACATTTTCCTAAAATATCCAAATAATCGAAATACTAACCTTACTTGGGCGTAAATAACTTATAATAATATTGTGAGTTCACATGAATAGTTTTGAAATTATACACCCATCGAGCACGTTTCCGAACCCTGCTCATTAGGGCGGTCCACATTTGTATGGACATTTTTAAGGTCCTACTCTCACCCGCTTATACGGTGCGCATTTTTGAAAAAATCGTGTTTTATTCTGAGAATTGGCTTCAAAGTTTATCACCCATACGCACTGTTGCCTTCGATCAAAAAGTTTTTCTAATCAAGGTGGCATAGATTTCAATTATCAATTATTCCAACAAAATTCATAATTTGACAAGACAAGAAATGGGAGAACGATTTTTTTAGATCAAATTCGAACTGTTATACGTGTCGTATGAGTAATTTTTAAGCCAACTTTGAGGACGTTTCGCAAGGTCTAAATCACGAAAAAATATTTGTTTTGTTTTCACATACATTTTTTGCTTACTTTAATATACCATGTTCATAGTTCAACAAAAATTTCATATAGAAGAAATTCGAAAAGTATTTGAACGAGAAGTTCTTCAAATTATCAAAACTATTTTCCTTAATATATCGCCATAACTGACCATAACAACACAAAGTAACATGGTCACCATTATTATGATAGAGAAATAGTAAAGAAAAATATAGAGATAATCAAGGTAGCAACATTGAAAAGGAATCATTTTTGAGGTGAAAGAATTGATGTATAGGCTTTAAACTTTAAAGTTTAAAGTAATTCGAGATCAATAACTCGGATAGTGTTTTAATCAAAATAGTTCAATCTGTAGAGTTTGACAAGGCACTTGAAAATGTCAAAAAGAATCATTTTATTAATGTGGGGTGACTACAATTTTTGATTTTAATCAATTTGATACGACCTAAATTAAGATAGTAAAGAAATGAAGTGAAATAATTGAGTTGGCGGCATGTAACAGATATTAAAGTGGCACAAAAGCCTACTTTATAACCTAATTAAAAAAGCATTAAAAACAATATTACACTTTTATTTTTTTTATTCCATATGATAGCTGTATAAAGTCGAATTCCGCAATTCACTCATCTGAAACAATGCCGTAGCAATGTTATATTACTTAAACACATGCATCGTTTGCATTTCATGCCACGGGTAGTTACCTTACAAATATATGTATCTTTGTGCACCTGCACTTTGCATGTCAGACATGAACGACCATTTTGGCTTAACTGCACCTCAAGGTAGGCAATACTATCGCCGTGTTTGTGACTGTGGTGTGGGTGGGTGTCTGTGGAAGTGGGTGGTTGTATTAAAGGGTGTGCACAGCGGCAGGCATTTGTATGCAGTGCAATCCAAGCACCACACAACCACACACAAATGCACTTGGCAAAAGCCTGCCAAAGCCACAGCCGCACATTCACTTAAAAGCAGTCCCAGCAGCACTGAAAAAAATTATTCATTTGGCAAAAATACATCTTAATTTGAGGTTTTTTTAAGCAAAAAATATAAATAATTTTGGAAATTGTAAAATTTGAAATGTAAACTTTTGGAAAAGGTTTTAAAACTATCAATATTTTGTAGAAATATCTTTATTTTGTCTTTAATAATTTTAAATTTTTTAATAAAATTTAAATACAGTTTTAAAAGGATAATTCTGGGCTTATCCAATATTTAATTAATTTCTTATTATTTTATTTACAATTTTTCCTGTGCATTGTAAACATATGCCCGGCCATTGTACCTGTATGTGTTTGTGCATACACGTGCCTTAACTGAAAAATACAAATAAAGAACGGCATCAAAGGTTTTGTACTTTCAATGCCATGCAAGCCAAAAAGTTAGTGACGTCGCTTCTGAATTGTCACAAATTGGAACAAAAAAAAAGGATGGATATAAATAGAACCAAAGACCATATAGTATATACAATCCAATGCATGCAATATAGTCGAATGCGCTTAAACAAGCCATTTAATTCGCAACGCAAATAACGCATCGTTTACCTTTGTATGTAATGCCATGCTTTTATTTGTAATCAAACATTTTAATCATAAATATTTGCTTGTGTTTCATGGCGCACAAATGGCTCCCGTGGGAAAACTAAAAGTGCGCACAAATGAGCGAAATGAAAGCGAATGTCACGAGTGCCCTTATTTGCCTTTAAAACTAAAGTTTTCCACTTCATTTGAATGTAACTCTGTGTTTTTCTGTAAGTTCCATTTGGGTCAAAGGAAGGTAGTTAGTTTAAATTCTAGAACTAATGAAAATCATTAATTAATTATAAAATACTTATAATATGGGGTAACAGTAGCCAAATAAATGTGTAATAATAACTGAAATAGAGCACAGTGCTCTGTAGTACCGCCTTTGCAATCTTTAGCTGTATAAAGTACCTACTAACTTTTGACGTCGAAAGCCTTTAAGTTCGACCTTGAGAGAAGTACCAAAAATCCCCTTAAGGCCATGCAATAACTAAGAAAACAGAAAGGGCGGATCAACTTATTATGATAATGGGGCGAGGGTGGGCGCCTCCATTTGCATGGATATTGGCTTCGGAAGAGGCCTTAGGCCCGAGTAAGTAGTAAGTGAGTAGTGTAATCCTGCCCCCTAATCCAGTTAATCCGGTGCAGCTACATGGGGCTCTTCTCTTAAGTCAGGATGGGAAGCCCTGTTACATTCTGAAGTGACTTTCACCTGGCCCGCATTCTATTCCTATTTTCCAGGCTACAAAGTTTACGCCCGCCGCTGGGCGGTGCTCGCTCTCTTTGTGTTGTATTCATCCTCGAATGCCATGCAGTGGATACAATACACCATCATCAACAACATAATAACACGGTGAGTGAACGGGTTGAACGAGGGGCGGTTGTGCGATTCCGATTCCGGCAAATCGTGCATCATATTTCGTTAAAAGTTTTCACAAAGCTCATTAAACAACTTGACTGTGGGCGTGGGGCCAAATGAATGGCGGTGAATAAATTAACTTCCCGTTCGCCGACAACTGCACTCCCGCCAAGGGACTTCCCCTCGTTTACCCCTTCTAATCACGACTACGTTCTGTCCTCCTGCAGCTACTATGGCATCAGCGATAAATGGGTGGACTGGACGTCCATGATTTATATGATCCTCTACATACCGCTCATATTCCCCGGCAGTTGGTTTTTGGATAAAGTGGTAAGTAAGTGCACTGGCACAAATGGAAATAAATTAAAAATTTTAGTAGGGATTAAAGTAGAAATAAAACTTTGATAACGTATAAGAATTCAAAGCTTAAAACCTACTTTAAATCTAACAAGCGGACGAAAAAGCGGTCCTAAAGTAGTTAAAATTGTCGAAAAAAAGTAAATTTGTTATGTAGCTAAATACCATAAATACTAAGAATAATTTAAAATAATTTAGTTGCTTACAAAAATGTAGTTTTAATAAAATCTAAAAAGGAAAAAGAATTTTTTAAAAAGAAACTTCAAAGAAACAGCAATTATTTGATTAGGTTTTTAGATGTCAAGAAATAATTTACTGTTTTTATAATTTTAATAATATTTAGTTTGGTTACCATTAAATATGTTATTCTTATCATAAATTAAAGATTTTGAAGGATTTAGATTTAAGTTTTTCTCAGTTGAAAGGGGGGACCCTTTGTTTCCCAGCACTTGCGTTGCTCATTATTTATGGCCCTCCATTGTTTTATTTGCGTGTCATCAACAGGGTCTCCGCATAACCGCCCTGGTGGGGATTGTGGGCACTTGTGTGGGCGCCTGGATCAAGGTCTTCTCGGTGGATCCGTCGCTCTTCTATGTGAGCTTCATCGGCCAGTCGATCGTGGCTCTGGCCCAGGTGTGCATCCTGTCGCTGCCCGCCCGTTTGGCTGCCGTGTGGTTCGGTCCCGACCAGGTGTCCTCGGCCACCAGCGTGGGAGTCTTTGGCAACCAGGTGAGTTGGTCCCAGGAGCAGTCGCTTTCGATGGCCATGATGCTGCCATGTAAGCCGCTGCAACATTGTCTTGTGAGTTAGTGAGCCGTTGAATTTGCATTAACACGGAAAAGGCAGTGGAATGCCGGCACGCCCCCTTTTTGCCAGATTGATGCAGTAAGTCGGGCAAGGCCGACTGGGAACGTGGGCCAGGACCCACTTCCGGTGGGGCGGAAGTGGCTTGCTCTGACATTTTTGCAGCTATGGCTGTCCTGTGAATCCTGGCCAGGCCAGGCAATCATGAAATTGCCCAAAAGAGTTGCCGCACAAGTTAAACAAAACTGACAACGGCAGGGTCGACCCGTGCCACGCCCCCTTTCCGCCTCAACGGCTCCCAATGGTAATGCATGCGGAAGGCTCTTTGAGTGGATTCAATTTGGCGCACTGCATCCGCATCTCTGGCCAGCGGCAAAGAGGTTCAATTTATTCAGCAGCGACAAACAGACGAAATGACCTTTCCGAAATTCGCCGGAGCTTAAGTGATTGCCTGGCTACCTTGTGGTCGTCCAATGGGGCTGGACAATTGAAATGTCAGTGGATGGGTTGGCCGGAGATGAGAAAAGGTGGCCTGGGATAAGATGAGATGGGTTGAGGTAAGGTGACATGCATTATGCGGTTACAAGTGCAAAACTCGAGATTGCGGCCGACCGACCAGTTGATTACTTGACTTTTTAACCGAATGGGAATGTAAAACTGCAATAAGTAAGCCAATGAAGAAGACATTTTCATTAACCAAAATCAAATTTGGAATGCGACACGGGAAAATGGATTATTCAGTTGCTTCATGGAGTTAAGGCCAATTTCCAATTAAGCCATATGATGTACAAATCTTGTTTTACCTTGAAAACGTGTGAAGATTGTGAAGGTACAATAATGCAGGGATGTTTGCAGGGCACAGTGCCATTTAAATTTAAAAGTTTCTCCAAAAGAATTAAAATTAAATATATTTTTTAAAGTGACAATACCATAGATTGGTCTAAAAATTATTCATTTTTATGTGTTTAGTTAAGTTAAATTTTTTCAAAAAAAAACTTAAATAAATTAAATAAAACAACACTTAAAATATAAAATTAAATGTAAAATTTAATTTGCTCTAAACATATAAAAACCCTAGAATCAATGTTTAAATGTTTTCTTTGGAAAAAGGAATAATTTATAAAGGAATGAATAAATAAGAACTATTAGACTAAAACTAGAAAATACGTTTCTATCGAGTGATTTAATAGTTGAAAGATAAAAATGTATTTATTTAATTACTGTTTTATTGTAATACGTTTGAATACAAAATACAGTAAATTTATCTAGCATCTGACACGTCCTTTACAAATAATTAAATATAATATTTTACCGAAAGATTTACCATTTCAAAAACCAAGGATTAGCAAATTAAAATACTTTCATTTAAGAGTGTATTTTTAATGACAACTAACATTGTGCAACCAATGGCAAATGTCACAGCCTTGCAAGTGAGTGCAGTTTTTGTTTTCGACAGGTTATGGGCTTAAACACCGCAAAACAATTAGGCCGCTTGCTTAGCCATTAGCCAACAGTGTCAGGTGCGGCTGTGATGAATGACAATGGCACTGGGAAATGGAGAGTGGAAAATGGAAAACGGGGAAATGGAGGGCGAAAGGCGGCGGAGGTGGCCAGGGGATGTGGAACAGTTTGCTCTTTATGTTGATTTACGAGCACATCGGGCGGCAGGACTGCAAGTGCAAATATGGGGCTCAAATATCCACAGCCGCCTCTCACCTCCCCATCCACATCTACATCCACTGACATCCCAGCAAGACACATTGCATCCTAAACGCACCTGCGTGTCATATTTGCCTTTCACTCGAGTGCAGATGAAAAGGCTTATAATTTCCGCTTGTCCCAGGTAGGAAGTCACAATGGGATGTGACAATGTGGGGCTACGTGATGATGACGAGGACGAGACGATGATGTGGATCAGGATGGGTGTTGGAAGGATGGCGAAGGGCTTTAAAGCCAGCCCGGGTAATCTCTTGTCGAAATGCCAAGCCGAACTTGTGCCCGAAAAAAAAGAGCCTTCATAAAAAACGCAGCGTGGGGCCACGTAGATGGCCCACATACCGAGTGACATTGAAAGCGGAAGCGGGGAGACCCCCCCAATCGCCTTGGCAGCCTTATCTGGCAAGGACGACGCACCACACGCTCTTGGATCAGAGCACTCCCAACCACCCACCGCCCACCGCCCCCAAATCTCGCCTTTCTGACTGGCTGAGCCGAGCTGAAGCGGATTTGGCGGAGGAGCATTGTTGCCAGAGTGCTGAGCAAACACAGTTTCTTTTCCCCCCTTTTCCATTTTTTTAGCACGTTGCTTTTTTTTTGCCGGATGGTCATGTAAACACGGCCGGAACGAGTTGTGCCGCCAAGTCGAAAATAACATTCTCCAGGGCCGACTGCGAACATTCCGGCGAATGAATGTAATGGCAGTCCCTCCTCCAAACGAGGCTCAGACGCTCGCTTCTCCGAGCCAAATATTTATTCTCGATACCATGGAGAGGCTCAGACTGCAGCCGAAAGTCCCACTCGAATGTCCTTTTGGGCTCCCTCGTAAAAGCCCAAATAGCCGGAACAAAGGAAGCCTGTCGGCGCAAAAAAAAATAGGGGGAGATGAGCTCCTGGCAGCTGCCTGCTTTATGGCCCATCTCTCGGAATATATTTATTCAAATGGTTGCAATTCTATGAATTTACTCAGGCTCATATTGCCCGAGTATTTGAAAATCACATTTCTGTTTTTACTCGATTATACCAATCCCCTTGGCTTTATTGCGGAATCGAAAGGAATTATTTACATTTATTGGTGCCTGTAAAATGAATCCTTGATATTTATTTTATGAAATATGGCAGGAATATCCTTGAATTTGGATTTGCATTTCATTGCCGAATTGTAGGTATTAAATATATAGTATTTAAAGGTTTTGAGTTTTTCTGAACGGAAGCTTTTTTAATCCTGAAAGGTTTTCCTTCAATCAAATATTTAAATTATTCCGATTTCTTTTGGGAAATTTAAGTGTTAAAACATTGTATTTCTTTGTATGTTTTTCTACCTGATAAAATGTATCCGCATTTTCCACAGATTTTTGGTGTCAAGGAAGATTACCCAAGTAATCTGCGGGATAAGGTTTACCCAGATTAATAGAAAAATTCCGTTTATTCGGGATAGTCCTGATCCTTCGATAGTTGAGCTGCCATAAAATCAAACTACCAGCCCGAAATACAATTTTCTTGAGTAAAGATGACGAGAGGGAAAACCCCATTCTGTTTGCGTGCTCCACAAAGTGGGTGGCCCAATCTGGAACACGGACCACCTGCAGCTTCACCATCGGTATCTGGTGTGTTCGGTCACAATACTGCCAAAGGTTTTCATTTAACGTCAGCGGGAATTGAGTTTTCCCCTTTCCAGCATTTCAGTCCTTTGTTTGTCCAAACCAAAAGTTATTGCCAATGCGAAAGCTTCGCTTGGTTTACTGTGTGTGAAGCTGAACTGTTCAACCGGGCTGACATTTCTTTTGTTCGCTTAAATAAAAACAATTGGGACTCGGCTGATTATTTGCACACACAAAAGGTTGGTGTTTCAATTCAATTAAAACGGGAACATTCCCGTGAGCCTTTAATTAATTGAACCACACCTGATAAACGGTTGCCTGAAATTCTTATATTGCTTTAACTTCTGTTTTAAGGTAACCAATATACCAATTTTTGGTTCAATTTTTTCGCTAATAAAATTGCTTTCATGGTGCAATTTATTTTCCTGACTGTCAAATGTCACATGGCCCTAAATACCGCTAGTGCCACTAAAACCGATTTATAGCATTTTTTAAAAGAGGGTAAATAAAATACAGAACAAATTCTATACTCAACTAAAATATACCCTATAATATCTTTTCGGAATTTACATTTTAAAAATACTTTAAGGTTTCATGCCCCAATCAGCCGAATTATTTATTTTAAGCTGATTGAGGTATTACTGTGAAGAAAATATTTGTTTCCCATCCGTTGCTTAATCCACACGATACCCTATCAGTCTTCCGTACAAAAAATCAAGGAAAATAACTAAAAATTGCATGGCTCAACTTTTGTGCATTGGCGTGTGCGGAAAAAAGCGAAGCTGTCACAGCCGCGCCCGGGGTGTACATCTATTATTTTTTTCCCGTAAAGCAGCGCCACAAACTTTGACGAAAACAAAAACACAACGGCAATAGAGAATCAGGGGGAGGATCCGGAAAAGGAGCAGGCTCACTATAAATCAATTTCACAGTTGCAGCGTGAATAACACCAGCGAAAGGGTCGGGGGGCAGAGAGTGAAAGTCCGGAAGAGGAGCAAAAATAGCAGCGGATTCAGAGGCAGCAGCGGAACCGGAAACAGATTCCGCTTTGAGCAACTTGTGTACAATCGAGAAATCCGCCCCCTTTTCCTTTCTTTCAGCTGGGCGTGGCCGTTGGCTTTGTGCTGCCACCCATGCTGGTGCCAAATTCCCCGGATCTGGAGACGGTGGGCAGTGATCTGCAGATGATGTTCTACTTGGTGGCCGGTCTCACCAGCATCCTGCTAGTCCTGATGGTCTTTTGTAAGTAAAAGTCTTTAATACGGTTCAGTTCCACACTTAACACTCCGATAAAGTTTACGTAAACACTCAATAAACTCTGAGAGTCTTTTATGTGTTTTTAACCACCACCACATTTTATATCCTCAATTAAATTTAAATACAAGAAAATATTAAAGAAGTATCTGCATCAAAAAAGAAAGTATATAACATATAACTACTAAAATGTCTAGAGATTTCTGTAAATTAAGAGCATTGTCAACTTTTCGTAGCTGTAATAACAATCCCTAAAGCCTTATAAATGAAAACAGCTATAATTATAAATATAATAATTGTTATGAAAACGTTCCATTTTATCAGTTTTCCAGGACAAACCGCCCACTCCGCCCTCCGCCGCCCAGGAGGCGGCCCAACTTTTGGAGAGTTCCGGCGAGGAGCAAGTCAGCTTCATGCAGTCGCTGAAGAACTTGATGACCAACCGAAACTTCATCTTCCTACTGCTGTCCTACGGCATAAACGTGGGCGTCTTTTACGCCATTTCCACGCTCCTGAATCCGGTAAGAGCCGAACTCCTCACTCGATTAATGAGCGGTTAATGGGGGCTAATTGCTGGGATTTGTTTACAGGTGGTGCTGAAGTATTATCCCGGCCACGAGGTGGACGCCGGACGAATTGGCCTCAGCATCGTGCTGGCCGGCATGCTGGGTTCCGTGGTATCGGGCATTGTGCTGGATAAGACGCACAAGTTCAAGTAAGTACAACAATAAACAGGGCTGAAGGGCTTTTTGCGAGCATGTTCGAAACTCATTACGCATACGCCGTGTGGCCCCGCTGCGAGTGGGGGCTGCTTGAGAAAGTTTTAGCTCGGCAGCTGCAGAAGTTGTTATTAATTGAATGAGGCTCACTCGATGTTTAATGAGCGGTACTTAATGTGGTTAAACCATCAAAAATCCAGGGAAACAACGCTGGCCGTCTACGCGCTGTCCATGGTGGGCATGTGGATCTTCACCTTCACCCTGGACACGGGTCACATCGCGGTGGTCTATCTGACGGCATCGCTGCTGGGGTAAGTTGATCTTAAAGAATTTACCTACAAACAATTTTCTTTTCTTTTTTTTGACAGAACGAACTCATACCATTTATCAAAAATAGATGTTGTGGTCATAGAACGTAGTAGAGCTGCAAAACTATCGATAGTGTAGTCAGTCGATTGTTTGACAGCATTTCAGTCGACTGTTTCGATATTATCGACTAGTCGTTATTTGACATTAGAAGAAAAGTTTATATCAATTCTATTCCAAGTAAATAATAAATAAAGCCTTAAATAGTGTTGTGTTTTTTTTTTAATCAGTCTGTATGTACATTTAAATATACATAAAAGTCAAATTTTTAATTACTAGACACCCATTCGTTCTTGTTTAAAACAAGTAACATGTTCATAATTCTCTTCCAAACATCGGAAGCTTTCGGTTTCCCTTTTTCTTGAGAGTCTACTCGTAACCAAACTAATAGATTATGCTGATTAAATTATTTAGTTGTACTTACCATTTTCTTTGGAAACAGCTAAAACTTCTCCATTTTAAATGAAAATAATTTAAAAGATTCTTTGGATTTTATAAAGAAATATTAGAGTTAAACTATAGAAATAAGCTACAAACGTTACTTGATTTAAAAAAAAGTCGATAGTAGTCGACTGAAAATCGACTGAACAATCGCAAAGCATACTATCGACTTGTAGTCGACTTCAGTCGATCTTTTGTCAGCTCTAGAACGTAGCTTTATGTCTATGAATATGCCTTCTTTAAGTTATAACTCAGTTAAAAACAAGAGAGAACGCTATAGTCGGGTTGTTGTCCCGACTATCTAATACCCGTCACTCAGCTAAAGGGAGTGCGAACGCTGTGTCGGGTTGGTGTCCCGACTAATAATCGTAACTCAGCTAAAGGGAGTGCGAGGGAGATAGATATATAATTTTTGATTGCGTATAACTTTTTAATGAATGGTCCGATTTGAAAAATGTCTTCTACATTTCGATAGGTATAAATATACACAACAAAATTGCATTTATACTTCTCGGAAATCTTTAAAGATGTGGGCGCAGGACCCATTTTAAAATCGTTAGTGGGCGATTGTGGGCGTTAGAGGGGGCGTGGCGCTCGGCTAAAATAAACTTGCGCTGCGTAGGAAGCCAAAGAATATGTGCGGAAAATCTCAACCTTCTAGCTTTTGTAGTTTCTGAGATCTCAGCGTTCATACAGACGGACAGACGGACAGACAGACAGACGGACAGACGGACATGGCTATATCGACTCGGCTAGTGACCCTGATCAAGAATATATATACTTTATGGGGTCGGAAACGCTTTCTTCTAGCTGTTACATACTTTTGCACGAATCTAGTATACCCTTTTACTCTACGAGTAACGGGTATAAATATCCTAAATTTGTTTAAAGTTTGGGGTTCAAAATTTAGAGAGTTACGCTTGTCAAATAATTTAATTATCTAACGATATAAGAATCTGGTCGCCAGTAATTTGGAAAAAAAGGCATTTTTAGACTTCGAGGTTCCTAAGATTACAAGTGTAGGGTCATTTTTTAAAGCGAATAAAATCAGTATGATTTGATCAAGGTAATAAATAGAGGCTTATTTTTGAAACACGCGGTAATTTATCTTGATATTTTTTTTTAATTTAGAAAGAATTTTATATTCCTGATAGATAGGTTTACTAAAATTAATTCCCCATCACCAACTCCTTTGCAGCTTTTTCATGACTGGCTACCTGCCGGTGGGCTTTGAGTTCGGAGCCGAGCTCACGTTCCCGGAGCCCGAGGGCACCTCCTCCGGCCTGCTAAACGCCTCCGCCCAGACCTTCGGCATCTGCTTCACGCTCTTCTACTCGGAGCTGTTCACCACATTCGGAGACATTGCCGCCAACATAACCATGGCCGTGATGCTGATTGTGGGCACCATCATTACGGCCACCACCCAGTCGGATCTGCGGCGGCAGAACGCCCAGGTGCCCGCCAGCGGGGCCATCAATCCGTAAGGAACTCACGCCGGACCGGTGACTGTCTTTTATGTATAGTATTCTACGCATATCGTTTTACCGTTTAATTTATTTAATTGTTTACTGTACATTCCGTTGTAGCCTTAAGTGTTGAATTTTAAAATGTTCATTAAAGGTGCATAGCAACATACACGCCAACGCAAAAACACGAACAAGAAAACACACACACACGAATACGAGTAAGCTTAGGCAATTATTTTTTAAATTTTATATTGGCCACCGACTAGGGTTTAGTGCATAGGTTAGATGAATCGAAATTCAGCTTTATCTTTGCGTTGCAACTGCACCACAAGAGTACATGCCACAGCCACACGAGTACATACTATACAGACAAGTGTTATATGGAAGTATCCTTCAGTATTATACCCCTAATAATCTAGCGAACGTTGACAATTTGATTGCTAAACGGAGGAGTAGTATCCAAAGCAGTTTGAGGCAGTGTATCCGAAATCCAGCGAATGCATTACCGAACAGTAGCCGCTCTCGTCTTCAATTGTTCCCTCCTTCCGCCACTGAACGTGTATATAATATATATAATTGTATTCCGGACCCGATCCAGCGAGAGAGCGCTACTGTTGTACAAAGCACAAGTCTATCCTGCATATCTGGCAAACTGTAATAATTTTGGAGGATTTACAACTAACAGCAGATTCAAGTCAAAATATATACCTATACGAAATATATATACATAAATATATATCTATACATTTGATAGTGTTGTGAACTAGAGGAAACCCACACTGAACACTCCGCCGAGGGCAATGCGTAATCCACTTTTTGTAGATAGCCTTTAGGCCGACATACGTAAGGAAGTTATCTCCAGCCTACAGTCAATTGAGATGGCCAAAGAAGCAGACACACTGAACTACCTGACATGAACCACCTACACAGTACAGAAATCCACGCGAGCGGATGCGGAGCAACCTGGTGCCGGAGCGGAGTTTGGCACTAGAACAGCCGGCGTCGTGATAACACGCAGCTTTAACTCTCACTCGTTGTTAGATCCCGAATGGTCAGAGATACAAAGATAGTTAACACGCGGAAACCACGTAGCCACTTCTTCATAGCCACGAGTTCTTGCAAAACGATATATGTGAATGTAAATGTGTACGTGTATAAAAGTATTCAATAAAATATAAACTATTCAGTGTATAACTGGCGTTAGCCTTTTACTGGGATTTACACATATCATATATATTTAGCGAGACATCCTAAATGCAATGTACAGTTTGTAGAAAGGTATTCAATACAACATTTTGTCGATATAATGCGAACACGAACGTGTCCAACTCGAATACGGAATACGAATAATTTGAATGGGAAACATAAAACAAAAAGGAGATAGTAAATGGAGTAACTTAAAAAGAGAAAACTTTAAACAACCCGCCCGTTTGGTGTCAGTGCCGCTGACAGGATTGCAGTGGGTCAGCGGGTCAGTGGGTGGTTCCCCAGGCGCGCAGCAGTGTCAGCGCCTTGTTGAGGTACGCGCACCACTCCTCGCGCTCCTCCTTCGTGTCGGCGGAGAGCAGATGCCGCACTATGGTGGTCTGTCCGTTGGGCACGATTATCAGCGACTCTTGGTCCGTCTCCAGCGCCGGCCGTTCGCACTCCAGCAGCATGGTGTTGAGGCGTGCGCAAATGTCGCGCGGTGCAATGGACACCTTCTGGGAACTGCACGAATTCAGATCGATGCTGCCCATGGGCGTCTTGCGCTTCTCATCGTCCGGATACTTCCAGAAGTTGATCACGGAGCCGTTCAGATAGCACCAGCGACGATGCCATGCCCCGAAGCCGGAGATGTCCTCGAACATGGTGAGGAATCCCTTGTACTCCACGCTCACTGATAGTTCACAGTTGACCTTCATGTGAACCACGCCATCCAGTGGGCTGACGCCCAGCACCTGGGTCAGCGTCCAGGTGGTGCGTTGAATTTCACGCAACGAAAAGATGGCAAAGCCGTATTGCACCAGCTGCGGTGTCCTTACCACATGCGGTCCCGCCGGACTCTGTACCGGCGGCATCACCAGACGATTCTCGCCACCCTTCTTCTTTGGGGTCTTAACGCCGCCCTTCTTGTTCAAGTTGATGTGGTACTTTAGCTCATGGGGCAGCTGATCGCGCTGAGCCAGCATGCCATAGATTTCCAGAGTGATCTGTAGGTGAATTTTACTTAGTTAGAAGGAGTTTACATTTAAAAAAGTTATTTAAAACTTACCCGAAAATCGGCATACACATTGTTCAGTTGCAGGACATCGGGAAACTTGACAGACAACAGGCCAGGCATCGTGGGCACCGTCTTGGTGGCCAGCACGTGCTCATTGTACTTCAGTAAGCACACCAGATGATGGCCATTGATATGGTTGGAGGCCATTTTACGCACGTACTCCTGTCGCAGGGGAATGGTTATGTCCTTGACCGTCAGCAGGCCCTTTTCTTTTGGTGCACCCACGGGACGGATGCTGTTCTCGACTCTCAAACGCTGGACCTCATCCAAACAGGCCTGGCGACGATGGGCTGCAAGGATTTGATAAGTTGAATACAATTGATTTATAAACTTTAATGGATACAGCAATCTAAATTTGATTCCGAATTGCCAATTTATTTTGGAATGAAAGTCAAGATAAACTTGGGCTACTCACTTGCCAGTAGGAGATATCTCTCCCCCTCCACGGACTCTGTGGAGCCGGAAAACTCGACAGTGGCCGCACACAGATTCAAGGCCTGACTGGCTTGTCCAATCACCTGCTGCTGCTTGCACACCTCGCTCAACAGCTTCTTGATTTTGTCCTGTGCCTGCGAGGCCTCGTTTAATTCCCGCGCATTCTCCAATTCCTCATCGTCCTCGTCGGTCTGATCATCTAGGACAACAGAAGATGGTCTTGCGCTCTCACCCTGCTGCGGAGAATCGTACTCCAGTCTGTGCTTAGCATGGCAATCGCCTGCAAGGGCTGATCGCATCACCTGCTGCTCGCGGCATATCTTGCGCACCGGTGTGGAATTGGAGCTCTAAAGGGAAAACATATTAAGTTGCAGGTTTGTTATAATCATAAGCTTTTAATTACTCACATTGGTGCTCTGTTGGCGGCGGTAGAAGCTGACCGTGTGGACAAGCGTGACTAGGTTGTCCTTGTCCTGATTCACGCTCAATTCAGACTTTACCGGCTGAGAACCACTAAGCATGGGCGTCTGCATATCCACCAGCTCATTATGTTCATCGATGGGCGTGCAAGTGGTAGCCGGATTCTTACGGAAGGAAAAGCTATTCGAGGCCGTGGTTCCTTTGCTCTAAAAATTCCAGTTATTTAGAAATGTACATAGTAAGAACCTATTTTTAAGAGCACTTACGCCCAAGGACAGCCGACTGGCATTGTGCTCGTCCCCGCTGTCACTCTGATCGTCCTGAGTGCTGCCGTAATCGTCGGCCAGCGCCTCATCTAGGTAGTCATCCATCCCGGCAGAGACCTGCGACGAGTTCAAGGAGCTGTCGTCGTAGTACATGTCCTGATCGGCATAGCGCACAGTCTGAAAAGGTGTAAAATGGTGTTAATAAAGACCGCCCGCTGGGTTGTCAGATTTCTACCTGTACTCACCTTTTTGCCCGGCTGCTGCTGCATCTCCGCCTCGTTGCGCTGCACTGCGCTCATTATCTCACGGCCCAGGCTGCCATTGCACATGCCGGCGCTGCTGTCCTCAGTCTGCGACTGGTCCTCCGACTCATCCATGCAACTGCACGAATCAAAGATAAGCGGTTAGTTAAGAAAGCGATTTTATTGTAGGTCTTGTCTAGGGGATGTGGGGTTTAAAGCTATGCGTCTTAGGCCTATCAGTCTTGGGGATTGCTACTCGATGCATAGCAGGAATAGCAAGCAGGAGTAGCATTTGTCAGCGCACCTTTCGGTCTCCTCGTCGTCCAGTTGATGGCTGTCGTCCGTGGCGGAGGCCGTTTCGGTGGCGCAGCAGTTGTCGCCGCTGGAATCGAGGTCGGACAGAGCGGGATAAAGGCGATCGGAATGCGATTTGCGGGCCCGCTTCGAGTCCTCGTCAGTGATGGGCGCATCACCAGCTGAAATTGCGGAAATATCAGCTGCAAGTCCCTGCAATGCTGTGCTTTAGTTAGTTCTTACGTGATCGCCTCTTGCTGCTGGCCGCTGCGGGTGAGAGACCAGCGATGGGCGGCGGTGGAGGCGGCGGCATGGGCCGCACTACTTTGCTGGGAGCTGGCGCGGGAGCTCGAGCTGCAGCTGGAGCTGGTTGACTGTCAAAGAGCTCCTTTTGTTTGTTAAAGCGATTCGATATAATCTGCATGTCCTCCTGCCGCTGACGGTCAATGTCCTTGATGCGGGTCTCAGCACTGGATTGAGCATTTGCCACCAAGGCGGCCACCTTGTCGCGCAGCTTGCTTTCCGGCTTTGCCTTGGTCGCAGCAACCACAGTGGTAGCAGCTGCAGCTGTCACCGGATGCACTGCCGCCAAATGCTCTGTTAATTCAAGGAAAACGGAATTTAAGGTTGGAGAGATATAAATAAAAGTCTGCCAAACTCACGTTTCACCTCCTCCGCCCGGATTTGGCTAATACTGGGAGCAGATCCTATCGGTGCCATGGGCAGCATGGCCTTGTTGTTGCCCGACTCGAACAGTTTCATGCGCTCCTTCAGCGACAGCTCACAGGGATCCTTCTGGTTGCGCAGATTGCCTTGAGTCTGCCCGCCTTTGTTCTCAAAGATGGCCGCACGTCCGGAAACCAAGCCGGACTTTACACCAACTGCTGGCGGTGGTGGAGCTGATGGCTTGGGCGCCGGAGCAGAAGCAGAAGAGGCAAAGTTCTTGGCCACCTGGCTGACCGTCGTCGATTTCTCCGGCACTGGCGGCTTGGCAACTGGCGCCGCCTCCTCCTGTTTGGCATAATCATAGGTGTGTTTAATGGTCGACGATTCGCGGCGCTGAAAACCTTGGGCCTCCAGAGAGCTCAGTACCTTGGGATCCCATTTCAGCTGCTTGGTCCTGGCGGCCTCGTCGACCTCGTCCTTCTTGGGCGGCTGCGGGGCGGGGCGCCGACTGGACAAATGCGGTTTCGGTGGCGGAGCCTCCAGCGGTCTGTGCACTTCGTGGTGCGCCGTGTCATCCTCCCACTGATTGATGGTGTCCGCCAAGGCGGCAAGTTTGCCCAGCCGCTGCTTGGGCTGCCTGCTGCGATTGTCCGCCTCCTCTTCCTCGCCCGTTGTCACATGGAACTGCCCTTCGGTGCGGTGGATGGGCGAGGAGAGGTCATCGGTGTTGGAGTACAGGGCTCCCATGCGCTGCAGCCTGCTGCGGGAGGTGTCCCTTAGCCTGGCCAGCGGCTGATTCACTGACGCCGCCTCCAGCAGGGGATTCTCCTCCGCCTCGCTGTCAGTCACCTCCTGCTCCTGGATCTCAACTTGCACCTGGAGGAGATGCACAATTGAGCAAGGGAAACAGAACTGGGAAATAGCGGAAACTTACCCCAATTGGCTTGTCCGTGGTGATGTTTATCTCGATGCCCATGTCCAGGTTCTCCTTGTTGACCGCCGTGTAGTGACGCAGCGGCTTGGCCGGCGACGCCTCCAGCGTGGCCTTGCCCAGCAGCACGACCTTGCCGCCTCCCGGCGAGTGGCTCCTTGGGGCCAGGACTCCTGCCCCCGCATCCCCGCCAGCGGACGAGGAGGCGGAGGAACTGCACTCGGCGAGGGGAAATTTGCTGGCGTTGCTGATGCCGAGGGCGCGACTGCGCTGTTCCGCCTTCTCGAGCATGTGCTGCATGGGAGGGAAAAGCGGAAAATCGCAATGAAAAGTTGTAGATGCATTTACCTATACCATTAAACGGCGCCCAGAACAAAGGGCTTCGTTGTGTGTGCGAAATTCCCTCGTACCTGAGTGAACGGGTCCATTGTTGTTGTTGTTGTTGCTGCTGCAGCTGCTGCAAATGCAAATGCAAATGCGAGTTGTAATTGCGCGCACTAGAATATGAAATTTACTGTACTGCTCTCGCCGCACTCCGCGTTGCCGATTTGCGACCGATGTCTGTTATTTACTACTTGCGGGCTGCGCGTCCGTTTGCATTCGAAATTACTAGCGTCGCTTTTCGGCGGTTGGTTTTCCAGATGTGTTGAATAATTTCAAAACGACGCGCAAATGCCGTAGGACCCTCAACTGACCACGGAGAAATACCTAAAGAGGTGAGAATTGCGTGTGGTGAGTTGCGATAAGGTTGCCAGACTGTGGAAATTACTTGCCTGCTATTTTATCGGTTGGACAATCGGACAACTTAACCGGTTTATCGCTGCGAGTGGCAGCAGCTGATTTTTCTCTTTTGCGTGCAAAACAATAAGGTTTTACCTGTGTTTTACATTAAGATTTAAACCTTTTACGCAAATTACCATTCCTTAAGGTTACTAAGAATCTGTTGGTGAGTTGGGGATGGATGTTCCGTGCTTAAGAATTCCTTAGTTGTCTACTGTTGAGCCTCGCACGTTGCGCCATCAGTGTTGTCTGTTTTGGCTTGAAATTTAGCTGAAAAGACTGTTATATTTAAATTCAAATTTATTTTTAATTAATTTATTTGTTTCCATTATTTAAAAAAATGTTATTTTAAAATGTTAAACAAATTCTTTTATCAAAGCTATAATTATATTTTTCAATCTACATTTTCAGACACATTTGCTAATCTTTGAGGTTTTCTTATTGTTATGATTTTGTTTTTTAGCCATGGGCGATCAAAAGACGGTGGATTTGCTGTGGAACTGTGCCTCCAAACTTACCGACCAAACCCACACAGAACGACTTCTCAAGTCGTATTACATGTAAGTTCCACTGTTAATTCCTGAAACACCCACAACTATATTATTTATCCCGCAACATATGCAGAACCACCTGCCGAAAGCTGGCCCGGCACAATGTCCAGTTGCCCGAGGACAGCTTCGGATCCGCACGCATGTGCTCCCGCTGCGGCAACCAGTGGACCGATGGTCGCTACCAACTCCACTTGCAGCCACAAAGGCTGAGGCAAAGTGCCAAGAGCCGGAGACTCATCGCCCAGCTGGAAACCGTAAGGGCCAAACAGACAAAGGGCGAGATGAGCAGTGGAGCCAGGAAACGGGCCAAGTGGCTTAAGAAGCGCATGGCCAGTCAAATGGTAGGTGCCAGAAGCTAGGGAAGCATCTAGGAGATGTATCTGGTTTAGCTGGGTAAAATTAGTTTTACATTCATAAGTAATTACATCCAAATTATATACCTATTTAAATTACTTTATTTAAAGACGTAAGATTTCTTATTAGAAAGAATATTATTATTTATACTTTTATTAAGAAGAATATTATTAGAATATAAGATTAATTTTGATGATGATGGTTAATATCTAAATCTAAAGCATATCCATAATTTAAGAAGTCTTTCTATGAATGTTACCAATATCATTCATACATTTATCTAAAAATCATGTTCTTACTCTGGATACTTAGCTCTCAATTTTAATATCAATAATATTTAACGTACTTAAGCTTTTTAAACAAAAAACTCCCTTATTCCTGTAAATCATACTAAAACAAAATCCTTTTTTCTCAGGCCGTGGACTGCGAAGTTTGCCGGCACAAGACAATGCTGCCGTTGGAGAAGGGCAGAAAGCGCGCCAAAGCCAAAGCCGCGGAGGAGACAATGGCAGCCACACAACCGGCGGCAGCGGGCCCAAACAAAAAGAAGGCTAAAAAGAAGAAGTCCCAAGCGCCGAATAAAGATATCAATGCAGGTCTGAAAATTCCACAGCAGCAAAAAACGCCGCAGCAGCAACAGCAGCAGCCTGCCAAATCGCCAGCGCCAGCGTCGTCCAAAAAAGCTTGCCAACCAGTTGGAAAGGCTTCCCAAAACCCAAGTCAGACGTCGAAGAAGAAAAAGAAGAAGCCCGCTCAGCCGGCGCCCGTCGTCGCTGCCAAAACGCAGTCGAAGACCCAGAAGCAAAACGCACTGCTGCAACTGGCCGCCCAGCTGAAATCGAACGCGTTTAAAGACGCCAGCAAATCGCAGCAGAACCGCCTGCAAGCGTTCCTCAAGTAGCGATGAAAATCGCTCCGCTCCGACAATGCATTAAAGTACCAAGATTGCAGCTCGGCTGAATGGAAATACTTGTTGTGGCACATAATTAAGCGTTAGCACAATACTAGAATCAGGCTCTTTGTGCCGGTTGATAAAGCCAGCCCAGGTGGGAACCTGTTATCCAGCCGCCCGGTCTTCTGGGTCGAGTCACGCAACGGCTATGCACTTATCACTGCTGCCCGAGACGCGACCCAAGGTTGTCCAGATATTGCGCAGTCAACATGGCCAGCATGCTTAATTTATTTCTCGGAGCGCAACGTTTAATTAAAATTGAGTTGTTTGCCACGGCGTCCCATGAACGCGTCCTTCAAGGCAGCTCCCAAAAAGGGCAACGGATCGAACGACTCGCTTTATCTGCCGCCCATTGCACAAAGAGCACACGCACAGGAGAAGGCCTCGGTCCCATATTGGCTTCGACTTCGGCTTTCCTCATTCTGCGAAGAAGGCTCTCGGATTTCTCGGCAGCTGCGGCAACAACATCTGCCTGCCACATTAGAAGATTTCTGGTTTTTACAGGCCAGCCTCAATAGCTCGAACCACTTAAGCCGTGTTCAAAGCGTAAGTCAAAGTACCAGAAATCGCACTGTTTACTTGAATTTGAATTAGTTTTAGGTATATAGTTAACAAAATGTTATTAAACTCAGAAGTATAGCACAAATAGCATTAAACTTATTAAATGTATTTAACTTCTTTTAAAACTAAAAATAGTAAAATAATCGGTGTAAACCCGATAATTTGAATTGAATTTGTAATTTATTAATTAATTATAAGATTTTACTAAGTTCTTTTAAAACTAAAAATAGTAAAAAAAATAGGTATAAACCCGATAATTTGAATTGAATTTGTAATTTATTAATTAATTATACGATTTTACTAAGTTTTCGTTAGGGAAGGTGAACCGTAGTTGGTCAGCCTGTTTTGCGATTGCCAAAATGGGCATGATGTTCTCTAAAATATGATATCAGCGGCGGGATCGGCTCTCTATATGTGGAAAGAACGATAGAATTTTTGGGCTGCCTACTCGAGGATGGGATCTGCGAATTTAAGATGCGCATTGGGCGTGGGTCTCTAACTTCAGAAAGCCGGCCGGCTCTGTTGATATCGCCCAAAAAGCAATGCAAAATCAAGAAAATTCGCACTCCAGCTCTTCTTGTTTTACACTTAAAAAAAAATGGGATATCAATATGTTAAATATGACAATTGATATTAAAACTTCAAAGTTCCTTTTAAACAAAGTTCTGCTATACAAAAGAAGTAAAATATAATATTAATTTTTGCGATTTTATCTCCAAGTTTAATACCAAAGTTTTCCGCTGTGCAGAGCCAGAGCCGAGGGCACTTCGTCTGCGTTCGGGCGACCATCCAGAGCTGCGGCCGAGGCCCCCAGTCCCCAGTTCCCCAGTCAGTCAGTTAAGCTCGAGTGATTCATGGTGGCGCACCAGCCGGAAAGTCGGAAAGTCGCGCTCGCTTCTTGGCTTCGGCGATGAAAAGTTCGCCCGCGAGCGAAAAGGTGTCAACGTTGTCAGAACGCAGTGGAAAACCGGATGCAAAATCAAACTCAGTGCGTGGATGCATTTCGTAATTCTTTAATTGGCAGGAAGCCGGGCCGTCGAAAATGACCGGAAGTGCGGAAGGAGCGCGCAGCGGGGGAAAGTAGTGGGGTGTCAGACACGCCTGCGCACAGGTTTTCGCTTCCACCAAGTTTCGTGGCCGGAAAAGTCTCGCGCCGCGAAGCCAGCTGGCAAGCAGTTTGTTTGGCTTTTCCGCGAAACAAAACTGGCCGTCGAGAAGGGAATTCGTCGTACGTTTATCAATCGCAAACAAAGGTGTCGCTGGTGTCGAGTTGCCAATGTTCTGAATCAATAAATACATATTTTTAACGGCCGGCACAAAGGGAGCTAATAGTCCGGACCGTCCAGTGCAAATTAAATTACATTTCTGTTTTATGGGCATGATAGAAAATAAAGAAGCGAAAAGTAAAAGCAGACTCTGGACACGTACATATAGCAGGTGTATATTGAGGGGCTCAGAGAAATGGTCAGCAGTTTGGTTATACAGTAGAACTTACCAGATATATTTAAAATAGAATTTATAGATTTGAGAAAATTAAAAGAGATTGTTTTATTGAATTTTAATTTATTTTTTAAATAATCATGACTTGAAATTTTATAGATAGACATAGACATAGACATAGTTTTTGCAATATAAATTTTTATACCATCAAGTAATTTTCAATATTGATCATTTTTGAAAAAGTTTTCTTTTTCTGTGTAGCATTTGCATTTTTGGGCAACAGAAGTTCGATAGTTAGTGCAATTCTCTGGACAGACTGTCGCTTCTTTGTGGCGACACGCGTCGCCTTTCAGATGAGTCACAATTAAAAGGCTTGGCCCCAAACAAGGGTCCCGGGTTCGGGTTCGGGCTCGAGTTTGGGTCCGGGCTCCTCTGCGTGTGGGCACCCCGTATTTGTATTCAATTCTTGGCCGCAAAACAGTGGAAACCGCAAATGACAGACACGACGGAAAAGTGAAAAACAAAATTTAAACAAAAACGGAGACACCCAGACAAGTGCAGAGGGGCGTTGGGCGGCCCAAAGAGGGATTTCGTAATGGCATTTAATGGCTGGCACACACACACACTCAGCAGGCAACAGTTTCCCCACCAACGAATCTAGATACTTTAGCCAGATACTCAGATACCCAGATACAGTACATAACGTCATCAGTTGATTTTCCATGAGGCGCCAAACGAAGCGTGCAACCGAAAAAAGCGAAAATAGTAGGCACAATAGTAAAAATAAAACGAATAGAGCGCATAAACAACTGCAGGCGCAATAGAGATTGTATTGTATTTCGACGCGTACGGATATCTGGATGGGATGGTATAGGATGGGGTAGCTGCATCGGTGATCCGTCTATTAATAGGACAGCTCCACAGCAGGTTCGCAGCGGGGGAGGTGTTTGCCTTGCGACAACGACCAGCCGATAAACCAGGAACACCTTCAGTAGCACTCCGGTCGCACTCCGCGCTCGACTCCCCAATCCAATCGAAGATTTTGCATCCCATCGGTATCTGGTATCTGTTTTGTGCATGTGATCTAATAAAAAATGTGTTATCCCCTTTTGACAGCAGGCTGTTAATTTCTAAGGCAAAACATTGTGTGTGCAGTTGGTGGATATGCCAGGTACAGATGACTATTCAAATCCAGATCGGAGAGAAGCCACAATAAAGCCCGGGCGAGAAATCAAACGATCGGCAGCACAACAAGCACTCAACGCACATTAACGCAAAACGCTTCGAATTAACACTGAGCGCTAAATTAAAAAATACAAAACATCAAGAATAAAACAAATTTAAGACATGGATACAAAGGCAACAACTAAGCGGGCCGAGATTGAGCAGTTTTTGTTGGGTAAGTTTCGACTTTTTCGTATAGTTACACACAAAGAAACGATCTTGGGTGATAATTATTTAAATAGCCATTACGAGTTATCATCCAATAAAAATGTTTTAGCAGGCAAAAATGCATGGTAATGATATTTTTAGACAGAGTTTCCTATTAAAATATTATTTTGATAATGTAATCTTTATCAAAATGGTAGTATATCGAACGAAAGGTGACCCCAAATAAATTATAAAATGAAAAAAGTTTATGTGTTGATATTTTTAGACAGAGTTTCCTATTACAATATTATTTTAAACATTTATGATAATGTAATCTTTGTCAAAATGGTAGTTTTAAATTGGTCTATGATAGTATCGAACGAAAGGTGACCCCAAATAAATTATAAAACCTTTTCTTTTCTTAAATTCTATATTATATTTTATTCTTTGCGTGTAGCTGAAAAAGGAAAAGCAAAATTGAAGCCAGTTAGTGTGAGATAGATCAACAGAAACTTTGTTAATTTTGCCAGGCAAACAGCGCCATCGAAAAATTACAAACCGACTCGAAATGGAGGAGGAGGGGCAAACTCCGACACATAAGCATTAACAATAACAATATCCCAGTGCCGGAGTATTATTGACTCATTCCGCAGGCGTCCAAGCTTAATACTCTTTTGTTCTGGTTCTGGCTTATGGCCATCAGACTCAGAGTCTTCTGGTTATTTTGGTGCCCTCCTCTGCTCTGCGTATATTTCGTACATTTTATCGAGACCGATTTGGGCTCCTCGTTGGAACTCTGTGTCTGTTACCCCGAACCGTTTATATATCGTTATACATGTGTATATGCACAAGGTAGACAATAAACAGAGGATTGGACATGCCGCAAAACTAAGCCCAAAGCGCTTGTTTTAGCCTCTTTTGCCTCCCCTTCCCTTGTCTTCTTAGTCAGTTTAATTTTCTCAGGTTTCGGTTCACTGGCTCTGGGCATGATGAAGGGCATAGGAAGCATACTTATCAAACCCTCCTCCGATGACTGTTGCCTTAATTTATCTTTGTTTGTGTAAAGCTGAAGGGGGTCTCTTGCTGTTGATCTTTAAATATCGAACAAATAAGTCGTTGGGGGGTTTCCATCGATCCCGGTTAAACCACTGCTTATCAGTGGCTTTCTTATAAATAACAAAACACTTAATATTTGTTCACTTCTACAAGTATCTTGATAAGTATCAAGAAAAGCATATATAAATCCATAAACAGATCTTTTAATTACAACCAAAACCATTTTGTTTGTAGGTTTGTTGCAGCTTCCTATACAACTTCCCCTGAATGTAGACCTTAAATCCAAAAAATCGTATCGCTGATTTTGCATAAAAAACAAACAAATTAGTTTTTAATACCCTTTTCTCTTACTCGTCTTCTCTGTAAAAGATTATGCATACTCAAAAACCTCAATTATTCACTTTATGGAAGATAAATTATTTTCTATCTGTCGTAGTATTTTAACTTACTTTAAAACGGAAGAACAGCGTTTTTCTGAATAAGCGTGTTTCATATCCGCACCGGAAATAAAATTTAAATGGATAAAATTTGTATCTAAAAAATGTACGTCAGAAAAAAAAGCCGTGAGATAACATTTTTAAAAATTGGGGAATATATATAAAACAAGAGAGAACGCTATAGTCGGGTTGGTGTCCCGACTATCTAATACCCGTCACTCAGCTAAAGGGGAGTGCGAACGCTGTGTCGGGTTGGTGTCCCGACTAATAATCGTAACTCAGCTAAAGGGAGTGCGAGGGAGATAGATATATGTTGACAATTTATAACGCGTATAACTTTTTAATGAATGGTCCGATTTGAAAAATGTCTTCTACATTTCGATAGGTATAAATATACACAACAAAATTGCATTTATACTTCTCGGAAATCTTTAAAGATGTGGGCGCAGGACCCATTTTAAAATCGTTAGTGGGCGATTGTGGGCGTTAGAGGGGCGTGGCGCTCGGCTAAAATAAACTTGCGCTGCGTAGGAAGCCAAAGAATATGTGTGGGAAATCTCAACCTTCTAGCTTTTGTAGTTTCTGAGATCTCAGCGTTCATACAGACGGACAGACGGACAGACAGACAGACAGACAGACAGACAGACGGACAGACAGACAGACAGACGGACAGACGGACATGGCTAGATCGACTCGGCTAGTGACCCTGATCAAGAATATATATACTTTATGGGGTCGGAAACGCTTCCTTCTAGCTGTTACATACTTTTGCACGAATCTAGTATACCCTTTTACTCTACGAGTAACGGGTATAAAAATCATGTGTTTATTATTTTTAAGCTACTGTGATATTTTGTTTTAAAACGTCAAAAATAACGTTCTTTTACTCTTGTCCACAAAGTATATGCATTTCAACAAATCTGGAAAGCAAATGAACTGTTATTTGTTCATGTCTATAAAGTGCATAAAAACCAGTTAAATTGTTGATTAAAACTTGTAAAAACCTCAGTAGGCCTTTTAAAATAAAAATCTCAAATAATGATTATTTACGGTCCCTGATGAAAACAAATATGAGTCATTAATCAGGCAGACTATTAGTAAAGAACATATATTTGTACATATATTCTCATTGACTTATTGAGGTTAATGTTGATTAGATCAGCTAATTCGGTTTATAAATAAATTGTACAATTTTTAAGGCATGTTTTATGAAATGGAAAAATTTAATTTATTATTTATTTACTTAAAAATATAGGTTTGTAATTTTTTCATATCTCAATGGAAATAGCCATTATTGTAATGCAAAAATAAGAAATATGAATCATATATAATAAATAAAAAATAGGTATTTCACAATTAGCTGATTGTGTACATTGACTTAATGTGTCAAAGTGATTGGATCACATTATAGTAATAAAATTAAGAAAGGGAAGAAAGAAAATGATTTATATTCAGTAAATATTTAGTCGAAGCTTAACTATGTGCCATGAGCTCTAGACTTCAACAATGGACTTCATTCTACTGCAATTGTCATATTTCTTACTCAATAAATCAAGTAAACGTTATCGGAAGGGGCTTTTAGATTCCTAAAATAAAATGCTAATTAAAGCCTAAATTTAAAAGCCCCCGAGGCCAGCATTAAGTCACCAAGTTCAAGCTCAGCCGAAATATAACAGGCTTGTCACCGAAAGTCACTCCCGACCTGTGTCACATATCTTCAATCAAACCAGTTTGTTTGGCTCGTCGTATAATATTAGACTCGTAAACTTGATACTCTTGTGGTGATCTTGGGCCTCGGGGGTTCACAGCTTATTTATAAAGAGTTACAGACATATATGGTCTGAAATGAGGAATGCGAATGGATGGACAGGCCGATAGATAAAAGACTACAAAATTGTTTACGTTTTCACACAGACACTCGATATAAGTATATTTGTATATAAAAGATAAATAAGCAGAGAGGAAATGAGCTCATGAGGAACAGAGAGAAACCGCAAGAGATGCAACAGTTGTCACACCCATCCAATATTCCTGCCATTTCAGTTCTCTCCCAAGAACTCGAGAGATCTTGCAAATTGTGTTCTCATGAACTTGCGAATACGGCTCATTTACAATCGTGAATGTTTGCCGTGACAGAATTAGGTCACTAATCGTAAGGTCACCGCTGTTTGCGTGCAGATAGAGCAATAAACAATGGGAACTACATTAAAATGATGGATGTGCGTGAGGAAACAGCATAATTGGGTCGTACTTCCCGGGGGATCTGGAACTCACCTCCCCAAATGCCTATTTTCAGCTGGTTGCGGTCCAAGTTCTCGATGTAGTCGCCGAGGACCTTGTTCAGGACATCCGTCACCACCGCCTCGAAGACCATCGTGTCGTCCTAGCAGATGCTCCTATTGATTTTTCTCCTGTTTTATGGTATTCCAATTGATTGAAGCCTTCTTTCAATCACTCTTTCGTTCGTTGTGTGGTCCAAAGTTTTTCTAAAATATACATAAACACCGAAACCAAACAGATGGAACGGTGAAGCGGATTAAAAACACAATGTCGATGATGTCATCGTAGAACGCATTTCTAATGTTTTGGCACAATCCACTAGGCCCATTGTTTCAAGTAACACGAATAAAATGGCGAAACAGGGTGGAGTTTGATAGGTATTTATCAGCTTGTTTCACAACTCCACATGCACGTGTGTCTTATCTCTATTTGCTGCGCCCATTTACCAGCGGCATTTCCATGCAATAACAAAAATAAATCTCCGTGCGACGTGCGACGCGCCGTCGTTGAATGTTCGCCCGAGAATAACAGCTGTTGCGGCATTCGCCACCTGGCGACGGCGGGCAGCATCCATCAGCTGTTCGACCGCGCTTCCCTGCGAATGGCAAGCTGATAGGTGACGTGTTTGGCCCGTGTAAACTGAGGGAAATTTAAGAAAACACCATGCAAACTCGGCTTATTTTGCTGCTTCTCGCCCTGGCGCCGCTCGTCCTGGCCAAGAAGTTCAAGGAGGAGGAGAAACCGGCGTGGGCCAAGAAGGACATTCGGGACTACAGCGAAGCGGACCTGGAGCGTCTGCTGGATCAGTGGGATGTGGGTGATACCGGTTTACGCTTTGAACCCCCATAAATGTAAACCTTTTTTCATAGGAGGATGAAGAGCCGCTGGAGGAGGATGAACTGCCCGAACACCTGCGCCCGCAGCCCAAGCTGGATCTGTCCAATCTGGACAGCAAGAACCCCGAGGAGCTGCTCAAGATATCCAAGAAGGGACGCACGCTGATGACCTTCGTCTCGGTGACCGGCAAACCGACGCGGGAGGAGGGCGATGCCATCACCAAGCTGTGGCAGACCAGTCTCTGGAACAATCACATCCAGGCGGAGCGCTACATGGTCGACGACGACCGCGCCATTTTCCTCTTCAAGGACGGCACACAGGCCTGGGAGGCCAAGGACTTCCTCATCGAGCAGGAGCGCTGCAAGGGCGTTTCCATCGAGAACAAGGAGTACCCGGGCGTCCATGCCCAAAAGGACGAACTGTAGGCTAGTCCTGCGATTTCCATCAAAACATTCTCATACACTCAAGTATTTTTAAGCTCAAAGTTGAACAAATTTAAATAAAGTGAATTTATTGAAAGAGTACCCCTTTTGTTTGGCCATTCGCAGGGCAACGTTGCAGGCGATTATAAACTAGAGATGGTTGTATAAAATTGCTATAACGTATTTTTTAATTATTAAATGATTTAAATTTTAATTTGCACTGAAATACATGTCAAACAAATTTAACAAAATTTATAAATTTAAATAAATTCCCTTTAGAAGCCCCACAACTCACGCTCCCACCTCTAGAGTTATCGTATCGCTTTTCAAATGTTCCGAGCTCCAGCTCCCCTCTGCGTGACCTCCAGTCAACAAGACGGCGTCCACAAAACGCCATTGGCTCCGCCTGCTCACTAGCTGTTCCACCACAAAGATGCCCGTTAAAGCCAAGATCGGTCCCAGCATTCTCAATGCGGACTTGTCAAACCTGGCGCAGGAGTCCCAGAAGCTGCTGGACAATGGAGCTGACTACCTGCACCTGGACGTGATGGACGGCACTTTTGTGCCCAATCTCACCTTCGGTCATCCCATGGTCAAGAGCTTGCGCAACAAGATCAAGGTGAGTTCGCGGTCTCCAGTGTCGGATATCCACTTACTTACTCTTTTCCATTCCCCCTAGACGGCCTTCTTCGAGACGCACATGATGGTCCAGAATCCGGAGCAGTGGATAGAGCCCATGGCCGATGCGGGTGTCAATCTCTACACGTTCCACATCGAGCCGGTGGAGGATGTGGCCAAGGTCAGCCGCCTGGTGCAGGAATCCGGCATGAAGGTGGGCCTTGCCATTAAGCCGGGAACCGAGGTGAGTTGAGGTTATGTTTTGATACACCCTAATTAGATTGATCTAGTAACTAGAGTTTCTAGAGTAAGAAATGTCCCCAAATAACTTAAAAGGATTACACCCCGAGGTTTCCCAAGTATAATACATCATAAAAATAATTTATTAAGTAAACCGTTACCAGTTTTACATATGCAGGGACCGAAAATAACTGTTATTGTAAATTTTTCTTACCAACAAAAAATCATGCACTTAGAAGAGTCCTAAATTTTTTTTAAATACACCATTATTTTTGTTAGTCATTCTAGTTTACAAATCCACAATGATTTTTATTTATTTAATTTTTATATTAAAACTCAAAAAATAACTATTATTTGTTGATTTTTATGTATAACAGTTATTCCCTTGACATTTAGAAAAAATTAAATAATTAAAAAAACATGCTAACCGTGTTTTATATAACTTACTAAAAATTGAAAAAAAAAGCCAACCGTGCATATTGTATAACTTTTATATTTATTATTATATTTATTACTTGCACTTAATAGGTAAAAGAACTGGAGAAGTACATGAGCATTGCCGACATTGTGCTAGTGATGACCGTGGAGCCTGGTTTCGGTGGTCAATCCTTCATGGCTGACATGATGCCGAAGGTGGAGTGGCTGCGCGAGAACTACCCTACTCTGGACATCGAAGTGGACGGAGGAGTGGGACCCAAGACCATCGAGTGCTGCGCCAAGGCGGGAGCCAACATGATCGTCTCCGGAACAGCGGTGGTGGGAGCCTCCGATCAGAGGCAGGTCATCAAGGACATGCGAGAGGTGGTGCAGAGCTACCTCAAGTAAAGATGCTTTTACAAACTGTTTTGGAGCCATAGCATTAAGGAGAATTTATTAGTTAGGCGCAAAGTGTTGACCAAATTGCAAGACCAACGGGGGTAACACAGAAATCTCTTCCAGCCAAAGAGTTTTTTAAGTCACCCCCGGAAGTGATTGAAGTTCCTTGGAAAAACAACCATTAAAAGACATTTACAATCCGATATGGTTTTATACATTTATTTTCCAACATTTATATAATATATGTGTGTAAGTATATATCATGTATTGTATGACATGTTGCTTTTAGCATTTAGTTGGTTATACGTGTTTGCGTGTAGTTTATGTAGTTACATTTAGGATACTGCACTTTCCCAGTTATTGTAGGACATTGCCTTATTGTCATGGTTATTCTCTCTTTGTTTTCCAAAATAAATGTTCAACAATATTCTCTGATTCGCGTCAAAACTTCAAAATCTGAATGTAAAACTTTTCATAAATTCTCAATGCTTCCGATGCGCTTGTCCAGCTCACAGGAAAAAATTCAGTTTGTCTTTTATTGTCAAAGTTTGTTCTTGTAAATTCTTCACAAAGTTCCGTCTGTGCATAAATAACAAGTGCTTCTCATCAAATGATCATCATTAAACATTTACATATAATATTCTGATACGTGAGTACATATACTATGCTTCATTATTTTTGTCGCGACACATGTAAATTCAACTAGTTTGTTTAATCAGCTTCTGGTTTTTGGATTTTGCTACATTTTACACATAACTTTTCGCTACAATTTCTTGGTTTCTTTGGTTTTTAGGGCTTGAGTGTATGTAGTGTCCTCCCAAGCACATGGAGCATGCGGAACTGAATCGAATCCTTTGGGGGCAAGCCCCATTAAGCGCAGAAATTCAACTAGGATATGGGACTTGTGCGATTCTGAGTTTGCGTGTTGATTGTATGCGTATTGTACTTAGTAATTATCTATTCTGCTATTCATGCCACGTGTAAATTATTTCACTCACTCCACTCGCCAATGCTAAGCATTTTTACATCTACAATATGTATAATATATATGGGTTGTGTTCGATTTAGACTAAATGTACATAAAGCTAAGCGTTTTGATAGTAGCCTGGAGCATGGGGTGTATATAAAAATAGCTCGCCATGATCCGTGTGATCGTAAATGCACAGGGGGAGTGAACCCCGGAAAACTGAAAGGGTGAAAAAGTGGCTTACTGTCCAAGGCAACAGCTAAGGAGTCTTCGCCTGAGTTCAAACACAAACTGTATCGAACGGAGGTGTTTCTGAAATCCCCAAGCGGTTTATCACCACCACTTCGGATGCTATGAATTACTCTATTTCCTGACTTGAGACACCTATTGTTATAAAACCTCTGGGGATTTCGGAAACACTCCCATATGTGTATGTTCATGCAGTGCACAATATCGAAGTAAGCATAGTTTCTATGATATGGGTATATCTTTATAAGTATGTATTGTCCTGGATCTGTCCGCTGTACTCCCTTCATTATAGTTAGTAGCTCGATGTAGAACAGCCCACCGATTTGTCTCGAGTATATTCTAAGCTTTCCACTTTCCGCTCTTCGCTTGGTAATATGCATGTATAAATTTAGACACCATCACATCTGCTTAATAGCTACCACTACAATATATATATAGAATATATGTATCCGTTATATGTATATTTCTTGTATATATTTCAGTTACATATTGGTTTGTGTCATGTTCCGCTCAAAGCATCGTGTGCCTTGTGTAATATGCGCTTCATTTAACCCCCCGTTAAGACTAGTAATACTTTTCCACTTGTAAACTGATTGTACAAAACATGCATATATATATATTTAGGCATAATATGTCCAACTAGATCTAGTAGTTATCGGTTATACATTTGCAATCTCTTGTCTAAAGCATTTCAACAGGTTTTAGCTAGAAACGATAGGTTAAAAACATCGAGCCCTTCGAAAACCGTCCAACTTTGGGATCCGGTTCCGACTCGAAAACAATATCAAAGCTGTACACGTCGCGAAGCTCAAGTGTATTTTTGTGTGTACTTTGTGTGTGTGTTGAAACAACCAATTTTGAGTCTTTAGTTACGCGTATTTTACATATATTTTCCTGCGATTCCTCTGCAAAATATTAGTGCTGTTGCACATTAGCATTTTTATCTTTGTATCTAGGGTTACGGATGAGTGGGCATCGCATTACCTTGAGCTTCGACTAAAGCGGCCAGTCTAAGTGGGGCGTGACAAACGAGTTGCGTTGGCGTGTAAATAGTTCTAAATATTAAATTACATTGACATATCCACTATCGAAGCGTGTATACCTTCTGTAGTTCACCGCATAAGTAGCACGATATTTTCGTATGCTATGTGTATAAGTATACTCCTTCGAATCCCTTCTGACTTCCGCCATTTGATATTATACCATTCTTTTTGTGTTCTTTAAAGCTGAAACCCACGCATTGTAGTTACATATTATTTTCATGACTTACAGCTAGATGCAATTATTTGCTTATTGTGCATTTCTCATTATTGTCAACTGCACTTTCTTATTGTTCGATAGTTTCATGGTTGTAAGACAGCATATTGGGAGAGAAGCTTACGGCTACGTCCATCAAATGCCAAAGATCAGCAAATTTTCCTTGATTTTCTGTGGCTTAGATATACATAGTTACACATTTCCTAAAATTGATTTGCTTATTTCCTGTTTTATTTTGTCAACACTCAATAGTTGTGGTTCTACTATTTATACTTCATAATATTTATCTGAATTCCTTCTTCGTTAATCGTAATTTAGTTTCTTGTGAAGTAATACCTATGATAATACAAGTTTCATTTTGACCGGAATTTTTCAACACAAAACTTCAGCTACAAAATCGAATTATTGTCCGGGTTTCGGGGTATTTAGACACAATTATCAATTGGTTAGATATTCGGGTACATGACGGTTATCTTCGTTTTACTTGTAAATATATAAATCGCATATACATTGACAAAGAGTTGCACCCATTTTGGGTTAATTTTTTTCCGCTTGTCTGGGTTATTTACTTCCTTGGATTTTAGGTTCATAAAAATCTCTTTGTAAAAAAATTGACAAATAAATTCGGCAAATTGACACATGATTATGTTGCCCAAATCGGTGTTAGCCGGATGGCCAAAACCCTAAGTTCAGTAGCAAAATATATGTATGCATCCCGCAGGATTCATCGGTTCTGTGTTAGTTTCTGTTCTATTTTAGTACTTTGTGCAATCGTTTCATGGATATGCTCCGGTTTCAGTATTAGTTTTTGGACGCTGTCCTGGCATGGGTAAAGTGGTGGGCCTTGCCCTCGTGCATCGGATCAGTGGCTATTTTGGACAGGATGTCGGGACCACCGGGATGCAGGTCGTACTTGTTCACCCGATCCTCGTTGATGGGCCGCGCATGCTTGGCGATCTGCTCCTGAATCCAGGGCACATACTGCACCACATTAGCATAGACACCGGGCAAACGGGGATGGGCGCACATGATGCCCCAGGAAACGATGCCGCCCACAAACCAGCGATCCTTCTCACCCGGATACGGACACAGCAGCGGACCACCCGAGTCGCCCTGGCATTTGGATTGGGTTTACAAATCTGGTGAGGAAGGGCTACAGTTGGTAGTACTCACCTGGCAGGCATCCTTGCCGCCGTCATCGAATCCGGCACACACCATTCCCTCGGACACGGTCAAGTTGTCCAGCCACTCGTCGCACTGATTTCGCGTAATGATCGGTACTTGCACCTCGTTCACTATGAACTCGTATGTAGACTTGGCTGCGGGTTAAAGTGGTCATTAGGATGATACTTAATCCGGAAACCATGGTAGGTTAACTTACGATCCTTGTCCTCCCGCTTGCCCCAACCGATGACGGTGCACAGGGTGCCAGGATGCAGATTCCTCACGCTCGGCGGCGGCAAACAAACGGGTAAAAGATGCTCATGGAAGGCAACGCGAGTCGAGAGCTGCATTATTAATTAAAATATTAAGAAACCAATTTTAACCTTCGGTTAAAGTCAAACTCACCTGAAAGAGGGCTATGTCATTGTCATGGGCAATGGCCATGTTGTACTGCGGATGGGGAATGACAGCCTTGACCTTGACCTTCTGACCCGAGTAGGTGAAGGAGTTGCGACGCGTTACGCCCAGCTGAATGGTCCAGTCCTCCAAGTCGATCACGCTGTAGCTGCTCAAGCAAACGGGAGTATTAGTGACTAAAGTTGTATCGCTTTCCAAGGCACAACTCACTTTCCCACGCAGTGCGAGGCTGTAAGCACCCATTGATCCGATATCAGGACGCCGGCGCAGTAGAAGATCTTCTCGGGACCACCCAAAATGGCGGCCAAGAAGGGCCAATTTCCGGGACTAGCTTGGGTTCCTCCTATGATGCGTCTCGATGGCTTGTGCCTGCCCCGCTTTACTCGGCCGCACTCTGAAATAAATGTTGGTAGTGAGTAGACATCAGAAAACCTTCTCTCGATCTCCCTCGTAGGCCAAGTTCAAATTCTTTAAATTGAAATAAAGTGTTCTCGGTTACCGAGACTTCTTTCATATCGGAAAACCAAATCAAGGTAACTTTTATCTCTATTTCAAGGTCGCCGTAGAAAAATCAAGAGTTCTTTCGCCTTGATTTGTAGAACTTTTCTTCTCCGTTATAAATAAGAATATTTGCTTTCTTTCCATTCTTAATTTTTCTTGGATCTACTCACCATAATTAGAGCACGTGAGCTCGGCTATCGGATAATCCTCCGTCTTCTTGCAGTTGGCGAACTCTTGCATCAAGGTGGACTTCCTTTTGGCGTACATCTTCCAAATGTCGGTGGACACATTTACCGAAGCGAGAAGCGGACGTTGAGTACGTAGGGTCAGGACACTGGTGGCATTCACGGCCGAATAGCCCAAAATGGAGCAGACGGCGCTGGGCGAGACTGCTCGATCCCAGTTCTTCACACAAGCGGGCATCCACTGATGACCGATGCGATAGACCTCCAGAACACCGGTGCCCACATCGCCGTTTCGCTCACTTAATCTTACTGTTAATGTTTGGAAAAATAGTTAGCTTCGAACAAGATTGAAGCGATCCCAACTCACAGCAATTGCGCTCATCCTGGCCGTAGGGGCAGTCGATTATCCCATCGCATATGTGCTTGGTGCCGATGCACTGGCTGTCACCGCAGTAGATCTCTTCCGGACCGCACCGTTCGCACCTGGCCTCGTCCGCCTGGTCCATGCAGTCCAGGTGGCCATCGCACACGTACTCCTGCGGCAGGCAGCGGTTCTGGTCGCACTGAAAGCCATCGCACTTGGGATGCGTGGCTGCTTTCATCACCTCGCGCACCTCATCCACGCCCACGCAATCCTCGGGACTGGGAAAGTCCTTGAAGAGCTTGCAGTTCAGGTACTCGGGTAGACTCAGACCAAAAACGTCAAAAAAGAACCCGCAGCGACGCATCGTCTCCGTGCAGAGGGTCTTACAAGGTGGCACAGTGGCGCTGGAAGAGATCATAAATATCATCATGAAAAATGTTTTTGATATTTGGAATGGTAAGATCATAATTACTTAAAAGGAACTTTAATATTCGGAAAGGTTACCCAAAATATATTTAAAATTTATGATTTTATGGTTATTCAAACTGTGGGTAAAAATGAAAGGAAATGTGGTATTCAAAATGTTATGCAACATTACTCACCCGCTTTGTCCGCACTTGGGCACAAAAAGCGTGCAGAGAAACAGGGACACCAGCTCGTAACATCTCACATCGACCAGCGCCTCATAGGAATCCAAATCCTTTAAGGAATTTGAGTTAATACAAAATCTAATAAGTATATTCCCCCCTAATTACCGTTTGCGTCTCCAGCTGCCCAAAGTGACCGATATAATTGGGAAACACGGTGTAGTTGTAGGGGATCTGGGGACCCTGGCAGAACCGCACAATGATGGGCAGGCAAGTGCCCGGGGCTGGATTCTTGCCGAAACTCGTGGTGTCCTCCACATGGATCGTATTGATGATGGTCTTGTTCACAAACTTAATGGTCGGATAGGCATTGAAATAGGCAGCCAGTCCGCCGGCGATAGCCAGCAGGGCGAAGGCGTTGATCAGGATCTGGAACAGGCGGAACTTCAAGCGGCCGTTGGTGATGTACGGATTGGAGCTCTTCCGTCGGTTGATGATCTGCAGAGAAGGGAGAGATTAAATACGATCTCAGAGTGGCTGCTCCTTCAATTTACCTGATGCTGCAAGGACATGGTGTGCGGTGCTCCATTCTGGAAGCGCACGATGGTCTGCAGACTGCTGGGCTGGCCAGCCGTCTTGTGGAGCGGCGAGATCGTCTGCGGCGGCTCCAGCTCCTCAATGGGCTCGTGCTGCACTCCCTGGCGGCACACAATTGGAGCTGGGGCTAAAAAAGGGGGGAACAACTGTAGGATTCATAAAGATTTGATAGAATTAACCATTTACCACTGCACAATCGCTTGGCGGACAACGAGGGCAGCAGCGGTGCCTCCATGAGCTTGGGATTGTAGCCCGGACTCGAGGTCTGGCTGAAGCTGTCGCTCGAGATGGTCGAGTCCTGCCTGAAGTTGATCTTGCCCCTTGGCGGCGGCACTGCTGGCGCCTGCTTGCCACTTCCACTACCTCCGCTTAAAAATCGCGTTGGTGCCAAATCCATGAGGGGCGTCTGTCGCTGTGCCGAGCCAGGGGTATTGGACTTGCGTCCCGAGCCCAGCAGTGGCGCCTCCATGAGCTTGGAATTGTAGCCCGGACTGGAGCTGATCGAGTAGCTGTCGCTGGACAGCGTGGAGTCCTGGCGCTGCTGCATCCTTGGATAGGTGATGGGCGGCGGCTTGTTGTTGCGACCCAGTTTATTCCTTACGGTCAGCGGAGGCGGCGGATGACACCCCTGCTCAAAGACATTGGCCTGACGCAACGGTGGCTCCGGAGGCCCTGGACGTTTGGTATTCGACTCGTTGGGTGGGCATGGCCCGGACAGGGAGGACATGGTGCCACTGGAAATCGTGCTGGATCCTGCCGAGGCGGCGGACGAAGTGGAGGCCGAAGCCGAGACGCTGCTGGGTTCCTTGGAGCTCTGAGAGCTCTGGCCATCGCCCATCGAGTTGTTGCTGTTGCCGCTGCTTTTCAACGGAGGCGGTTGCTTGCGGGCAGGAACCGCTGGCAACTTGGAGCCATCGGATAATCCTCCGTTGTTATTATTACTGGCCGGATAGAGGGCCAATCCCAGGCTGGTATTGTTGTTGTTCAGCTTGTGCATGGCATCGTTGAGAACGGTTGTTCGCTCCCTGTACGCATCCCTGGTATCTCTGGCCAAAGGTGAGTCAATCGAGCTGGACAGGTTCTTCTCGTCCAGCGAGGACTGCGTGTCCACCGAGGAGAAGCGACTGCGAAAGTCCACGCTGGTCGAGCTGCTGGCGAAGCGCTCGCTGTGCCCGCCCAGCGATGAGCCGTAGGCCGAGTCCACGGTGCTGCTGGAGGAGCGCTGCGCCCGCTTGGCCATGTGGCCCATGCCCGAGTAGCGACCGGCCAGATAGCCGGCGACCTTGACGGGCGTGGAGGTTAGCGACTCGTCGAACACCGAGTTCTCCAGACTCATGCGGTCGTCGTCGGAAATCCCATCGGCATCCGCATATCCGCATCCGGTCGCAGGACGTGTGGCTATGTCAACAAGCAGCGCTGATTGCAGCCCGGCCACTCCTCCTCCTCCTGCGTCGCCTGATCCCCGAGCCACTGCCTCTGCGGTCACGTTTGTTGGCTGCGGATAGACAAACACCGTGCCCGTGCCGTGGGCGCCTTCCTGTCCGCCAGCCGAAAGGGGCAGGGGCAGTGGATTAGGAAGTGGGTGGGGCGTTGACGCCTGCCAGGCGGACTTGCCGCGCAGCAGACGACGCGGAATGGGCGGCGGAGGCGTCACTGGGGTGTCCACCCGCACCAAGTGCTGCTGCTGCTGCTGGTGGAACTGCCTGCCTCCTCCTCCTCCTCCGATGGCCATGGCCCCCTGGTGCGCTGACTGGCCATATTTCTGCTCCGTCATGTTTACCTGCCGGCGGGAAAATGAGAAAATTGGAGGGAAAAAGAACTGAGAGATATGACTGGGCGAATACAGTAGAAAGTCGGACGGGGGAATTGCATAAGAGCAAACATGAACAATTATTAATTTTCCCAGAAATTGTGCATTTTTTTTGTCAATGAAAACTGCGCAAATTTCATATTGAGGATATTTATTAATAAAAATCCGCTTTTCATTAACTTTGTGATTGCCTTCATGCGCTTATGCAAATAACTGCAAAAATGGATTTTAGAGATGGATATTAACCTTTTTATGATTTTATATTTGCTTTAAACACTTTTTCAGATATTGCAAATGTGATTAAAAAAAAAAGAAATATTTATCAAAAACGAATCATTTCCTCCAGAAAATGTGCACTTTTTTGTCAATGAAAACTGCGCAAATTTCATATTGAAGATATTTTTTAATGAACATCCATTTTTTAATACTTTGTGACTGGCCCTATGCGCTTATGCAAATATCTGCAAAAATGCATTTTACAGATGGATATTAAAATTTTGATGAATTTATTTTTGCTTTAAACTTGTTTTAGATGTTGCAAATGTGAATAGGAAAAAAAAATATTTATCAAAATTGCTTGAAATCTGTTTGTTAAACAACTTTTTAAGTAACAATGAAAAGGCTTAAGACAGTTTTTACAATTATTAAAACACTTCAGTCGTAATTATACATTTAACATTGTTCGCCAATTAAAAAAAACAGTCTAAATAAGTGGTTTAATTCCCTATTTTAGAGTAGGGAATTTTGGTTCTCTGTTTACTCCTTCGATTTTCCACTGTGGCAATATTATCCTGCGGCAATATTCTGCAATTTAAGCCACTGCCAGGTGCAGAGGGGTTTGGTGGGGAGTGGCAGAGACTAAGCCCTCGCTAAGCCGAGTGCAGAAATGTCGACGCGGCCCCGAAAGCAAATATAACTTGGTGGGGATTTGAGGGCCAGGCCCTGCTTCAAAATGAATCCGGAACATCGAAATGGTTTTCGCTGCCGTCATCATCGATCTTTTGAGTCATGCTAAAGCCAGAGAAACTTTACGGAAATCTCCATGATATTAAACTTTACAGGAAACTCTGCTCTCTTCAATGTCACGGTAGCTCTGCATAATATTTTTGGCATTAAATCGTTAGTGGATACTAAATTTATTAAACGTTGTTTGTTTACGCGTGCGAAATGCAGCAAAAACGGTAGAGTGAAATCCCCGCTAAATGCCATAATAAAATTGCATTGGGGGAAAATAAAATATTTTCCAGAAAATCCTTTCGGGTTTTGCCTTTTGACTGCTGCTATTTGCATACCGCATTTTAATGAACTGCATTTTGCGCGAACTTTTAAAAGTAAATCCCATAACTGGTTTAAAGTAGGTAATTACAATTTTCCCACAAAATACATTTAACTTTTCTTTTTTTCATGAACTACAATTTCGTTGTAATGCAATTAGAGTAAGCTTTTAAGGGAGCTTAACCCTCAACGAAACCATGGAGCAGTGTTTAAAGTAATTTTAATTAACTTTCGTAAAGGGGGATTGATCGTTTTTCTTTTAGATCCTGTAGGTAGTTCGAGGGATGTCCCATCTAATTATTTACCTATCTACTTACAAGCATTTCGGTGGCTGCCTGGGGCAGCTGCGACGGCTTCTGCTTGTCCTCGAGCATGGGATAGTAGTGGGAGGAGTGTCGCCGCACGATGTTGCTGTTGCTGCTGTTGCAGATGTTGTCGATGTTGCTGTTGCTGGGCAATGGCAGCAGGGTGACCGACTTGCACTGCTCCTGTTGCTTGTCGTAGAAGTCCAGCAGGGAGTTGAGGGGCAGGGCCAGGCTCGAGGCACGCTCCGATCTGGAATGATAACTCATTACACATTACCATCTGGTAGTTAAGAGGGGAATATCAATGGTCTCACCTTGAGCGACTCCGCTGGTCTGCCACCGAGGTCGTCTGATGCTGATGGTCCTGCGAGACGCTCAGAAATTGTTTATTCATATCGAGTGCGTTCATGACTTAATCGAAGCGATTTGGCGGAAAGAATCTGCAAGTTCAGGCGGGAAATCGGATTGGATTAATCGGGCTGTGATCCGCATGCGAATAGTGCCGGGCCCTTTTTGTTTTACGCCGGCGTTGTACATGCCGTGCATACTAAAAGAGAACTGCTCTTTATGGGAATACTGAATACGGAATATGGAATACCCATGCAAATAGCTGCGGGGCCCTTTGGTCACAGGAATCGAAATCAATTACACAATGGCAACGCACACTCGCACACTTTCAAGCGCACACGTGACAATAGATCGCACAAAAAGTCCTAGTAAATGCAGCCTGTGAGCTGGGTTTTATGTGTATTATTTGAATATGCCATATACGTATATCGATGCCATCGGAGTAGGGCCAAGCAATTTGGTCTTTTGTGTCTAATGGATGCCATTAGTCGGCTTGCAGAACAAAGGACTCTGTAACCCGAAACCCCCCGGATCCCCTTACCAAATCCTGATGTTCATATTGTGTGGCCAAAAGCGTATTTAGTAACTCTGCAGCGAAGATGACAATGGAAGTTAGTTGGTTTCAGAGCCCATCGGGAACGGGTTAATAAAGTTAGTTAATTAAGATGCAGCATCAGAGAGGAAAAAATGTGTGTGACTGCGTTTGGATTTTATTTAATTTATATGTATTCTTATTATTATCAACGAATACCATATAAAGATAGTAACAATCCGAGTTTTAGGGACGTGTAAGGTATTTATTCTAATTTAATATGGAAATCAAAATGGGGATTTAAAAAAAGGTTTACATAATGCGATGGCACAGATGAAAATAAATAGCGCCTAAAATCGCCTGCTATAAATAAATTTGGAAGATAAATTGAAAAAAAGTTGTGTCATACCAAAACTATTAGGTAAATTTCTAACAGTTCCTTAGGTAAGTCAGTCCCAGGTAATAATATAAGCAAAATGCAAAAATGTACGCCAAATAATTCCACAAAATGCTTTACATTTTACATGATATAAACAAAATCGTGCCGTAGCTCAATTAAACCTCAAACACTGGACACATTAGTATGCTTTTAAAATATTTCTGCACTACGTTTTTGAAAGCGATGTGCTCTCCACGAGTTCCAAACGACTAGTGCCTCTAAAAATAGGCTAGGAGCTACAGGTAAGTGCCTTTCGAACATATGGGGCCCAATTGGACAATGTGCAACTATGACCTACATAAATCGGCTACAAGGAGCGAGCGAGCATCAGGTTTCGGGAGAGCAAGGCGCTAGTCAACAGGTGAATTAATGCAGCGTAGAATCGCTGAGCAAAAACCAAACACACACACACCGACCATCAAACATGCCACGCCCACTGACCAGGAGGGCAGAGTTCAGGCATCAGAGGTAGCAATGTGTCAAGGACGAATAATGACACCGCTCGGCATGCAATCAACCCGGATAGGTGAGTTTTGTAGGCGTAAGTGCAGGTGTGCTTGTGTGCCAGCGAAGGGGGAGTTCCAATTATGAACCCAATTACGTTCAATCACGGAAGTTTGCAGTGCACCAAAATAGCTTCCTGTCAGGTTGGCCAGAGCCTGAGTGCCTCTTAGCAACTGCAAACTTTTATAATAGCTTCTAAATATGCATTGTTCATGCTCGAAGTGAAGTCTTAAAATAATTCCCCTTAACTTTCTTTTTCCAAAGTAAAATAAATTGTATTTACTATTTTGAAGCCATTAGGACCATTAAAATTTAAATATAATCACTGGTTACGTTAGGCACCAACAAACTTTCATAATGGAATAATATGAGTTTTTAAACTAAAATAATTTCAAGCACTTTCAATCAGTTATGAAAGTAATAAATGGTTATCAGTTGTTAATGTTTATATTTGCGTGTTTTGAACAATTAACCCTTAATCCTCTTAAAAATGTCAATGTACGGAGGGTATTTAATTAATTTAATTTAATTATTATAAGCCTTCAAATTACTCTTTTATGATTTTTATGTTCGAAAATACGTGTTGAAAATATTAATTTAATATCTTTCTGCTTGTTGACTAACAAAAATAAAGTTCGGAAGCTAATAAACGATAGCCGCAACTTGTTTTCGGACTATTGCGGAGTTAATAATCGTTTATGGCAATTATACTTATGCGGCGGCCTTGCTGGCAATCAAATATTTGACCTTCTTCCACCACTTTAGCCGATTTCACCGAGCAAATATCCAGCCGCACATGGATATGCATAGAGCGTTCCTATTAGGGGCCACAACTTTTTGTGGGAGTGGCAAGGACTGGATAAACACACAAATTCTATTTGCTCGGCATTTGTATGCTGAACACCAATTCCAAACTCATATGAACCATAAATTGTTTGCTTTTGTGTCGTCCCGATTTCCCATCGTCGCTCTTTGCCAACAAAATTCGCAACGCAAAAGCAGAACCACTCGGAATTTGGGAATGGAGAGTGGGGAAATCGAAGGCGGGTCTACGGGGCTTTTAAATTGTATTAAGTTGAAGGCCAGCGACGAGAAGGCCCGGGTAACAGCATTTGAATTTAAGGTTATTACCCAAATTGTTGGCGCATTTGCCAAGTGTCAGCCGCTCAAATTCCAATCACAAATCAGAAATCTTGGCCCTGTCAGAGAAGAGGAAAAAAAAGGTTGAAATTCCAATCCCGTCCAGGCCGAGTACTTTGTTCGCCGTGTGCGAATCCTGATTGCTTCGGTAAACATTATTAAGTATACGCCGGGTGGTCCCTCGCAAAATATTTGCTCAAAGTTGACGCACAAAATTACATTTTGCGTATGGAAATGGCAATGGCAATGGCATTCGGAGTTAATCAGGAGACAGTTAAATTCGGGCCCGCAAGTCTTGAGAAATTTCTCGGTCTTCCTCAGAAGTTTTCCCAGAAGATTACCAGAGTCAATTTGAGCGCGGGGCAGTCAATGAAACGCCGGCAGATTTCTGGACTTGTGGCTGGCATTCCCCTGAAGCGAATTTCTCTTGAATTTCTCACATTGCGCAATGAATCCAGTTAGGCAAGAATTTTGGCCCCCCCCTCTTTAATGTTCACAACTAGAGGGTTAGAAATAATTAATCTTTTATAACACTCCTCAAAGGAAATCATTAAAATGACGACACATGAGTCCCCAGTTCTTATATAACTTGAGCCAATTACTAGATGTCTGGCGGACATCTCTCACTCATTCCAGCCAGCCAATCAGCCACATGATCTGGGTACGACAGATTAGGTTTACATATGGTGCAAATTCAAATTCCGAGACGAAGTTCCGAGAATTTCATTACAAGGCCATCCTGGTCAGGATAAAAAGGAAGCTATTCGTTGAATTTTTCGTAGGCAACAATTTTTGCACGCACTCGGCCTTACTTGTTACGTACTCACTTTTTGCCGAGCATAATTTAAATTTATGGCCCCTCACTGGTTGTCCCATTTGTCGGGGGCGCACATAAATTACGGCTGAGCATTTAATTAGTTTTGTGCAGCAGCCTAGCTGGCAGGTGTAGTAGCTTTTGTATAGAGACATTTCCCGCACATCGCATTTCCGCTTAAATTAGATCAATTTTCAACTTGTATAGCATACTTTTATGCGTCTCCCCCAGTCAGAAATATTAAGTATACGCACGAGCTTCTTACTTGACATCAAAGGATTTTCAGGGGGTGAAGTGACGGCAAGGGCACACCCTTTAAAAAAATGGAATTTATTTCTACTAATAGATGCAAATAAATATCTAAAATTCGAAGAAAACCCGGTATAAAGCCAATTATATTATGAGTATTAATTTTACTAAATAGATGCAAATAAATCTAGTATAATATTCGAAAAAAACTTAGTATAAAGCCAATTATATTACGTATACTAATTCAAGTATTAACATTCGGAAAAAAAACCCGGTAGAAAGCCAATTATATTACGTATCCGCCCGGTTAGCACCTGTTCAACGGAACTGCAACGTATTGCTTATTTGAGATTATAAGGAATAATCTTGACATCCCTGCATATACACTTGACTTTCTTGGAATTTTCCCCCGAGCTTGCGTAACTGGCACCCAACATACCTACAATACATTTATGGGAGTTGGGTGCAGAATTGTTGCTCCTTAGACAGGAACAAAAAAGAGGCTGGGCGGTGGGCGTGGCGCAAGGCACGCCCATACAATTAACAAACAAAATATTATAGGGACCTACACACACGCACACACACAGGCGCTGAACAAGAGTGCCATTGTTGGTAATTGTGCAATCAGCAATGCAATGGTGTGCGGCATAATGCGATTGTGCGCCGTGAGTGCGTGAGTGTGTGTTAGCCAGCGCGTGCTGCGAATGGCTTTAAAGGAAAAGGAATGAAATGACGGAGCTGGAGAAGCCCCAAGGCATACTCAAAGTTTTAACTGGAAGGACGGGACGGTGAGGTGAGGTGGGTGCGGTGCTTCAATGTTGCCAACTTCCGCTTGACGCCCGATTCGATTTCCATTTCCCTCGCACATTCAAAGGGCGTTCCGTTGACTGACAGTCATCGTCGTCGCCGATGGGTGTCTGCTTACCATATCACCGCCTTATCGGCAGTGCCAGTTCCAGCAGGGAAGTACAGTCCAATCCCTTGGCATCCATTTCATTGCGTCTCATTTCCGCCGCCAGTCGATCGGTCACATGAGATGCATTCAACCAGTGGCGTAGCCAGGATTTAAGAAGGGGCTTTCAGTACAAAATGTTGTTTAGTACACTTTCAAAAACCGAAAACCAAAACACCCCCTGCCTACGCCTCTACACTTAAGACAGTAAACATATGATATACTTGTTATGCATAGTATATCAAAAAAAAAGAAAATAATAATAAAATATATGCTTTTAGCTAAAAGAGAGTTAGGAAAAACCCGACTGGCCAAAACAGGGGCCAATAGAGTGTCCAAGTTTTTCCCTGTGCAGATCCAACTGGTGTGGTCCATGGTTTGATGCCAGTCACTCTTCTGTTTGGATAGTGCTTTTCAGCTTTAGCCTCACTTTCTAAACTCTCCCAGCTCAATTGATTCAAGTGACAGGTATTTGCATACACAAGAGAGTTCCAAGAATGATACAAACGGTCAGCCTTGAGAAAACAATTCAGATATATAATGAAAATTGACGCTAAGGAATTTGACCCTTGTTTTTAAAGTTTGTAATAGACAAATATTTTTGATTTTAGGAGAGTCCAAATTATCTATCCCTTATCCCTGTCAAGAACTCACCTAAGCTTGTAATGAATAGTTGTCAAAAATAATGAAAAGTTTAGAATTTCATTTATAGAAATGTTTGACTGCCATCCGAATGAAACTTTTGTGTAATGATTACTTTGTGTTCTACAAAGTCCCTAGAATGTTAATATGTTGTTGGATTTAACTAGAAACTCTCCTATCTGTAATGTCAGACAAATAATGCAAACAATGTTTAACATGGAATATTTAAGCCATTAAACAGTTAGTGGTTTCCATATATGCTTAACTTTTAAAAAGTATTTTTTTACTATTTCACTGTGCGAATATCTGGTTTTACCTTCATTACATTTTACAACGGTATGCATTAGAACTTTTATGAAAGGCATTTCTCTCACACTGCAATAGGTGAAAGTTTATAATCCGCAAATTCAAACGAAATGCTGTAACTGGGAGCATAACTGGCGTTGGTTGCAAGTAATCCGTTTTTCTGGGAATCCTATTACCTGTTGCCCTATGCTATTGGCTGCCTCAATTATTCATCCTAAAATTTACACAAAATGTTAGCTATAATTGGAAAAGTTGTTATTGCTTTATTTGTACATTTTCTAACTAATTTTCATTAACTGCAATTCGAAATAAGATGACCGCAATTGATCTGGAATAAACCTTTGCAAATGCAGCTACTCTTTAACCCGTTTATATACAGACATACAGATGTAGATTGTACAAACAAGGATATCAAGTTTTAATGTCAAATTAGCTGTTGTTTGATTTTCACATAGTAACCGCTTTTGTTGTACAGTGTGCACTTTAGTTACATACCCACATATTCTGTCAGTTAGTGTGTCACTCAGTTAGTCAGTCAATCAGGATTGCAACTGCCACAAGCGACCCACAGGCGATAACAATGGCGAGCATTGAGCAATTTACTGGATGCGTTCGCACAATTCACTGTGCGAGTATTTGTGTACGGATACATTGTAAGAACAGGATTTGCTGTCATCGTCAACGCCATTGTGCTCTTTGTCAATTTACGTTCCGATCAGGGCATACGGAATACGGAATAGGGGGTCCCTTCGGCCTGTTTCTGTTTGCCAACGTCTGGGTTGGAGCTGGGTCGCCAGCCCCACTTTCATTAGTCAATACGGCAGTGTTGGCGCTTTGTTTCTGACATCCCAATGGGCGCACGTGGCGCTGGTCGCAATGTCCTTAGTGGGTGGTGGGTGGTGGGTTGTGGGAGCTGGGCGCTAGCTGATGTGGCGCCATGCGATGTGGTGCGGCTTATGATGCCTGGCCGAGCACTGATGGCTGCCTGTCTGTCAGCCAGTGGCTCTGGCAATGTGTGTGCAAATAGATGGAACCACGCAAGCGGAAGTCAAATGGAGGCTTGGGTTGCCCCCAGACATTCAGAAAAATTCATAGATATTTACTACATAGGTAGATTACTTAATAGAAAATTAGGTCATATTTTTAAACACAATAGTTTAAATGTTATGGCAGATTTTACTGACAACTGCAATTTTATCTTGAGGTTTTTTTCCGGTTCGATAAGATTTAATTTTGTATCACTATTATATGTATTTAAAACCGTTCCCTAAATGTTAAAAAAAGATTCTCAAAGTCTAAAAAAAATGTATCTTCTAAGTTTTATCCGGAGTATTTAATTTTTTAATTTTTGTTCAGTGTATGTTTTATATCGTGTGCATCGAACCATTAACGGCAGACAGCTGAGCAGTGGAGCAATCGTACAGTGAAGCAATCGTACAGTGGAGCAGCCACACATCTGCGGTCATATGGAGCCCATTTATCTATGGAAAGGACGAGGAACCGAGTAAAACAGAGAAAAACAATTCTCCTGTTCCATTCGATTCCAGCTAACCGGGTTGTTGTTGCTCGAAACTGTCTGAATTGTCTACGGTTTCAGCGGAAATTGATTTTCGTACTTCGACGCTTCTGCCGCCCGCTTGTGGTTGGTAATTTATGAGCGTTTCTTTGGCAGACAACCTCCACATAAAGTTCTAGGAACCAACTTGCAACGCTTTTGTCAATTAAAGCTTTGCAATTGCAATTGCAATAGCAATCAGTTGACATTCTAGTGAAACCTTAAAACGGTAGGTGGCTGGGTGGCGACTGGGTTGCGATTGGGTTCACTTTTCAAGGACATACACGAGCCACGGTACCAGAGAGCTGCAGCTGATATAAGGAGATGTCGGTTGTCTGGAGCCCGATGCGCAGTTCACAGGCATTTCATTTTAACCACCCACCGCCCATTTGAGATTTAATTTGCCCAGACTGTTGCCTCGGATTCCGATTCATTAAAATCATATCAAAGCAGTCGAAGCCAGCAATTTATCTATTCCATTAGATCGAAGCGCTCTTTCGGTCCGCTCCTGTTGTCCGAGGCATCTCGGCTGCCAGGATAATGTCTTTGTTTGTGAATTCCTTGGTAATTTACCTTTCGCAAAGGTCGAAGACTAAATATTTGCATACTGATTGGGGTCTAAGCTGGTTCAAAAGATTCATAAGACATTTAGGGAGAGCATTAATTGAACAATTTAATTTAATTAGGAGTTGAACCTATATAGGGAATTCAAGTGCTGTATGAAGTTAGTTCAAGGTTAGTTTAAAGGTGGTATATTTTAAGTTCATTGTAAATGAATATTTGAAGTTAAAAATTAAATCATTTTCAACACCATTTTTAGTTATAAAAAAAATCGTTCAGCTCATTTAAATGCACTTTGTAGCGTTGCCCGAACCCCAAAGTTTAATGTCTGGGCTTATTTCGTTTTTTGTTTTGGGGTCCAGACGATGCTAATTGATTTCTCATTAGTGCAAAGCGGACTTTATGGGAAAATTGTTGATTCGAGTTTTGGCCCAGAGAGCGTTGCCTAGTTTTCGTGGCCCACAATCGGGTGAACCTATACCAAAATTTAGATTTTATGGCAAATAAAAGAAAACCTGATGAGTTAAGGCCGGCCAAGGACCAAATAGGAAATTTGTTGTATTTGCTTTTGGCCAGGCTTTCGCCATTCTTTTTCGTCTCATCGATTTTTGGCCTGTGTGCGCGCCAGTGTGTTGGTATTTGGTCCTTCCAAATTGAGTTCGAATGCTGCGCGAATGGCCGAGGTTCTTGGGACAGCACAAGTTGATACAACTTGGGTAGCGAACAACGGTGGCATTTAAGTGTGATTCCTTGTAGGCTGTGTGTGTGTGTGTGCGTCTTCGACATACAGACATACAAAGGTATGCTCGAGTGCCAGTGTGTGTGTGTATCTGCCTTGTTGCCCTGTTTGTCTTCCACTTCAACTCAACTCTGCCTGGGCCTAAGGCCTAAGGTTCAACAAATTCATTCTCTCATCTCACTCTTCGTCCTGTTTTCTCTTTGTCTTCCGCTGTCCTGTCTCTTGCTCTCCTCTCCGTTTCTCCGTCTCTCCCTCTCTCTCTGGGGAGCTTAGCATTTTCCGTGCCTAAGTCAAATAATGCGCTAACACATCATTTCACACTAAAATGCTGTAAAAATATGCATAAAGCTTTTGCCCCAAACTCGATTCTCAGTGAGTGTACAGGAGAACGTCTATAAATTGAACTCTACAAGTGAGTTTATTTGTCCCCAACTTCTTTTTACGTACTCTAGAATATTCTAGAATTCTAGATAGAAAGCTGAATACAAACTAATTGAGAAACCCAAAAAGTTTTTGGTTAAAAGTAAAAAAATTAAATGTTCTTCTACCTAAAATACATTTAAAAATATGCATTATTTTTAATGTGTGGCCACTATTTAGCTTTTGAATATGCATGGCCGAACGGTTTAAGGATTAATGTTTTGGAGCCATAAATTTAAAAGCGAAGTTTATAAACACAATACCATTACACAAAGTCTAACCTGCTTGTCAATCAATATCCAACTTAAGAATAACAACTTTAATTTTCAAACTCAATATATTATTAACGATTAGAAGAGATGTTTAAGTTGACAATATGCAATTACTCAAACTTTTTTTTCCCAATTTTAAATAATTAAATCTTGATCGCCATTATAAGGGAGCTCGACTGTCTCTATATGGACGTGTGTCTGTATGCGTTACTTACATATCTCAATTGCTATCGCTTGTCTGCTCACATTTGGCGGTTGTCACTGTTGTTGTTGCTTGTCGTTTTTCCTGGCCTTATTATTGTTATTGCAGTTGTTGTTGTTCTTGTTGTTGTCGTTAATGTGGTTGTTGCTGTTCGTCGGCAGCCAGCATCAATCTCTGTCCAGCATTTTGGCATCTTTCTGTTTCAGTTTCTGTTTCGGCTTTCCTTTTCTTTTTTCGGCTCTGTTTGTTTGCCTTGCCTTTGGGCCATACACCTCACCGTTGTTGGGTTTATTTTATATTTATTTCGTGCGGTGGTTTTTTTTTTGGCCAAAAATATGAACCTCCGTCGGGGTAAGTATGTATGTGTGTGTGCGTGTGCCTGTATTTGCCTTGATATTTTAAGTATCCTGTTTGCGCTGCTTGCTGCGGCTGCTGCTTCTAATTCTTGTGTTGCCTACTTATCCGCCTGCTCTTCCTCTTCTTTCTATTTGCCCTCTTGTTGAGTATTTTGCGTAAATAGAATTTGCGTTTACTTTTTCGTGTGTTGGTAAATTAACTTTGATTACTCGCTTGGTTGTTATTTATTGTTATAGCAAAAAAATATATGTATTTATATAAACCACTTTCGATTCAGGTGCAAATAACAAGGTGCAGATTACAGCTAATTTATTGTCGCATTTCCACACTCACTCACTCTCCCTCTCTCGCTCTTTCTTCCTTACACTCTTTCACACACACTAAAACCGTTAGCCTGCATTGATGTATTGTCTTCTTCATCCGCTTAAATTTCACTCAAGTTAGATTCTTTCCTCTGCTCTCCTTCCCCCCCTCCTCCTCCTTCTCCTCCTTGCCTAGCCCAAAGCCTTTGTTGTTGTGATAGTAAAGCTGTGTGTGTTGTATGTGTTGTTTTTGCAATGGCTGCTCTCCGCTTGACGTGGTTGTTGTTGTTGCTGATTTTGTTGTTGGCCACCACAGCTGCTGTTTTTTATATATTGGTTTTTTGCTTGCACGCGCCGCCTCGGTTAGCACGTGCTGCTGGCCACGACGTCAGTGAACGACAACCGCCTACGCACTGCAGGCGCCGAATCGGCGACGCTGGAATTTCAATTACAATTTTCACAGAATCAGGCTCAGTCGGTCCACTCTCTTTGGCTAAATCTCTCTTGCGAGCGGTGTGGTGAGTTCGCTGGCGGAAAGAGAGCGCTTCAAGCTGAGTCCTTAGCTTAATTTCCAAGGCAACCGAAGTTTACAACAGTTAAGTGGCTTATATGAAAGCTTGCGGCTTTTAATTACAGGTGACAGTTAAAGCTTTATCTTCTGGTTAAATCTTGGAAGCTAAAATAGCTGCCGGACTAGAGGTTAAGTACCATCAAGAGGTTATTATATGTTCAAGAAAATTATGAATGCATTTATTCATAAATAGTTATCCTTTATTTATCAATTTAAATAAAGGATATATACAGTTTTTTAAAATTATTTTTTTTTATATTTACTACTTCGGTTGAATGGGCGGGCCATATAAATAACGTATACGACTCGTTGTACATCATATTCATCATAAATAACGTATACGACTCGTTGTACATCATATTCTTTTCTTAAAAGGTTTATTTTAAGTCTACTAAAATAAAATCTTTTGCAACGCTGCGTATGAGCAATAAACAAATGTTCGCTCTTTATAGCAAGATCACAGAAATATTTATTGAAAAGTTATTTAAGTAGACCTTTATAAAAGATATTCTATACTCTCTTAGACAAAAGAGAGTGCAAGGCAAAGAGAAAGCGTGCGAACTTTCTGGCAAAGAACCCACCACACCTCCGATTGCTGTGGAAGGAAAGTGAAAGCCGTTTGCCGGCTGACAGCTGGCTCCTCCCCCTCCCCTCAGAACCTGTCCCCCACCAGCCCCCCGTCAAGGTGAGTGAGCCGGGCGGAGGTTAGGGGGTGAGGGGTTACCCTAGCTCGTTTGCTTGCATAATGCGCTTTGTGTGCGAATTAATATTCCTTGTCGTTCTTGTTGCCTGACATTACTCTGTGGTGTATTTGTGTTTGCATTTGAATGTGTGAGCTGTTGATTTTATTTAAGGGGACTTCTTCCCCTCCCCCCTTTCTCTTTCCGGGCCTTTTATCGCAAAAACAGAAGCCAAAGGATAACGCAGCAACAACAAGTGGGGAAGTCATAAATTTAGAAAACGGTTAACAGGTGCAATTGAAATGTACGCCCTTAAAAGGAGATAAATGCATGGAATAGTGTGTGTGCAAGTCCTTGTTGTGCGATAAGGTTTATTAGCCACTCAGTATTTACCAGTTCAATCACAATGCACATTTCATAACTACCTTTAATTTATAATCGAAAATGTATTTAATTACAATTAAAATTTTTTCTTCCGGTTGCATTGATATTTACTATTTACGTTACTAGTGTTATTTTTAAATTATTAAATTATTTTTTAAATCTTTGTTTGCCATAAATAGTTTGAATAACGCTTTAAAAAATGCTAACTAAATTATTTCCAAGTGCTAAGAAAAATGTTACTAAATTAAATTTTCAAAACTGCAACTTTTTTAAGTCCACTTGTGCTAGATAACGGTCTAATGCACTAATTATCGCCACCAGGAGATCAATCATCATCAGTGTAGCGAAAGCCTTTTCCCCAGAACTTTTTCCCCCACTTGACAGGCGCTCAATTTATCAAACTGCAGGCCCAGACTCACCTCGTAATCCTCGTCAATCTGCTGCAACTGGAGCGGCGAGGTCCTCGAAGTGCACTGCTCAACGGTTAAGGCCCAATTCAAAGTCACGGCCAAAAGCGACGGCCCCGGGCAGCAGCTAATCGAAATTCCACAATGTAGTGTCGCTTTCGCTGGAAATTTATGCAGAAATGCGAGCTGTGAGTCAGCGGGATTTCTGCGAGAAAAAACTGACTGACGCGCTGACAGCGAAGCTCGGAAAACTCCGTTGCCTGTTGCATGCCACCAAACACCCATCGGCTGAGTGGCAGCTCGCCGTGGCGTTAATAAGAACCTTTTCCATGGAAAACCCGACCTCAATTGCCACTTGAACTGGGAGTGCGCACAATGCTGTTGTTTAATGAAAGCTTTCATCACCGGTTGTCCATTAAGTTTGAGTCTAAACAAACACCTGGACCCCCTAGGAAAATCCCTGATTGTTAATCACACTAGAGTCCTGCCTGGGGAAACAAAGGATAGAGTCCTAAATCAACGTGTACGACACGCAGATATTAGGGAACTAAATACATTAATCCTATAAATAGAGGACTACACTCGGTGTATTTTTAGTAGCAGAAATTAATGTTGCATATCTATTATTTTATTTAACCAAAATTTAAACCGTTTAAAAATTAAGTATATGATATAAAACCAACAAAATAGTGGCCTTAAACAAATGAAACCCCAAATTTACTAAACGTCAGAGTATTTTCAAAATAAAATTAAATTTTAGCATAAATATTTGATACGGGTGGTTTGAAGTATTGATATTGATTGATCTCACATCGGCTAAGAGTTTCACTAGTCGAAAAATATTATTTTTTATCCACAGATTAGTTTTTGTATTGTAACATGAAATCAAAGTTTCTCATACTTTAAAGAAAATGGTAGAGATTTAAAAAATAAAAGTTAAGCATTTGGGTAATGAAATTAACTGATGGTCAAAAAAGAATCTTGGTCGGAGCAACTGTTCATAATTTTAAAATCAAAAAGTTAATTTAAAACTAAGTCCCCAAAGAATGGGGAGTTCTAAATATTCACTTCATTAATGATTTGACCTTTTCCGAACCTAATTTCAGGTCAAAAAAGCCATTTCGAAATTACAATAACTTTAAGTGTTAAGCACATATAAGGTGATTTATTCCTCTTCGTAAGTGTTGTTTTTGGAGCTGTTTGGGGCTACTGGGGGAAAGTCTTAATTTGTAGTAAGGCCCCCAACGCCTAACTATCGCTCTTTCAAAATATAAATCTTTGAGGATAATGCTTCCATTGTAGACAAAATCAAGGTTTACTCCTTTCCGAGTAAAAGCATGGTTCGGTTTAACTGCAAAATTAAAGCTATTCTTATACCATTATTAATTAAAATGATGGTTTTATAATGCTTCTGTTGTCGAGTTCTGCAGACAATATCAAGGTTTTAGTTGGCCCTGGCCCCGCCCATTCTGGAGCCGTGGGATAATGGGAGTGCAGCAAGTTGCCGACGGCAGCGAGAATTGCCATAAGGACTCTAAAACTTTCCACTTGCCACGCCGCACTAATCGGATTTAATTTAATTAGTTGCTCAAAGGCAGCGAGCTGCAGAAAGTGGAAAATGCCGGCGGCAACAACAGCTTCAAGGAGTGCAGGAGACAAAGCACTTTTTCATTATAATTTGCCAGACAGAGAGGGCTGATGCAGATGGCCGCATGTCGCGCGGCAAATTGTCAGGTGCTAAGCTTTGATAAAGTGCGCACTCAAAGGACTCGAAGGACGACGAATAAAAAAAAGCCCAGCTCGGCCAGGTGAAAACTTTGCGAATTGCCCCCAAACAAAACGCAGACAGAAACATTTATTAAACGCGGGAGCGAGTGGTGCCCATTTGTTTGTATGTTTGTTTTTATCCGCAGCCAAAAAACGCACATGGATCGTTTATGCGAAGCTGATTTGGCTAATATAACTGCAAAGTTCTTTAAGTTGTTTAAGTTCTTTCATGTCCATGATCGACAAAGCTCATAAAATGAAAGTAATAAAATAATTCGAAAAAGGATAAATCAACTTTTCTTATTTTAATTTGTGTTTTTCAGTTTGATAATAAGGGAATTATTTTAAAGTGATCTAATTCCTGATCTTCTGCGCCTGAATCAGAATAATTTATTTTCTATACGTAATTTTCTAAAAATATTTAACTAAGACAAGAAGTTGATTAAATATTTTCAACAAATATTAAATGAAGTTTTCAGAATAACGACTTCAGGATTTCCAATGCATAAACCCAAACGGACTATTCTTCTTCTCGCTCTCTCCCACCCCAGGTCAAAGTTTCTCGTTGAAAGTTTCATATGGGAAATAACGGGAAAAGCCTTCGGGTGGGGGGGGGGGGGGGGGGGTGGCGGTGCTCAGGTAACGGTAACAGAAACGTTGCCATCGCTGATTTCAAGCAAATTGGCTGCTCACTCGTATGTGTAGCTTGAATGTGTCTGTGTGAGTTGGGTTTTTTGTTTATGGAAAGTGTTATTGTTTGACTTTGAACTTTCCGCTTGTTTGCTGTCCTTACGCTTTCCTGTGTGCGAGTGTGAGTGTGTGCCTGTGCTTTGGACCAAAGCCGAGAATGGCCCAAACAATATAATAAAATTTAATGCGCTCATATTTCATGGGCCAACAAACGCACGCAAGCACACAGACTTGCGAAAAGCGGATTTCGAAAACCCAGGGCTGGGCAAATACATAAATCATCCAGCCAACTTTATCACTTTATTTTTAAACGCTCTGCCAGAATGATTGAAACGTTTCAGCCGAATAAAATGGATTTACATACACAAGTACATATGTGGCCGAAAAACGTTTGTTTTTTACCCAAGCGATTTACTTTACTTCATTTCAATTCCACTTTTTACTGCCATGAATGGGTTTTCAATAAACCCTTCTGTGATAACAAAAATCAGGTATTTTTGGTTGATATATTTATTTTCAGCTTGGCGATAAGGCAAGTCAATATCTACAAATTGGACTGTCAAGTGTTTATCATTTTACCATTAATTAATGTGATATTAATTTGGCAGCTTTCACAGGTGAAAGAAATACTTTCAATTGCGACCTTTGATAAAATACTTCGCATTCAAAATCGATTAAGATAAACTTTTCAAGGTACACTGTAAGTTATTTAATTTTCTAATCGAGTGAAATTTATTTGCCATTCCAAACTCGTTTTAAGATAAGAGATCTTTTCTAAAACGTATAATAGTATAAGTAATAAAATAATAGTAATTATTATCAAAATAAATCGTGCTATTTTTGCGATATTATAAATTAATAAAATTATAATTATTATTTGGGTAATTTGTAATAAATAACTTGTAAAAATCAAGGCATTAAATTTTAAAAACGTTAGTTAATAACATTGTAATGCCAAAATTAGAGAGTTTAAAAATTTACTCTTACTTACATTAATATTATTCATATTTGCAATTCCGTCTAGCTTTCCGGATAAGTTTTACTTTACAGAACGCACAGTGTGTCACAGCTTCCGTATTTCGCGATAAGGAAAAATCTTTATTTTATTTAAATCGAGCTCAGTGGGCGAGAAAGCTTGGTAATGGACGGAAATCGGTGGGGTTTGGGGTGTAACAGGGAATAGCGCGATAATACTGGAAATCGAAATAATAAACGCACTGCTTTTAACGCGTAGACACTAAATGGGAGGTGTTTTCGCAACTATTTTTAGTAGTCCACAGCTATACGAGTTTGTTCTTTTGTTGTTCGCATTTTCTCGCCGACGCTAGGGTTTTGATAAGCTCGCGATTTGCACAATTAACAGTAGTGGGCTGCGATGGCGCGGGAAACGCGGTGGCGGGACAAGCATCCGCGGCACTTATTGTGATTTTCTTGCGCTGCGAGCGCGCTTTGTGCATTTAATAAAAGAGGCAGAGCTTGAGAAATTTACGCAGCAAAGCATTCGTAATGCTGAGAGTTTCATTTAGTTTTGATCTTCACTTTATAGCGCTACCGATTAAGTCTCACATTTGAAATGATATTGTTAATTTTTATTCGTTAGGCCCATTTGAAATTTCCGTTTGGCGCCCAAAAGTAAATAGGCAACCCTGCTCGTGAGCAGCTGTTTCCCTTGCCTATCGATTGCCATTTCGATAACCGCTTTGCCGCTATTCCAGCATACCAGCAGCGAACGGTCATACTGCTCGCCAGAAAAATTGCAATTAATTTCACTTAATTTCCTACGTGTCTCGCTTTAGTTGGCATTATGGTCGACAATTTGGAGCCGCTGGAGCCCAGCCTGCAGAACCTCGTCGAGCAGGACTCGCTGAAGTGGATCTTTGTGGGCGGAAAGGGTGGCGTGGGCAAGACGACGTGCAGGTAAAACAACAACAAGCCAGCTTTCTTGGCCAAAAACCAATTTGTAGCACAAAATAAAATATGTGGTTTATTTTGTAGTTCCAGCCTGGCCGTTCAGCTGTCGAAAGTGCGGGAATCGGTGCTGATTATATCCACAGATCCGGCGCACAACATATCGGATGCCTTCGATCAGAAGTTTGCCAAGGTGCCCACAAAGGTATGTGGGTGGGAAGCTCCAGGAAGTCGGAGAACTGATGTCACTCCTTAGGTGTTAAGTGGGATCCATGAAATCCATGACTGTTTCTGTACTGCTCCCATTCAAAACATTAGGAAAAACCATGTTATAATGATAAAATACCTTAATTTCTTGCGAAAACCACTAAGAAACTTCAGGAACTCGGAATCCTGAGGTCATTACTTGAATTAAATCTTGATTTCTATTAGATAGTGGTATAAAAGAATCGAATCCATCTCTGTTCCTATACTGAACCCATAAAAAACTATAGAAAAACAATGTAAGAGGCATAGAACAATCTATAGACAAAAGGCAAAGTCAAGAAATTCGTAAAATTATGATAACAACCTTTAAATTCATTAATATTTAGTGTATTACATTTTTTATCATCAAGAACTCCACAAATTTAAAAACAATGCAAGTTTACTTTAGATAGTGGGATAAATTAATCTAATCCATCTTTTTTCCTGTACTGAACCCATGAAAAACTCTAGAAAAACAATGAAAGAGGCATAATCATAATCTGTATATGGGAATCATATGGGCACTTCCAAAAAAAAGTCCACCAAGCCAAAAACCTTGAAACTTGAATAAAACATATTTCTACATGATTTTGCCCCGATATTAGTTTCCAATTAGTTGGATACTGAGCTTAACTACAAATTTGGAGTATAGTTTGATTAGTTTTATGACAAACCCCACCAATATACGCAAAAATCAGTTTTTGGCTATTTTTTGTTATTTTTTGGACCTGTCTTCTGTTGTAAATTTATCCTATAGGAATGCTAATATGTGACATTTTTCTGTACTGAATGCGTCATTCACATGCTAAACTATTAAGTTAAAAGCAAAACATCCAGCAATTGAGAGATAGAGGTAAAGAAATCCGCTTTACAAAACAGTCGGAAAAAATGTCCCGAGCGACATGTCCCGAGCGAATGTGGTTGAAACTGCATAAAAAAAAAACGGCAAAGAATTTTTGAGTGAAACCAAAAGCATTTCACAGCGACATGTTTGAACAACATTCTAAAAAAAATCGCATTCAAATATTCCATCAGAATTCGCTAATTTCTGGTGTTGTATGAACTTCCCTGAAATCCACTTCTATTTTTGTCCCGAGCGAATACGGCAGTTTTTTACCGATATCTTAAAAACTAAAAGTGGTACAAAATCAAGATTTTTACCAAAAATTGAGCTTGGGAAGAGTGAAAAGAAAAGCCCATAATTAAAATCCATTGTTTTACAATTTTTTTTTCAACTTTAAAGGTGTGCAAATGTCCCGAGCGACATTTTGGAAGTGCCCATATCATATCATATGGGGTAACATTTAAATTCCTTTAATATTTAGTGTATTAAATTGTTTATAATCAAAAGCTCCACAAATTTAAAGCCAACTGCAAGTCATTTAAATATGATTACCATTAAATTGATTTAATTAAACCCCATTCCTATTCTGCCCCCAGGTCAATGGCTTCGACAACCTGTTCGCCATGGAAATCGACCCAAATGCCGGACTCAACGAGCTGCCCGAGGAATATTTCGAGGGCGACAACGAGGCGCTGCGCGTGAGCAAGGGCGTCATGCAGGAGATGATCAATGCGCTGCCGGGCATCGATGAGGCGATGAGCTACGCGGAGGTGATGAAGCTGGTCAAGGGCATGAACTTCTCGGTGGTGGTATTCGATACGGCGCCCACGGGGCACACGCTGCGCCTGATCGCCTTCCCCCAGGTGGTGGAGAAGGGTCTGGGCAAGCTGCTGCGGCTCAAGATGAAGGTGGCGCCGCTTCTAACACAGTTCGTCTCCATGCTGGGCATGGCGGATGTGAATGCGGACACGCTCTCCCAGAAGCTGGACGACATGCTGCGCGTGATCACCCAGGTCAACGAGCAGTTCAAGAATCCAGTAAGTAAAATGTAGGTTTATAATCCCCACAACTTCTAATCACCAATTTCTACTCCAACAGGATCAAACCACCTTCGTCTGCGTCTGCATAGCCGAGTTCTTTTCGCTCTACGAGACGGAGCGGCTGGTCCAGGAGCTGACCAAGTGCGGCATCGACGTGCACAACATCATTGTGAATCAGCTGCTGTTCCTGCAGAACTCGCACGACTCGTGCAGCATGTGCGCCTCCCGCTTCAAGATCCAGGAGAAGTACCTAGACCAGATTGCCGACCTCTACGAGGACTTCCATGTCACCAAGTTGCCGCTGCTCGAGAAGGAGGTGCGCGGTCCGGAGAGCATCCGCTCCTTCTCCGAGAACCTGATGAAGCCCTACGAGCCGAAGGAGAAGCCCAAGGAGTAGCCCTACCCTACCCGTCCGTTTGTAAGTTTCCTTTCCCCCCAGTTTGTGCGTGAAATAAATTTGAGTTGAGGCAGCGATTCCTGCCTCTACGTGTAATGTCGAGACGCTCAATGGATTCTGATTTCGAAAGATACACTTTAAAGACCGCCACCGGCCCGCTCCATTTGCACCACGAAGGGAATGTTGCTGTTGGCCTGCATCTGTTTTTTGTGATCCAAGTAGAGGCGGGCGTAGCGCAGATACTCGGTGTCGCCCTGCACAATGGCCGACATGAGCAGCAGGAACTCGTACAGGTTCACCTTGCCCTGGGCATGCACATCGATGTCCCGCAGGACGTTGTGCATCAGGTCGACGGGCACCTCCTTCACGCCCATGGTTTTCATGGCCTTGCAGCAGTTTGCAATCGACACGTAACCCGTTTTCTTCTCATCCAGCTGCCTGAATTGCCCGGCAAACCGGCGCACCTGTCGCACAGACATCTTGATGGGTATGTTCATCTGTGAGGCAGTCTCGTTGGTCAACTGGCCCATCTGGGTGTGCAGAAAAGCGCGCGTTTCGCGGATCTGCCTCTTTGTTTGCTCCCGCGACCATCGCAGCTCCTTGGCCATAATGCTGGCCACCTGCGGTAGAATCTCCTCGGCCACCTGGACATTTAGGAAGGCTACTCTCAGCCGACGGGCCACCATGTCCTCCAGGGTGCAGGCAAAGTCCCGCACGCCCTGCTTCACCTCCGCTTCGATGTACGGGAACTCCGAGTGCAGCCGCTTGCCGAGAATGGGCCAGTTCTTCCCACTGCTGTCCGCATTCACGGCCACCTTAAAAGCATTCGATCCGTACGTTCTAGACAGGTGTTCGGCCACATCGCGCTCCATGCCAAAGTCCTGCACCAGCCGTATGAACATCTTGGGGCTCCAGCCACTCGCTCCGTCCAATTTACACGACTCTGCGGTTACTGAATTCCTTCGCAGCGGCGAGAGATCTCCATAGCGGATGGCCGCATTCACGGTTTTCTCGGACAGCGCTCGAAAGGAAGACCAAGTGCCGCCCACAATGGAGATCATGTTCCTCGGTCCTAGTTGGATTACATGGTTCTTGAGCAGCGTGTGATGCAGGGAGTCGGTTTGCACGGGAAGTGGCTTGTAGCCACCCCAAACGGCCAGCACATCGCACCGACGCACATCGAAATTGGGCGACACAAAGTGTTTGATGCCGTCTAGCAGACTCTGGACATCCGTCTCCGTGGGATGCGATTCCTGGCCGGGATCGGACATGCTAGGCTCATCGCTGGAACCGACTAGAGTGTGATTTTGCCAGGGGAGGAAGAATATAGACCTCCCATTCGGCGTGTGCGGATCAAAGACGCCCACATCCTCGGGACAGTAGAAGCGCGGCAGAACGATGATCGAGGACCAGCTGCGCGTGCACAGAGGCTTGGCCTCCGTATCTTCCATCCGCCGGAGGCTGTCGCTCATGTGGCCCGTGGCATTGACCACCACCTTTGCCCGAATGCTGTACTTTTTCCCCGTCAACTGATCCACCGCCTCTGCGCCCGCCACGTTGCCCTCCTTGTTCTTAATCAGCCGCAGGACCTTCATGTGATTACAGATATCTGCTCCATAACGAGCAGCTGTCAAAGCCACCGAGAGGCACATCCTGGCATCATCGTGCTGTCCTTCGTAAAAGACGAAGGCGCCGAAGAGCTCCCGCTGCCGCAGCATGGGAAAAACCTCCAAGGCCTCGTCGACACTCAAATACTGGAAGCTCTTGGTGCCCTTGGGAGCCATCAAATGGTAGATCTTCAACTTCAGGTAGTAGAGCGGCGCCTCCCACCAGTGGTGAACGGGCAGGAGGATGGGCACCGACTGGCTGAGATGCGGCGCCAGGTTGCCAATGAGACTGCGCTCCTGCAGGGAGCAGCGAACCCTTCGAAATGCGGCCACATCGAGCCTTGAGATGGCCTGCTCCAGATCCCTGAGACCGCCGTGCAGCAGCTTGCTTGACTTGGAAGAGGTGCCGCTGCCAAAGTCGTTGGCCTCCACGAGAGCCGTCTTCAAGCCCCTCGTGGCGGCATCCAAGGCACAGCCAGAGCCCACGGCACCGCCGCCAATGATGAGAATGTCGTACTGGGTGCGCTTGAAGGCCTCCAGGCACATCTTCCGCGTGGGCAGCTCCCGCTTCATTTGCGGCACCGGCGACGAATCATCGAAGCCGAAGGCGCCGTGGCCCAGCTTGGAGCTGCCCAGCATCAGCGCCATCTGAAGGATCTTGGCCATGGTGCGACACTCAATTTTGACTTTATCTCTATGGGGAGACAATATTTTAATGATCTACAAAAAACTGACAATTTCGACGGGCTTCTTTTCTTTTGGAAATATGTTTAATGTACATACATGTGAATTAAAACGTTCCGTTGTCGCGTTTTGTGCCTCAAATGTTGGAATATCAATGGGAAACATAACTTTAAAGTCTAGACCCGCCGTCTGAAGGAATTACATGTGTAGAGGGGTGTACAAAAATGCCAAATGCCAAAATTAACATTAAAACTTAGCACAAAATTTACTATAAAAATCGTTCCCGCTCCGCTGGCCCACTGCACCTCCTCCTGCTCCTAATCCTTGACTTTTGAGCTTACATAGATTAACTTAGTGACTCCGGAGCGGGTGGGAAAGTCTCTGCTGGGCACTGGGGGACAGGACTACTACTGCTTGGCACCGCCAAAGAAGAACTTGTAGAAGAGCGTGGCCACCAGGCAGAGCACCAGGGGCACCAGCCACTGCTTCACCGAGCTCTCCTCGCCCTGCTGCTCCGTGCTCCAGGTGGGCTCCGACTTCTGGGCCACGCTGGTCCTTTCGCTCTCGACCAGCTCGCCGATTTTGTACTTCTTCATCATGTCGCGGGCATCGTTGCTGTGGCCAACGTCCTCGAAGTTCTCCGTGGCATCCTTGCCGGCCTGCTCGATGAGCACCTCCTCGCCACCGGGATGCTGGGGAGGAACGAAAGCAAATTCAAGATAAATATTCGCATAAATAAGTGGTGGATGGTTTTTGAGAAAATGGTAATGGGCGTCTGACCCTGAATATAATGGATCGACAGGCGGTGGGGATCGTTTCCAGGTGCGAAGTCTGGAATACTCTTTCGTAACATCCGTTTACCATAGTTTACATGTTCGTCACGTTTGTTAAAAGTAGGAATAATAAAGGGGCAAGCATTCTGTGCTAAAATAAAATATATTTACTGGATAAAAATACTGTAAATAAAATAAACTAATTCCAACTATCGAGAACTTAGTGATATAAGTAATAAAATCCAAAAAAAACTAACCGAAATGGTAAGTTACAGGGGTTGAGTCATAAAATTTCGGCTGTTTATATGTTTGTGATAATAACTTTGTATAATACATTTTAATGGAACTTTGTACTATATCTTAAAGTCATATTTAACTGCGGTGAGTCAAGTATGATGTAATTATTGTTATTAATTGTTGTCAGAGGCAAGCAAGTTGTTACACCTTAAATAGAGCTCTTATTTTAATTACGGCTAAATGATAAGCCAAGTCACTTTTTATCTTAATTTAAAAGCATACAATGTTTATCTTGAAAAATATTTAAATTATGACTCGTTACAAACGTTAAATTTATGATATGCCGCTAACATATTCTAAACGATTAACAATTTCTATTAAGGTTTGTATTATCAGAGCTGATAAGTCGCAGCAAGAATTTTCACCATATTTTGAAGGATTGCCTTTTCATATTAGTTCGCTACTAACATTTATTTTAAAGAACGATAAAGCTGCTGTTTTGATAACGATCCTATGACGGGCAAAAATAGTAATTTTCACCATTACCTAGTTATATTGAGTTACCCTTTAAGAACTCCAGACAAAGACCTTTGAATCTGAAAGTCTAATTTGCTATTTGTCTGGAGATGCTGTACGTAGATGTGCGGATATAGGCACTCCAAAATAAAGGCAGAGTGCAAAGCAGATCAGATTAGGTACATACATGTTTAAAACATGGACTGGAAACTTTGGAATGGAATTATTAATGGTTGGTCACCCTCACTATTGTTATTTTGAGGTACACAAAGTGCAACGTCATCGTTAGAACGTCGTTTTCGCGGAGCTTATCTTATAAGAGTAGTCGGATCCTACAGATAGCATGCACATGGGTAGTGCTGCGTCAGGGTGAACCATCTTTCGGAACCGGCAGTCGGTTCGGTGCACTTGCATAAGAATATAAATCCAAATTCAAATGCGAACCCATAAATCAAATGAGATGCAAATGCGGATTTCGCCTAACACTTGACCCCCGTCGCACTCACACACACATATGCAGATGGGTATGCAAATGGATAGTTTCGCCATGTGGAGCGTGGAGCTCTTTCAAAACTCGGGGAGTTTCGTCAGGCGAAAGTTTCGACGTCGCTGGCGAATCTACGAAATCCGGACGCAGGTCAACCGCTGCCCGGGGTCAAAGTACAGGTCTAATTACCCAGCTGGATTTCTCACACGCACACAAAGTCGGTACACTGGAATTCCGGGCACACATGTGTCTACGTGGGCTTAGGGGTTCGGCCCTATCGACGCCATTAGCTCATCGGAATGAAAGCGTAGTGGAACCCAGATAACGCCTAATAACACCCCGATGACCCCCATTCGGCAGGTGCATGGGCGGCGGCGGCGGGGGGCCCTCAACTACGACGCGTTCCACGCGATTCTCACCTCGTTCAGGAAGGCGGTGACGTCGTAGATGCTGTTGTGGATGAGCAGCCAGGTGTCCTTGTTCGTGTTGTGCTTGGCGACCTCGGCCCGCGTGAAAGTCTTGGTTCCCTCGCTCGACATGGTGATCACTTGTTGATTTCTGCTGCGCTTTTGATTTGTGTCACGGAAACAATCGGTTGTCCAGCCTCGCCAGGGTTGTCAGATGACAATGTTTTCCACACCTATTGGCTGGGATGCGGTCATACTGGCGGGGCATGGTCACCCTACAAGGCGTTTCCACTGCGTTTAACACTTTTAACACTTTAAACTTTTAATTTTAAAGGTAGTTAATATTAACTTCTTTTGGCAAAATTTATGAAAATATAAGACAATTAGTGATATAAACAGAATTTGTATGATTTTTCTACCTTTTCGGTATAGCTTAGAAGAGGTGCAAATGCTTTTATAAATGGCTTAAAAATATTGCTTGTAAACTACTTTTGTCGCTCCATTTAACTTTCTAATTCTAGTTTAATAAAATAATGTTAATTTATGGATGTGGGGAACTAAAAATTAAGCAACATCAATCATAGCTTAAAAGTTTGGCTAATCAATTTAGTTAACTAGCTAGTTCGATAGACAGAAATAAGGCAAAACGCCAAATCAAGTGGAGAACCACTATTTTCCTATCGATACGGAAAAAGTATTATATACTTTTGGGATGCACAAAGACCAGTGTTAGAAAATGCATTATTTATTAGGGCGCCCATTTGAAAATGCAGAAATACAGTTTAATAAACAACATAAATAAATCAAAATGTAAGAACAAAATCCATAGGAAAAAGTAGTTTCATCAAAATAAATTATCTCTTAAGTATGCTGCTGAAACGAACTGGTTCTTTTAGAACAAAGAAACACCTTTCTTCCCATCAACAAAGACTGCGCAGACTCAGGTCTTGTATTTACACTTAAACCCTGCCTTTATTTCGCACTCGGCAAAGGAGACTTCAAAGTCAAACGTATCCTGCTGTACGCCGTGCGGCTGCGGTGCTCCTCAAATAAAAACAGTCGACAGGCAGTGTAAAGAGTTTTACAAAAGTTACAGCGCTGTCCAGGCGTTTTGAACAAGCACTATTAAAGTTAACAATTATTTAAACATAGATTGATAAGTGACGGCGAGAGTGTTTTTGATACACTAAGCTTTTAACTTTTTTACCAGGGTAAGTCGCGAACAAATCCATATTACGCAATTGGCATCCTGGAGTGGTGTACGTGCAGGTTGCCATTTTCTTCGAAACAACTTCCTTTCTGGGGTAGACATCCTTTTCTTTCCGGTATTCCACATTTCTAGAGCGTAGTTTCATAGCTCGGATTTAAATGGGACATACACACGAAAATATGTTTTGAAAAAGGTTTTTCCATTTTCAATGCCCTTGGATCTCAATCCATGCGTGCCGTAGAGTCCCGAGGGTAAACAACTCTTATAGGGGCCAATCCAAAACTCAGTTAAGTGCCCCGTAAATCATTGAGTTTGTTTGTGTCTTCACAAGTATCAGAATATAGGCTCCCGTATCGTGGAACACTGACTTATCAGCACCTGGAGATTTGACTTGGCAATAAACACTTGCGAATAGCGTCATAACACTAATGTGGACTTCATCTTAATCCAATAACATAATTTTTGTGTATCCCTTGTACATACCATTTTAATGGATTAAACTTCCAAATTGTTCTCACAAGTTTGATTGATGACTTGACATAATCGAGTTTAGACTAAAAGGAAATCTGGGTGTGGCGTGTATAAATTTATAGTTATATTTACTCCAACATGCTTCAAATATTATTTAGCCCATTAAGACACAATCAGGCGCTGTAAATTAGTACCAAGCGTGTGGAGCTGAAAACAAGGAAAAAATAAGAAAAACAAAGTCGGAAACTCAAATCTCGGTTGCGATCGAGGGAATTAACTGTTAATCGTATTCACACAAAGGTTCTAAAAATAGCCCCATTTGCCCTGCTCCTGCATTCAATTTTTCACACAGAGTTCACTCCGGTTGGCCGACAGCGATTGCAATATAATTTAATGTCTCATTGCTGCATAATTGCTTACATTTTCCAATCCGGGATAGGAAAACAACAGTGGTCCACATTTTTTGGCGCGACAGCCCCACAAAATTTGCATTTCCAATCCATCATTAGACTTGATTGATTCCGTCATTAAATACAATTGACTGGAATTGACCAACAAATGTTTTTAATTCAAGCGCAGCGCCACGGCAATAACAAATAAATAAATAAATAATTCAGTAAATATTTTGCTCGTGTGCTGATCTTTTGATCGCGATGAGGAGATCGGGGGATATGTCTTTGGGGACAGATTTTAATTGGGCAAGAGTCGAGGTCCGAGTCCCAGCTTTTAATTGAAGACATATTGTTTTTAATTATTGCTTATGCGAATTTCGCTTATCGAATTTTTATGGCACTTTCGCTTTTGCCTTCGACCAGATGTTTCAATAACTTTCATACATATGTATAAATGTATGTATTTACATTAAATAATTATTTATTTTAGTTATCGAGAGACTTTCATTTATCTTTTGAAAATAAAGTTCCATTTTATAATTACATTTTTTTCGCACTGATTTCAGTTAAACCGAAATGGTTCATGCTTGGAGATATCAAGTATCTAAAGGTGAAACATTTTAAGTCCATTTTGAAAACTTTCAAAGTTTTTCCAAAATAATTTGGTTTTCAAGTGCAATATTGCAAGATTTCAATCTATGTATTTTTTAAAATACTCTCGTATGTGTACAATTGTAGAAAAAGATACACTTTGATAGTAATGAATCCAATTTAAATATGGTAATTCCTTTCGACAATGTTAAAGGAAGAAGAACTGATTCGTAAGACAACAATTTGTTTCAGTGCAATTTGGAGGCTGTTGATTGAACCCGAAAAAAGCAGAGATACATTTTTGGTGTCAGGATGCGAATGTGTAAAATGTAACTGCGTAAATGTAAGGCGTATTTATAGCGCTTTATTTACGCATTGTTGTTGTGTGGAATAAAGAAAGAACAACAACAAAGGCCCACGCACCAAACAAAGAATCTCTATCTCAGAGATTCAGATATTCTATCTCTGCATTTGTTAGTCCGTTGGAAGGAGAGAGTGAGAGTGTCAGAAAGAGAGAGCGAGATAATAAAACAAAAACAAAGCTGCGTCAGCTGGCTCTCTCTGGAGAGAGAGAGAGAGCAATGCCACTCGGCCAGTGCGTGATTATCATGCACCGAGCACGTGTACATGACTTTGGTTTTGTTTGAGTTTTCTACCTCCCCCTCCTCCTCACCCTCCTCCCCCTTCTCTCAACGTTTCATTACCATACAAACATCCACCGTTCCTCGGTCCACAAACACAAACAACAAGCAATCGCAAACAGATAGAGATACATAGATACAGCACGCTCTCAGTTTGATGCACTGCTGGAATACAGTGGTACTTTCATAGTTACAACCAACAATTTGTAGAATATTTTTAATGTTTTCGTTATAGTAAAAATTGTTAAGTATAAACTGAAGTTGTTTCAGTAAAATGCTTACATTCCCTATCTTATAGAACGTTCGTTCTATAAAAGATTCACCGTCTATGGTATCTAAATACATATGTATGTATGGGGAGCGCCATAAGTTGTTTGTTTATATTGCTTTCAAATCGAGGACACACGACACATTTTAATTGTAAATAATTCTACATTCTATATTCTCAATTATCAATTCGAAACTATCAGTTTGATTGTTATGATCTGTTGCCACCCGCCGAGAATCCGAATCTCCGACGTGACTAATGGGGCATCCTCCTCCTGAAATCACCCACAGCATCGTTAGAAAAACATTTTGTCATCGAAAGTTCTATAAACAATTTTGACGGCCGCCTGGCAACGAAATCTAGGTTGTTTCCGTTCTTCGAGAGGGTTTTCGACCAGCTCCTGAACTTTGTTTTGGCCATAAATCTGTCGCACGCGTTGGCCAAATGCATTTGTTGTTCTTTATTAAATTGTTATGATTGCCCCTGCTTTTGGTGTGTTTGTTTTTCTCTCGACTACTGCGTCCTCGGTGTTAATTCAAATGTGTAAACAAAAGATAAACAACAATCTCGTTCTCATACACTGGTAGAAAACTGGGGCTTTTTAATGACAAATATGTGAGGATATGTATAAATTCCTAAATGGTATCTTTTAAACATATTGCAATGGGAAGATAAAAACAAAGTTTGTTGACATTCAAATTATAAATTAGGATCTTTATCTCTCTTTTTTGTATTTTCCAGTAGTGCAAGCCAAATGGCTAGCTAAAAATAAATATGAAATGTTCTCAATTCACAAAATATTGAAATGCATTTCTATAGATGCGAAAACGGCCATGCAATCCGCACGAATGAATAAACTCATTTCAAATGTTTCACGCATTCCCTGCGTGCTGTGTATGTGCTCAGTCAGTGGTGTGTTATTTATTTCATTTTAAATTTTAAGGGGTTTTAAAGTTTTCAAAAATATACAGAATCCGAATCAGTAAAGTATTCAAAACTCCCAGACCTTTTTAATACCAAGATAAATTTATTATTTAAAGGAATTTTGATGTGCCCCCTTAAAAAGTATCCAAGTCTATTATATTCTTAGAGATCGAAAGGATAATAATAAATTTAAAATAAATTTTAAAGGTATTGTTTAAAAACGTTATTTCAATGCATAATTTCGGTATTAAGAACATTATTGTTTAAAATGTTGTCATTGCTTTGGTAGATTTTTAAATAGTAGTCCACCCCCTTTAGCACGCCCATGTGCGTGCTGTGTGCGTGCGCCTGTGTGAGAGTTCCACTCGTTCCATTTCGTCACCGGCTTTTTTGCTTTTTAGCTGGCGCATCGACTGAAAACGTTTCAGATGTTCTTTGGAAGTGCGCTGGTCAAGACGTGAGAAAATTAGCCGAAGCGAGTGCAGCGAAAGGAAAAATCTAGCCAATTCACCAGTAAAAGTGTTAACCAGTTTACCCCCAGTGCAATAAAAAACAGTAAAAGATAATAAAAGGAAAAGAAAATTGAGAGAAGAGTAACCAAAGACAGCAAAATGCCGGTCGATATATGCAGTCAACAACACAATTTGCTCAGTTCAAGGAGGTAAACTATTAAACTGTGATTGAATTTTTCCATTCCTGTAATTGCATTTTTCAATTACATTAAACTTTATAGGGAGAAACATTTTTTTTACAATTTTTTTTACCTTGAGTTAATGTTAAATGCAGTTAAATGCATTCTTTTTTCAATTAAAAGTTGTTAACGTTAGATGTAAGAAATATTTTAAGCAAACGATTCAGGGTTCGCTCGAAAGATTACGAATTTCATTAAGAAAACTTCCATAAGATTCAATTAGTAGAATAAACAAATTATTCATCATACCTTGGCTAAAATTATAATAAAATATTTTATTGTAATTTTGTTTAAGTAATTGTTTTTAAAAGTGGTACATTTTTTTATTGTTGCAAGTGAAGTGAACTTTGGTAGACTGTCCAACTGACTTCGTCAACAATCCTTATCGGTCTGCAATATGCACTAATTGAAAAGCCAGACACCAGACCAGACTAATATAGATATTGGCGCACGCATTTTATCTACCAAAATGTATGACCCATAAATTGCCAGCTTTCCTCGTATATTAACCAAATCTAATGTCCGATTTTAGCGATAATAGTTATCTGTTAATTAAGGCTTTTGTCACCTCATTGAAGTGAAGGATCCGTATCAGATGGTGATTGGTGATTGCTGTGTCGAATTGTCAATAAATCCGGCATATTTCTGTATTTACCAAAATCTAGCCACTTGACCTTTGAGATATGTGTACTTACACTGTATATATTGTAATTACACCACACAAAAAAGTGGCTAGAACAACAATATTTACATGAAAAAATTCTGAATTGCTGTTGGCATTGAAAATCAAGATTATCATTAGAAGTGGTTGTATATAGGAAAAGCGACCGTAGAATACGAAATAGAACTCGCATATCAAGTTGTGGCATTGAAGTGATTGAGAAGTGCCGAAAACGACCTCGGATATGTATTACATACGGACGTAATCAAACAATCAATGGAGATGGCCAAGAAATAGAATTACATTTTGAAAAAAACTTAAACTTTTCAGGTGAACTTTGTATTTTTTATAGTCTTGGATAAAGCGTAGGAAAATCAGAGTTTATTGACCACATCATATTTAATACAAACAAAATAGCCAAGAAATAGAATAACATTTTGAAAAAACTTAAACTTTTTTTAAAAGATCTTCGGGTGAACTTTGTATTTGTATAACTTATATATTCTTGGGTATCGAAGGAAAATCAGAGTTTATTGACCACATCATATTTAATACATACAAAATCGACAAGAAATAGAATTACATTTTGAAAAAACTTAAAACTTTTTTAAAAGATCTTTAGGAAAACTTAATATTTTTATAGTCCACTTATATATTCTTGGATAAAGCGAAGAAAAATCAGAGTTTATTGACCACATAATATTTAATACATACATAATTATTTTTAGTCCGCTAAATAGAACACCTCTAATGTATATTATCCATTCCTTTGTGCGCTTGCAGTGGAACAACAGATACCTCGTTGTCGTTGAACTCGCTGTCCCTGACTTCCGCTCTGCCGCCAACGGATCCCGATCATCACAACACACACAACATGAACAAGCTGTGCCGCCAAGTGTCAATTGAGTCGCCCGGCCCGGGGGCCAAGAACTGCGTCTTCAACTTCTTCGTGCCCATCGAGGACACGCCGGCGCTGGGCGCCCGCATCCGGATCGTGTGCGCCGGAGCCTGCTACCGTCGACGCGATCGCTCGAACTCCATAACCAGCATGTCGTCGGTGTCCTCGGAGCTGAGCGACTACTGTCCGTCGGTCAACTCGATGTCCTCGCCCGCCCACCAGGGCATCCGGGAGGGCTCCTTCTTCCCCGGCTTCGAGGTGGCCGGCGTGATCGAGTCCCTGGGCTCGGAGATCACCGAGGCGAACAATCGTGGCCTGCGCATCGGCCAGCGGGTCATCGTCTATCCGTTCGACGAGACCCCGGCCGGTTATGCCGAGCTGCTGGTGGTGCCGGATCTGAAGTACGTGGTCCCGATCCCCGACAGCCTGCCCATGGAGGTGGCCGCCATGCTGCCCACAGGCGCCCTGCTCGCCTGGAACGCCGTCTTCAAGGCCCAGGCGGTGGTCACACAGATCCTCAGCCAGCGGGCCGCCACGGAGCCGAAGCGAAAGCCCAAGATCCTGATCGTGGGCACCGGAGGACTGGCGCTCTGGGCCGTGCGCATTGCCTCCTATCACTTTGCCACAACCGGAGCCGACAACGTGGACATCACAGTGGCCAGTCTCAGGGACGAGGGCTTCCGCCTGGCCACGGAGATCAAAAAGTAAGTAAAATGGTCAGGGAAATTATAAACATTTTTAAAAATAACCAATCATAAATCTATTGTTAATCTATTAATTTAATATTATTTTGGGTGACTTAAATTTGTATCGCTTAAATCTAAATCGCTTTAAAATCTAAATTTAGAAAAGCAGTACCCAATAGCGTTGACCAATTTAATCATTATTCATTTAATCTGTTTAAAATCAGGCATTAAAATAGCTTAAACTTGATTAGTTGGCAGTTTAGCAAGTACATTTTAGTACCGTAATAAATATAAATTACTTTTTATAATCAATCATTGACCAATTTAAATTTAAACGCAATACCTATTGATAAACAATCTTAAATGTACAAATGTAAAATATCTCTAAAGGATTTAGCTACATTTTAGATTATAAATCTATAATTTGTAATTAGGATCTATATATTTGTAATTTATTATATAGGTACACAAAAAGAATTTTCCGTAAAATCGATATGGCCATGAAAATTACAGGTCATGCTAAACCCAAATCGTTTTTACATGAAATACTCAAATTTACTTGGCCACATATCTAATTAAAATTGATCTTAAGTAATGTTAAATCGATCTACGTTTCATATCGATTTTTTTCTTAACGTTTCTCACTTAAAATTTGATTGATGATTATTATTATTTTTTTTCCCCTTTGGTTTGGTGCCAATCTTTTACCTCAGAGTACTTATTGTTTGTTTTCCTCCTTTCAGCGTCAGCGTGGTGCAGTGGAACGAATGCCTCTACGAGCCGCAGCTCATCGAGCGCACCAAGGACGTGTGCGGCGGAGCCGTGGACGTGGTGATTGACTTCGGCACAACCTCGAGGAGCCTGCACCGCTCGATGCACTGCCTGTCCAAGGGCGGCGTGGTCCTGATCAGCGACGAGGTGGCCGAGAAGCTGCTGCCCAAGTTCTCGCGGCTGTCGGAGCAGTACCAGCAGGAGATCATCGCCATCTCGAACGGCACCGCCGAGCAGCTGGCGGAGGTGGTGGAGCTGGTGGCCAACAAGAAGATCGAGCCGCCGCCGCACTCCGTGTTCCCCTGCGAACAGGCGGCCGAGGTCATCACAAAGCTGTGCAACTCCGAGATACCCGGACGAGCCATCCTCCGCTTCCACGACATAGAGTAGGCTATTTACCAGGGGGGAGAAGAAAGGAAGGAAGGGAGCCAAGAGATGGCTGCCCATCAAGGCATTAACTCATTCAATATGGATATCTTTTAGCTGTATTCAGAAAGAAACACCCGACAAAACACTGCAACCTGCAACACTCTCGAAGCGGATTCTAAAATGTGCTTATTTTGTAGCCGGCCATTGTTTTGTAACCTTAATTTTTTGGACTGCAGACGGAGAACTCCTCGTTTCATTGATTTAGCGTTTTAAGCAATTTTAGTATTATGTACATATAGATTGTGATTTATTTTATTTGTAAGCAAAAACCCCAAACAAACCCATGATTATACTTTTGCAAAGTCACCCGCAATTACATCACATCACATTATAAGCCGGAATCGAGATTCGGACATGCTTCTTTAATGATTTTCGATTACGTACAAGAACCCAAGCAGAAGCGGATTACAAAATAAATGTTATACATACTATATACAAAATTGTTATGCATGCGATGCAAAATGTTTGATTCAATTGCTTGATGTTTGTACTCATTACGTACCCAACATTATACTCTACTCTTATTCACAAATAAAAACCATGAACTATCATTGCATGGGGGCTGATCGAGGTCTGGATTTTGGTTTAGGATAAGGCTTATCTAAATAGAAATGAGCCTAAAAAAGATCGAATAATGAAATTTAGACACCCTGTTTAGGTCTTCTGGGATGTTTTAAAACCATTTTGATTCGCTGAAGCCAAGAAGTCCCGAGAAGAAACATTAGTCATAGGGAAATCCTACTGTATTAATAAATAAACCTTTTTTTCAATTTAACGGTTTCTTTCAAATTCAAACTGATCAAATTTACACCATGTGGCAACCTTCTTGGCGCGCAAAAATGAGTTGGCAGCCCTCTCGCTGTTATTTCCGGTGTTGTAAAACGCCGTTGGTGGAATTGCGCCAAAAACGGTAAACAGCGCGGCAAGCTGATCGAAAAAAAGGGAGGAGCGAGTCGCAGTGCCACAAAAACCCAATTAAATTACTGCTGACGTCGGCGAATTGTCAAATAACTGATAGCGAATCGCAGTGCGATGGCTAACAAAGAGAACTCCCGCATTGTGGGACAGCAGGTGAAGTGGATCGGAGCGCACGAAGCCCAGCAGCAGCCAGCAGTGAAGAGTCTGGAGCACAAGAACGTCTACTTCTACCAGAAGTGCATCTACGGACCGCTGACCCTGACCGTCGGCGACTTCATACTGGTGTCCAATGCGGACGCACCGGAGCCGGACACAGTGAGCGGATGCGACGTCGCCCGGATCCTGCACATGTACGAGCTGCGCGAGGTGACCGATCGCGAAACGTGCCGCGCCATCGTCCAGTGGTACTCCTGGCCCAGGGCCATTCCCCACCAGAAATTCGACGACGACGACGTGGCCATCGACTTTAGCCTGGAGGTGATCGAGGAGCATCGCCCCTACGACAACGACGTGGCCCTCGGCGCCATCTACCGCAAGTGCATCGTCCTGGAGGGCAGCACTCAGTCCTCCGCCCAGGAGATCCTCAGCCGCCACTCCAACTCCAGCCACAAGCTGAAGTCCACCGCCTGCCCGATGTTCGTCAGCCGCTACAGGTTCGTCAAGGTGAAGCGGAGCTACCGCTTGATTCCACTGGAAATCCACCTGGAGCAGCCGGAGGAGAAGCCACGTGCATCGCGGAAGTCACTAACTGCCCACAAGGAATCCAAGCGATCGGCCTCCGCCCGCAAGAATGAAGCAGTTGCAGGCGAAGAAGGAGCCGGCACTGTGGAGAAGCGACGACGTGCCTCCATGGCGGCCGCCAGTTCCGTGGAGTTCGTCGATGTCAGCTACTTCAATTGCGAGAACAAGGTGTCGCCCATCAAGATCGTGGGCGGACGCAGCGTGGTGCGGCTGTCGGAGAAGAAGAAGACGGCCGCTCCCGAAATCAATGCCAACTATCTGCCGGCTTCGCCGCTAACCGAGAAGAACGCCAAGGTGGAGACACCCAAATCCCGGGCTTCGGCCGCTCGCCGCAACCTTAATCTCAGCCTGGATCGCGGAGCGGATAGCACAGCCGACTCGGACTGCCTGAACTACTCGATTGTCCAGCAGACGCCCGATCCCAAGACGCCGTCCAATGACATGAAGATCAAGCTGCGCCTGTCGGAGAGAAGGCGTTCGGTGCGCCTTGCCTCCTTGGATGCAGATCCTCTGTCGCTCGAGGAGCCCGCGGAGGCACCCAGCACCCAGGGACGCAAGCGACTGGGCGTGACCAATGGCGATATCTACCAAACGCCCACCAAGAAATCCAAGGAGCCACTGGAACAAGCTGCAGGCAACGAAAAGACGCCCTCGACAAGGCGTAAAAGTATCCTTAAATCAGCCACCAGTCGATTGGGTGAGTTAAAGATCATACGCTAATCGAGTATATTTATCTAAGAATATTATTTCCTCATTTAGCTGAAGGCACGCCCAGACGCAGTATTCATCTGTCCAACATTGTGGAGCAGCGTGTGTTCAAGGACGATGAGATTATATCCACTCCGAAGAGAGGACGGGCCAAGAAGACCGTTCAGGACGAGGACGAGGACTACTCGCCGAAAAAGTCCGTTCAGAAGACGCCCACGCGATCGCGTCGTTCGAGCACCACAACCAAAGTAGCAACGACTCCCAGCAAGGCGACTCCCAAAGCAACCCCAATGACGCCCTCGCAGAAGATGAAGAAGATCCGGGCCGGCGAAATAAGTCCCAGCATGCAGCAGCGCACCGATCGACCGGCAAAGGACTCCAGCAAATCGGAACTGCAGCTGGCTCGCGAGCAGCTTCACGTGTCTGTGGTGCCGAAGAGTCTGCCCTGCCGCGAACGGGAGTTCGAGAACATTTACGCCTTCCTGGAGGGCAAGATCCAGGACCAGTGCGGCGGCTGCATGTACGTGTCCGGAGTTCCGGGCACTGGCAAAACGGCCACTGTGACCGGAGTCATTCGCACCCTGCAGCGGCTGGCCAATCAGAACGAGCTGCCCGCCTTTGAGTTCCTCGAGATCAACGGGATGCGGCTGACGGAGCCGCGACAGGCCTACGTGCAGATCTACAAACAGCTCACGGGCAAGACTGTCTCCTGGGAGCAGGCACACTCCTTGCTGGAGAAACGATTCACGACTCCGGCACCGCGTAGAGTTACCACGGTGCTGCTGGTCGATGAGCTGGACATCTTGTGCAACCGGCGGCAGGATGTCGTCTATAACCTGCTCGACTGGCCCACCAAGTCGGCGGCCAAACTGGTGGTGGTCACCATTGCCAACACCATGGATTTGCCCGAGCGCCTGCTAATGGGTGAGTGTTACTAATAGAGCCCTGCATGAATGAATTCAATGAATTATTTTGAATTTTTGTTTGTTTTATATGAATGAATTAATTAGAATTTTGAGTTTAATAGAATTGAATTAATTAGAATTTTGAGTTTAATAGAATTGAATGAATGAATGTCATGAATTCCGAAGTAATTTAAACGACAATTTCTTTTGAAGAAGAAAGGGCCATAATTTTGTGGTTAAATCTTCCTGAATTTTATCTACTATGCAGTTAACATTGATTTGTTAAAAATTCTCCACTTTTTGTTCTCAAAGGAAAGCACAAAAAAAAATGTCAAATTAAAAAAATTCATAAAAATTATTCAATCAATTCGCAATGAATTAGAATAACATTCAATTTATTTCACATAGAATTAAATTAAACAGGGCTCTAGTTACTGTACAAACTGGAATAGAATTTATAAGAATCAATCCTCTAACTCCATAATATCTTTTCAGGCAAAGTCACCTCTCGTCTTGGACTCACCCGACTCACGTTTCAACCGTATAGCCACAAGCAGCTGCAGGAGATCGTCACAGCCCGTCTGGGAGGTTCGGAGGCTTTTAAGGGCGAGGCCGTGCAGCTTGTGGCTCGCAAAGTGGCCGCCGTATCCGGTGATGCTCGACGAGCTCTGGACATTTGTAGGCGGGCCACAGAAGTCGCCGATACGGCTCAGGTGAAGTGCGTGACCATGCTGCACGTCCAGCAGGCATTGGCCGAGATGATAGCCAGTGCCAAGGTGCAGGCCATCAAGAACTGTTCGCGGCTGGAGCAGATCTTTCTGCAGGCGGTGGCTTCGGAAGTTACGCGCACGGGAGTCGAGGAAACGACCTTCATGGGCGTCTATCTGCAGGTGGAGACAATCGCCGCCTTCATGGGTGTCACCTTACCGCCACCCGGTCGTTGCCTTCGCCTATGCGCCAAGCTGGGCGCCGAGCGACTCATCATAAGCGAGCATTCCCGTAATGATCTCTTTCAGAAAATTCTGCTCAACGTCAGTGCTGATGATATTCACTATGCACTTCGAGTTGGAGAGGTGGCGGCTAACTAAAAGAGAATTTTTAGGCAAATTTTCCAAAATCAAGATCAAATTTTTATGTTTGCCCCTCCCTACTTTTTAAATTAATCACTTATTAGTTAATTAACCACAACATTGTGATAGCTTAAGCGTTTTTAAATTATTTCTTATTTAAGCGTCATGTTTAAACAATTTAAAGTACAAACTCGTTACTAAAAATACCAAATAGAACACCAGCACAGTGTAACAGTCGTAGAGTACTTTGGGTGAAAAGACGGAATAGATGAAGAGGTGGTAGCGGAAGCCGAGCATCAGGAGGAGGTAGAACGCCGCCGGCAGCATGATGAGTGCGGCATATAGCGGAGCTATCAGCGAATCTGCGGCTATGGAGTAAGGCGGCTGCAGCTGCATGATGCCCACACTGCGCAGATCCGAGCGCAACGTGTGCACAATTAGATAGAGGAATGCATGAATCTCAGCACTGTAAGTGTTGAGGGTAACGAAGAGGGCCACAATCGAGGGATTGTAGCTCGTTTGCCCAATGTAACCGGGCGTCAGGTCAATCGTGGACAAGCTGTTTGAGTTGCCCTGGTAGAAAAAGAACATCCTGGCCAGGAATATGGTCATGATGATCTTGTACACATGCACCACGCGCACGGAGAACTTTCGGGCACTGGTGCCGAAAACATCGCACAGCTTGTAGGTTTGCTGCAGGGCCACGAGGAGTACGGGCAACAGGAGAATATTCTGCACCTTCTGCAGCAGAGCAGCCAGCAGCAGGGAGCTGCTGAGGTTCGTCTGGAGCAGCTGCAACAACACACTTGTGGGCGGCACCTCGCCGAAGCTTTGCGTTTGCGGCAGTGCCGCCCGATAGCCCAGCACTAGAACCAAGGCCAGGCAGCACCAGAAGATCACCAGCGTGGGCACCATTAGCTTTGAACTGGAAATTGGGAGAGTTATTAGTTAAGGTCCGGGAAATATATGCAGATTTAAACCTACGCGATATGCGGCGGCACCTCGAAGAAATGCACCTGGCCGTTGAGCCCGCGAAAGCAGTAAACCATAAACAAAGCTGCTCCGCTGGCCACCGACTGCGGCAATTGGTTGTGACGATGCAGGCGCGCCCAAAGCAACAGCAGTGAGAATATCACGATGGTGCTCCGAATTGCCTGTAGCCTGTGGTTGTAGCGCATCAATGTGAGCAGCATAAGCATGACAAACACCTTGCGCATTTGCCACAGGCACGTAGAAGCAATGGTGTACAGATGGCGGCCATCCAGTTCCACATTGGTTTTGGTGATGCGCCGTCGCAGAGTTCGGAATGCTGTCAGCAGGATGAGGGTATTGCCCAGGTAATACCAGGTCTTGTATTCGTACTCAATGAACGAAGAGGAACCAAGGGTCAAGGTGCGAATAGCAAAACAAGCTAGCAGAGGTAGTGGCAGCGGAATGGAGATCCTTAGGCGACGCGTGTATATCGGAGGCAATGCAATCTTCAGCAGCGCCTGCGCCACATCGATTGTAAGATAAACAGCAATGGATATGGGTACCATTAGCAGAATACTATCGAGAGTAGAACTAGTTAGGATGATATCCAAGGCATGACTAGTCACATTTAAGAGGACAGCCGCAATAACAGAAACCAACAGTTGCCCTGGCTTAAGTCTGTCCAGCTGAAGCTGTTCGGTGAGATCCAAGAACAAGACGCTGAGCAAAATATGTAGGGATGTCTGAAAGATAAAGGCCACTTTAATATTACACAGCTTTTTAAGGTAAACGAATAACTTACCGCCGTGGTCAAAGCTAATCCTAGGGCTATAAATCCGTAGTCAAACTTCACCAGGGATTCGGAGAGCAGGCCGGAAATCTCCCGAGCAACCCGCATATAATTGAGCTTGGCATTCTGGTAGTAAACCTGACTAGCTCCACCTCCATCACCTTCTCTTAAAGGATGCAGCAGCTTCTTGTGCAACAAGGTGGCATTCTGATACCAGGTGTAGTAATCTGGAGGATCAATAACCAAAGATTTATAGAAATCAACGCAGGAGGACCTTCGTCTCACCGCTCCGATGGACTCTGTCGTGGCCAAACTTAACGCGCGCCTTGTTGAGCAAATGGTGGGCATTGTAGAAGTAGGCGTACATCTGGTGTTCCAGTGACAGCGATTGCAGCATCTCTGGTATCAGGCAGCCAATGGATTGAGTTGGTATCTCGACAGACAGAAGCACTGAAAGAGTGGGCGCCATGTCGATTTGGTTGTATCGTTTAGGGCTCGATCTATAAACCATAAATTAAATTCTGATAAGGCTATATGTTTTCTATATTGCTTTTAAGGGCTTACGTGGCCTTGCTGCAATTGTTGGAATACAGATATAGGGGCACCATGGTTTCAGCCGGAGTATTTCCGCCATGTCCTCCGCCATCGGCCATGCCATGATCCCCAGTTAGCATGAGCAAATAGTTGGGTAAGCTCTGTAGAAAAAAGGATTGCTTAGTTTTCCCCAATCTTAAGATATTTACTAACTCACCTTGGGATGATCCAAGATCTTCTGCACCACCTCATCCATTTCCTTCAGCTTGAGGGGCACCCTCGGACTCTCACTGCCCTCGACATGACCAATGTGATCCAGTCCCAAGTAGTGTAGGATCAGCAGAGACCAGTCGCTCAGCAGCAACTCCGTCTCCAGTGTCTTGGTCACATTGCGATCGCCCTCGTAGAAGTCGTTTACATAGAAGGAATCATGGTTCTCGGCATGCCGCGTGAACTCGCTGGGGAAGAGCCGCACCCAGGTGTGGTCACCGGCAAAGGAGACGATCTTATTCCTGTTTTTCAGGCGGTGCAGCAAGGAGTCCTGCAGCTGCTCCGTGTGGCCAATATTCAGGGCAATGTCGATGAAGTTCGACAGGGTGCCGGTGGTGATGCTCTTCAGGCGTGGCATTGTCACCGTCGGTATGTCCACATGGAGGGTGAGCCTCTCGCAGGCCCTGGAATGAGCCACCGGCATAGACGTGGCACTGGGGAAATCATCGCGCAGCGCATCGACCAGGAACAGTATGAAGAAGTCGTAGGCCGGTGGCGGTGGCGTCAGTCTGAAAAATGGGTTAACGAGCGTTATCGCAGGCTTATCTCACGGTACAATCTACTCCGGAACTCACTCAACGCCGTGCAATGTGGTGGGCCGGTCTTCTGGGACGCTGCTCTGGTCCTCCGCCACCGAATAGGAGGCCGGAAAGAAGCCGATCAGAAAGAGCACCGCGCCGCAGAGGAACAGCGTGAGCATGCCGATGGTGTAAACCAGCCGACTTTTGTGCTGCTCCATCTTCTTGTTTTCATCGAAAGTGCTGCGCCGCTCCAAAAACCACAACACGGAAAATTTGCCGCCTGTCAGCTGGGGGAGCAAAATGTAAACACTGGCCAATCGATAGGTGCAGAGCTATCGATAGGCGATAAGACAGTGCTTCAGGGGCGTAGGCGTTACCCTTTTACTCAATATTTTAATATTATTACTTAATAATATAAAATTAATTAATAATTATTTCATATAAAATTAAGTAATCCATAAAAATGTGGAAAAAATAGGAAGGACATTCACGACCCCCCTTAAACCATTTCTGACTACGCCCATAGCCCTACAATTAATCGGGATATAAACAAACGCCTTTGGTTCTTGCTCTTAACGTAAAATGGAAACTTGCGGCATTATTTGTGTGAGCGGGGACTACGAAAAGTTCCGGATGCGCTGCTCCCACTGCCCCACGGATGTGGAGGTGGCCCAGTGGCAGGAGTTCGTTTTGCACATCCGGAACATGCATAGCAAAGTGAAGATCACCAAAGACGAGGACGAAATGGTTAAGGACATTGTGGAGCCTGAGAAGGTGCAGCCCGCAAAGGAACCACAAACTGAAGACCTTAAAACCGAGGAAACTGATGTGAAATCGGAGGAGGAGTTCAATATGGAGGTGGAAACAGTTGATTCATCGATTTACGCGACCGAGGAGTCCGAGTCTGGTTCCTCAGAGGCTTCGGATCACGAGGATTCCGACCAGGAGGGTAAACCTAGAGAGGAAACCATAGAAGAAGTGGATTCAAAATCTGCGCCCACATACAAGGTATACTTATATATTACACACAAATGAGCTAAACTAATATCCGTATTGATCATCAGTTCAATCCATCCTTCTATCGACGGGATCCTCGCTCGAGGAGGTTGATAGAGATCTACAAAACACACCCATGCCTCTGGAATCCCTCTGACGGCAACTACAAGGAGCCCAGCAAATGCAAGGAGGCCCTGAAGGAGATGCTGGCTGATTTGGAGGCAACGGTGGGCTTGTTCTTGAACGAGATCAGCCTGAAGCTGGCCATCAAGAAGCTTCACATGCAGTTCAACATCGTCCACAAGCGAGTGCTCGCCGGAAAACTAAAACCCAAGTCCTTCGTCTTCAGTATTTATACTTTATGCAGCTTCCTGAAGGCCAACATGGAGGAAGGGGAGGAGAGTTACAGCACTGAAAAGATCAAGGCAAGTACTAAAGATTGTTAATATTATTCCCGATTAAGAGCTTTACTTTGTTTCCAGCTGGATTTCTCCAAGAAAAACAAGCTGACCACCGGCCTGATAGAGATGTATGCCAACTTTCCCCAGCTGTACGACCCTGCGCACAAGGAGTTCTCGAACATTAACTCCCGCAAACAGGCCTACGAGAGCCTGGCAGCGGATATATCGGTGCCCAATCAGGACATCAACAGCGATGACATTTACCTCGCCATCCAGAATCTGCGCCAGTGGTACTACAAGAACACCAAGCACAACATAAGTGCTGAAAGCGGGTCCGAGAAGTTTTACCTGGAGGTGTGCCGCTTTCTGCCACCGAAGCTGTTCAGGCAGCGGCTGGTCTGCGAGATCTGCGAACAGGTCACCTTCTCGGATCCCGTCCTGCAGTCGCACATCTTCAAGGCGCACAACATCGGTGAGCTGCCCTTTAAGTGCTCGCAGTGCGACCGGAGCTTTGAGACACGTGGCGAATTGGTGATTCACACCAAGCGCACCCACATCGGCAAGACGCAGAAGTGCACCCACTGCGAGATGACATTTTCCGTGTCCTCGGACCTGGAGCTGCACATCCGCACGCATACGGGTCACAAGCCCTTCATCTGCGAGCACTGCGGCAAGGCCTTTCGGCTCAGATCGCAAATGACGGTCCATGTCAATGCCATTCACGCCCAAATAAGGCCCTACAAGTGCGATATGTGTCCCAAGGACTTCAAGAGAAAGGTCCACCTCACGGACCATGTCAAGGCGCATCTCAACATTCGCGATAAAATCTGCAACGTGTGCGGCAAGGGTTTCTCTAGCTGCCATTCGCTGATTCGCCATCGGCAGATTCATTCCGAGGTCAAGAAGTTCGTGTGCAAGCTCTGCGACGCCAGGTTCTCCCAGTTTGTGGGTCTCAATAGCCACATGAAACGCACTCACAACATCGTTCGCAACAATGCGCAAGCTGCAAATGAGGCAGGCGAATCCGACCACTGAATTTAAATAACTTCATTTAAAAAATAGAGTTTAAAATAAAATCGTATTCTTAAAAACAGTAGGAAAGCCAAATTTTATAGACTTTCTTTATGTAGTGACTTAAGAAAAGTTTAAATGGTAAACTGAAGTTGAAATTAATTTTTTCTGAAATTATTGTTCGTATTTTTCTACAACGTTAAAAGTTTGAACTTCAAACATATTTTTAAATACTAATTTTTCAAACATTTTTAACGTTTTTTTCATTTGTGTAATGCAAGTTCTGAAGACAAGCTAGCCCTGTGCTAAAATATGTATTTAAACAATTATTTCGAAATTGTATTCATCCAATACAACAGCTATAAAAAAAACCCACAAAATTGTATTTTTAAACCTTAATTTGAATAAATTATTTCGATAGTCGTTGTTACTTTTTGCGATAGTCCGTTCGATAGACAATACAGATGATAGCATTTTTTCGCTGTCCAACACCAAACGCTAAACATTTTTACCGTCGTAAATAAACGAGAATTTCGTCAAAAAAAAGGAATTTTCCAATCTGCGGTGGATTCAGAGGCAACAACACCATGATGGAGGTGTGTGGCAGTGTGCTTACCAACTCCAGGTACGAGTTGTTCCGGTTGAAGTGCATCTACTGCACAATAGAGAGCGAGCTAAAGGACTGGGAGCTGTTCATTGTCCATGTGAAGACGGCCCACTATTGCGAGGAGGAGGACACTAAGATCAGCGAAACCAAGCAGGAGTCGCAAGAGATGTTCGTTGCCGTCGATGCCTCCGATCCCGCCATAGCCTATGGTCCGGATGAGTTATTTGAGGTGATCGAAGACAACAATGCGGAGGAAAAATGGGTGCTAGCTGATGCCAATGTAAGGCCCGGAAATTGCTAGAAAAATGGTAACCAATAAATATAAGATTCTTTAATGTCTTCCATAGGATTTTCAGTACGTGGAAGAAGCCACCGCTTGGTCGGACCCCAATGCCGATTACCAACCATATGGGTCTCAGGAAACAACCCCAAAGGAAACCATGAAAATGGAAGAGTCATCTCAAAACCACATCCCCTTAAGCAATGATCAAGATGACGGCGAGTGTAGTGATTTTTACGTGTCTGAGGATGACGTAGCACCGCCAAAGAAACGTCCGGTGGGACGTCCGCCCAGGCGAACGAGACCTGGACAGGTTTTCAAGGTAAGTACCAACACCCATTTATCTGGAAATCATCAAATTAATCCAAATACTTGACTCTTTCAGTTCAAAGTGTCGTTTATTCGAAGCAATCCCCGTGTGCTGCACCTCATTCATGCCTACAAGGAGCATCCCTGCCTATGGAATCCCTCGCATGAGAACTACCAGGATGAGGAGGCGCACAACATGGCCTATGAGGCAATCATGGAACGCATGGACCGCCGGGCCAATGTTCTCTTCACCGTGGAGGAGCTGAAGAAAACCATCGAGCAGCTGCACATCCAGTACACGTTGGCCCTGGAGACCAAACAAAAGGGCAAGCTGGTTGGCCTGGCGGAGCGTTACTTTGCCAAGTGCGAATACCTCAGTGTGGCGCCCAGCATAACTCCCAAAGAGAACGAGGAGGAGGACGACGACTTGATTGTTATTAAGGTATAAACAACCCTTATTGCATTTAATTGATTTCTAACCGAACCCCTAAAACTACAGCTAAACTTTAAGGAGGAAAACCTGGTCACCACCTCTTTCATAGAGACCTATGCCAACTATCCGGGGCTCTACAACCCCGACCTGGCCGAGTTCACTTCGGTGGAGGCGCGCGCCAATGCGTACCGACGTTTGGCCAAGGAATTTCAGCCAGTGGTGAAGGCCAACGAGACGGACGTTTATATTGCGGTCAACAAGCTCCGCCGTTGGCTGTACGATGCCATGCGCCGCCTCAGATCGAAGGAGTTGATCCAGAAGTGCTGCCAGCAGGAGGTGCAGTATCTGCGCATGTGCAGCTTCCTGCCCGCCAAGGGTTCCGAGAGCTCGGTGCTGTACTGCGACTACTGCGAGAAGCGCTTCCACGGCGACTACAACCTGCGGGTGCACATCTTCAAGGCGCACCAGGTGGGCGACCTGCCCTACCTCTGCTCCCTCTGTCCGAGGCGCTTCGACCGGCAGGTGGACATGGACCGCCACAAGCTGCGCACGCACTTCGAGCGAAAGCTGAGGTGCCAGTACTGCAACAAAAGCTTCGCCGTGGACAACGACCTTAAGGTGCACGTGCTCATCCATACGGGCGAGAGGCCTCACGTGTGCGACATCTGCGGCAAGACGTTCCGGCTCAAGCTGCTCCTAGACCACCACGTCAACGGGGTCCACCTGAACATTCGCCCCTACAGCTGCGACCTGTGCAGCAAGACCTTCCGCAAGAAGTTCGAGCTGGCCAACCACATTAAGGGCCACTTGAATATCCGTGATAAGAAGTGCGAGTACTGCGAGGCCACATTCTACGATCATTCATCGCTCTCCCGACATCGTCGTAGTCACAAGATGGGAATGAGTTAAACATCATCATTAATTTCAAAGCATTCAGAAGTTGTGCCGTTTTTTTAATTACTAGTAAAATCTCTTCATTTGTCTTAAAACCTGAAATAAACATTACGTATTTATCAAGCGTTTTTTATTTTTCTTACAAATTTTTGTAAATCATACATGCACTTTAGTAATAATTATTTAGAATATAAAAATACCCCAAAAAATCATTTTTTCCAAAATATGTTTATATGTTATCGATTTCTTATCAATGGAATTTCCCCGAGTGGTTTTCCAATACTGCAGCAGCAGGTGTTATCGATACATGGCGTTGTTGGCATTGGAATCTTTTTGTTTGTAAGCAAACCATGGTGATTTGCGGGAATATTCTGGCCAGGGACAACTACGAGCACTTTGTATTGACGTGTGCGCACCAAAATGATTGCCTCGTGGAGATGGAATTCGAGCGGTGGGCGGAGTTCATCCTGCACATCAAGCAGCACCTGGGGACGCATCCCAAAACGGAGGAGGACCTGTCTGCCTGCGAATTCCTTTCGGAAAGCGCCGAAAGCGAGTGCGGTGTTTCGCCGGCCAAGATCTTCATAATGGAGGAGCCACCGGAAGATTGCCTGGCCGAGGAAATGTTCGTTGACCTGCCCGCTTCCGCTTCATCTTCCTCCGAGGACGAGAGCGCCAGCGAAGAGGAGGAGGATGACGAGGTGGACTGCCCCTCAATGGCAGTCGACTGCCAACTGGGCACCAGCAATTCCACAACCTTCGCTCCCCTTTCCAAAGTAAGCAACTGTTGTTACCTGTAACCCAAATCAGCCACTCAATCAGACACTTTGCATCCCAATCCCGGCAGTTCAATCCCACGTTTTACCGACGCAGTCCACGGATCACCCAGTTCATCGAGCTGTACAAGCGGCACACCTGTCTCTGGGATCCGTCTGATGAGTCGTACAAGAACAGGCAGGTGCGCACAGCTGCCTACGAGGATTTGCTGGAGCAACTAAAGGCCACCGTTAACCTTAACCTGACGCCCTACAAGCTGAAGAAGTGCATTACCAGTCTGCACGCCCAGTATGCGGCGATTACGCGGCAGATGAAAACCCAGAAACTGACCAAGGTTCCACTGTATTACCATGGAAAATACGGCTTTCTGGCAGAGCGCGCCAGTCTGGAGGATGCAGACAGCGATGAGGACGAAGGCGATGGCAAAATAAAGGTGGGTTTGACTGGAGCATACTCTTCTTGTCACCTCTAACGTTTACCCCCTCGACAGCTAGTGTTCACGGAGGAGAATCGACTGACCACTCTGTTCATTGACCTGTACTCCAAGTTTCCCCATCTTTACGATCCGGCGCACAAGTACTTCTCCAATCTGAGTGAACGCAAGTCGTCGCTCATAGAGATCACAGACCTGCTGACTGCGGAGATGTCGCTGGGTCTGATCACGCACTACGATGTGTACGACAGTATTCAGAGCATGCGGCAGTGGTATTCGCGACGGATTAAAACCCTCACCGACGTGCAATCGGTGGGTCTATCCCTGGCCGAGAAGCGCTACATAGAGCGCTGCAAGAGCTTCATGCCCACCAAATCATTCCGCCAAAAGCTCAAATGTGCTGTTTGCGAGAACGCCTATAGCACAGATCACGCCCTGCAGGCCCATCAGTTCCGGGATCACAAAATGGGCGAGGGTGGCTGGTTTCGGTGCACGTTGTGCGAGCTTAATTTCGACCGAAGGTGCCACCTGCAGCAGCACATTCAGCGGGTGCACATGAGCAAGGCGTTTGCCTGCGACATCTGCGCCCGGAGCTTCGCATTCGGCAACCAGCTAGCCGTCCACAAACGCACCCACGACGAGAAGCACGTGGCCAAGCCGTTCGTCTGCGAGTTCTGTGGCAAGTCCTTCAAACAGAAGATCCAAATGACAACCCACGTGACGGCGGTGCACACCAAGATCCGGGCCTTCAAGTGTGACATGTGCCCTAAGGACTTTCTGACCAAGCGCGACCTCAAGGACCACGTGAAGGCGCACCTGAACATCCGCGACAAGGTGTGCGAGGTCTGCCAAAAGACCTTTACCAATGCCAACGCCCTGGTCAAGCACCGGCACATTCACAAGGAGAAGACCCTGCAGTGCGCCCTGTGCACGACGCGTTTTTCGGAGCGGGTTAGTCTGGGCGTCCACATGCGACGCACCCACAAGATCATTAAGAGCTCTTCCAAGGTGGCGGAAACGGCAGGCGATGCCATTTTTGCGCAAACATTCCCCAAGCCCCAAGACATTTCCAACAAATAAAAGATATTTACAAATAGGTATTATACGTATTATTATACCTCTTGACGGCACGCTGCACGCTGGTTGTGTAGATTAAAATCTTAAATAATAAATAAATCTTTCGGCATACTTAAGTCACAGACTTCTTTCTTCCAGCGAGCCGAATAAGACAATTTTATTAAGTCTATTTATGTTGTCGAATGTATAAACTATTTACAAATATTACAATTTGGGCCCAAAGCAGACATTACAATTTTGCATTTTACAATTGGAGCATTTTGTAATTGGAGCATTTTTTAATTGGAGTATTTTGTAATTGGAGCATATTGTAATATGGTCTAAGGCCCCTTTGACCATATTGTAATATTGGAGCATTTTGCGACTGGAGCATTTTAAGACTGGAGCATTTTGCGACTGGAGCATTTTGCCAATGGAGTATTTCGCGACTGGAGCATTTTGCCAATGGAGCATTTTGAGACTGGAGCATTTTGAGACTGGAGCATTTTGCGACTGGAGCATTTTGAGACTGGAGCATTTTGAGACTGGAGCATTTTGCGACTGGAGCATTTTGAGACTGGAGCATTTTGAGACTGGAGCATTTTGAGACTGGAGCATTTTGCGATTGGAGCATTTTGCGACTGGAGCATTTTGAGACTGGAGCATTTTGAGACTGGAGCATTTTGCGACTGGAGCATTTTGCGACTGGAGCATTTTGAGACTGAAGCATTTTGCGACTGGAGCATTTTGAGACTGGAGCATTTTGAGACTGGAGCATTTTGAGCCTGGAGCATTTTGTGACTGGAGCATTTTGAGACTAGAGCATTTTGTCAATGGAGCATTTTGCCAATGGAGCATTTTGCCAATGGAGCATTTTGCCAATGGAGCATTTTGAGACTGGAGCATTCTGAGACTGGAGCATTTTGAGACTGGAGCATTTTGCGACTGGAGCATTTTGAGACTGGAGCATTTTGCGACTGGAGCATTTTGCGACTGGAGCATTTTGAGACTGGAGCATTTTGCGACTGGAGCATTTTGCCAATGGAGCATTCTGAGACTGGAGCATTTTGAGACTGGAGCATTTTGCGACTGGAGCATTTTGCGACTGGAGCATTTTGAGACTGGAGCATTTTGCGACTGGAGCATTTTGCGACTGGAGCATTTTGAGACTGGAGCATTTTGCGACTGGAGCATTTTGCCAATGGAGCATTTTGAGACTGGAGCATTTTGCGACTGGAGCATTTTGAGACTGGAGCATTTTGCGATTGGAGCATTTTGCGACTGGAGCATTTTGCGAATGGAGCATTTTGCCAATGGAGCATTTTGAGACTGGAGCATTTTGAGACTGGAGCATTTTGAGACTGGAGCATTTTGCGACTGGAGCATTTTGCCAATGGAGCATTTTGCGACTGGAGCATTTTGAGACTGGAGCATTTTGTGACTGGAGCATTTTGCGACTGGAGCATTTTGCGACTGGAGCATTTTGAGACTGGAGCATTTTGAGACTGGAGCATTTTGAGACTGGAACATTTTGAGACTGGAGCATTTTGCGATTGGAACATTTTGCGACTGGAGCATTTTGAGACTGGAGCATTTTGTGACTGGAGCATTTTGCGACTGGAGCATTTTGCGACTGGAGCATTTTGCGACTGGAGCATTTTGAGACTGGAGCATTTTGAGACTGGAGCATTTTGAGACTGGAACATTTTGAGACTGGAGCATTTTGCGATTGGAACATTTTGCGACTGGAGCATTTTGAGACTGGAGCATTTTGCCAATGGAGCATTTTGCGACTGGAGCATTTTGCGACTGGAGCATTTTGCGATTGGAGCATTTTGCGACTGGAGCATTTTGAGACTGGAGCATTTTGCGACTGGAGCATTTTGAGACTGGAGCATTTTGAGACTGGAGCATTTTGAGACTGGAGCATTTTGCGACTGGAGCATTTTGAGACTGGAGCATTTTGAGACTGGAGCATTTTGAGACTGGAGCATTTTGAGACTGGAGCATTTTGCGACTGGAGCATTTTGAGACTGGAGCATTTTGAGACTGGAGCATTTTGAGACTGGAGCATTTTGAGACTGGAGCATTTTGCGACTGGAGCATTTTGCCAATGGAGCATTTTGCGACTGGAGCATTTTGAGACTGGAGCATTTTGTGACTGGAGCATTTTGCGACTGGAGCATTTTGCGACTGGAGCATTTTGAGACTGGAGCATTTTGAGACTGGAGCATTTTGAGACTGGAGCATTTTGAGACTGGAGCATTTTGAGACTGGAGCATTTTGAGACTGGAACATTTTGAGACTGGAGCATTTTGCGATTGGAACATTTTGCGACTGGAGCATTTTGAGACTGGAGCATTTTGTGACTGGAGCATTTTGCGACTGGAGCATTTTGCGACTGGAACATTTTGAGACTGGAGCATTTTGCGATTGGAACATTTTGCGACTGGAGCATTTTAAGACTGGAGCATTTTGTGACTGGAGCATTTTGCGACTGGAGCATTTTGAGACTGGAGCATTTTGCGACTGGAGCATTTTGAGACTGGAGCATTTTGAGACTGGAGCATTTTGCGACTGGAGCATTTTGAGACTGGAGCATTTTGAGACTGGAGCATTTTGAGACTGGAGCATTTTGCGATTGGAGCATTTTGCGACTGGAGCATTTTGAGACTGGAGCATTTTGAGACTGGAGCATTTTGCGACTGGAGCATTTTGCGACTGGAGCATTTTGAGACTGAAGCATTTTGCGACTGGAGCATTTTGAGACTGGAGCATTTTGAGACTGGAGCATTTTGAGCCTGGAGCATTTTGTGACTGGAGCATTTTGAGACTAGAGCATTTTGTCAATGGAGCATTTTGCCAATGGAGCATTTTGCCAATGGAGCATTTTGCCAATGGAGCATTTTGAGACTGGAGCATTCTGAGACTGGAGCATTTTGAGACTGGAGCATTTTGCGACTGGAGCATTTTGAGACTGGAGCATTTTGCGACTGGAGCATTTTGCGACTGGAGCATTTTGAGACTGGAGCATTTTGCGACTGGAGCATTTTGCCAATGGAGCATTCTGAGACTGGAGCATTTTGAGACTGGAGCATTTTGCGACTGGAGCATTTTGCGACTGGAGCATTTTGAGACTGGAGCATTTTGCGACTGGAGCATTTTGCGACTGGAGCATTTTGAGACTGGAGCATTTTGCGACTGGAGCATTTTGCCAATGGAGCATTTTGAGACTGGAGCATTTTGCGACTGGAGCATTTTGAGACTGGAGCATTTTGCGATTGGAGCATTTTGCGACTGGAGCATTTTGCTAATGGAGCATTTTGCCAATGGAGCATTTTGAGACTGGAGCATTTTGAGACTGGAGCATTTTGAGACTGGAGCATTTTGCGACTGGAGCATTTTGCCAATGGAGCATTTTGCGACTGGAGCATTTTGAGACTGGAGCATTTTGTGACTGGAGCATTTTGCGACTGGAGCATTTTGCGACTGGAGCATTTTGAGACTGGAGCATTTTGAGACTGGAGCATTTTGAGACTGGAACATTTTGAGACTGGAGCATTTTGCGATTGGAACATTTTGCGACTGGAGCATTTTGAGACTGGAGCATTTTGTGACTGGAGCATTTTGCGACTGGAGCATTTTGCGACTGGAGCATTTTGAGACTGGAGCATTTTGAGACTGGAGCATTTTGAGACTGGAACATTTTGAGACTGGAGCATTTTGCGATTGGAACATTTTGCGACTGGAGCATTTTGAGACTGGAGCATTTTGCCAATGGAGCATTTTGCGACTGGAGCATTTTGCGACTGGAGCATTTTGCGATTGGAGCATTTTGCGACTGGAGCATTTTGAGACTGGAGCATTTTGCGACTGGAGCATTTTGAGACTGGAGCATTTTGAGACTGGAGCATTTTGAGACTGGAGCATTTTGCGACTGGAGCATTTTGAGACTGGAGCATTTTGAGACTGGAGCATTTTGAGACTGGAGCATTTTGAGACTGGAGCATTTTGCGACTGGAGCATTTTGAGACTGGAGCATTTTGAGACTGGAGCATTTTGAGACTGGAGCATTTTGAGACTGGAGCATTTTGCGACTGGAGCATTTTGCCAATGGAGCATTTTGCGACTGGAGCATTTTGAGACTGGAGCATTTTGTGACTGGAGCATTTTGCGACTGGAGCATTTTGCGACTGGAGCATTTTGAGACTGGAGCATTTTGAGACTGGAGCATTTTGAGACTGGAACATTTTGAGACTGGAGCATTTTGCGATTGGAACATTTTGCGACTGGAGCATTTTGAGACTGGAGCATTTTGTGACTGGAGCATTTTGCGACTGGAGCATTTTGCGACTGGAGCATTTTGCGACTGGAGCATTTTGAGACTGGAGCATTTTGAGACTGGAGCATTTTGAGACTGGAACATTTTGAGACTGGAGCATTTTGCGATTGGAACATTTTGCGACTGGAGCATTTTGAGACTGGAGCATTTTGCCAATGGAGCATTTTGCGACTGGAGCATTTTGCGACTGGAGCATTTTGCGATTGGAGCATTTTGCGACTGGAGCATTTTGAGACTGGAGCATTTTGCGACTGGAGCATTTTGAGACTGGAGCATTTTGAGACTGGAGCATTTTGAGACTGGAGCATTTTGCGACTGGAGCATTTTGAGACTGGAGCATTTTGAGACTGGAGCATTTTGAGACTGGAACATTTTGAGACTGGAGCATTTTGCGATTGGAACATTTTGCGACTGGAGCATTTTGAGACTGGAGCATTTTGTGACTGGAGCATTTTGCGACTGGAGCATTTTGCGACTGGAGCATTTTGCGACTGGAGCATTTTGAGACTGGAGCATTTTGAGACTGGAGCATTTTGAGACTGGAACATTTTGAGACTGGAGCATTTTGCGATTGGAACATTTTGCGACTGGAGCATTTTGAGACTGGAGCATTTTGCGACTGGAGCATTTTGAGACTGGAGCATTTTGAGACTGGAGCATTTTGCGACTGGAGCATTTTGCCAATGGAGCATTCTGAGACTGGAGCATTTTGCGACTGGAGCATTTTGCGACTGGAGCATTTTGAGACTGGAGCATTCTGAGACTGGAGCATTTTGAGACTGGAGCATTTTGTCAATGGAGCATTTTGCCAATGAGCATTTTGAGACTGGAGCATTCTGAGACTGGAGCATTTTGAGACTGGAGCATTCTGAGACTGGAGCATTTTGAGACTGGAGCATTTTGTCAATGGAGCATTTTGCCAATGGAGCATTTTGAGACTGGAGCATTCTGAGACTGGAGCATTCTGAGACTGGAGCATTTTGAGACTGGAGCATTTTGCGACTGGAGCATTTTGTTAATGGAGCATTTTGAGACTGGAGCATTCTGAGACTGGAGCATTTTGAGACTGGAGCATTTTGAGACTGGAGCATTTTGCGACTGGAGCATTTTGCCAATGGAGCATTTTGCGACTGGAGCAGTTTGAGACTGGAGCATTTTGCGACTGCAGCATTCTGATACTGGAGCATTCTGAGACTGGAGCATTTTGAGACTGGAGCATTTTGCGACTGGAGCATTTTGCCAATGGAGCATTTTGCGACTGGAGCATTTTGCGACTGGAGCATTTTGCGACTGGAGCATTTTGCGACTGGAGCATTTTGAGACTGGAGCATTCTGAGACTGGAGCATTTTGAGACTGGAGCATTTTGTCAATGGAGCATTTTGCCAATGGAGCATTTTGAGACTGGAGCATTCTGAGACTGGAGCATTTTGCGACTGGAGCATTTTGCGACTGGAGCATTTTGAGACTGGAGCATTCTGAGACTGGAGCATTTTGAGACTGGAGCATTTTGTCAATGGAGCATTTTGCCAATGGAGCATTTTGAGACTGGAGCATTCTGAGACTGGAGCATTCTGAGACTGGAGCATTTTGAGACTGGAGCATTTTGCGACTGGAGCATTTTGTTAATGGAGCATTTTGAGACTGGAGCATTCTGAGACTGGAGCATTTTGAGACTGGAGCATTTTGAGACTGGAGCATTTTGAGACTGGAGCATTTTGAGACTGGAGCATTTTGCGACTGGAGCATTTTGAGACTGGAGCATTCTGAGACTGGAGCATTTTGAGACTGGAGCATTCTGAGACTGGAGCATTCTGAGACTGGAGCATTCTGAGACTGGAGCATTCTGAGACTGGAGCATTTTGAGACTGGAGCATTTTGCGACTGGAGCATTTTGCCAATGGAGCATTTTGAGACTGGAGCATTCTGAGACTGGAGCATTTTGAGACTGGAGCATTTTGAGACTGGAGCATTTTGCGACTGGAGCATTTTGAGACTGGAGCATTTGAGACTGGAGCATTTTGAGACTGGAGCATTTTGAGACTGGAGCATTTTGCGACTGGAGCATTTTGAGACTGGAGCATTTTGAGACTGGAGCATTTTGAGACTGGAGCATTTTGCCAATGGAGCATTTTGAGACTGGAGCATTCTGAGACTGGAGCATTTTGCGACTGGAGCATTTTGAGACTGGAGCATTTTGGGACTGGAGCATTTTGTCAATGGAGCATTTTGCCAATGGAGCATTTTGAGACTGGAGCATTCTGAGACTGGAGCATTTTGCGACTGGAGCATTTTGAGACTGGAGCAGTTTGAGACTGGAGCATTTTGCGACTGGAGCATTTTGAGACTGGAGCATTCTGAGACTGGAGCATTCTGAGACTGGAGCATTCTGAGACTGGAGCATTCTGAGACTGGAGCATTTTGAGACTGGAGCATTTTGCGACTGGAGCATTTTGCCAATGGAGCATTTTGAGACTGGAGCATTCTGAGACTGGAGCATTTTGAGACTGGAGCATTTTGAGACTGGAGCATTTTGCGACTGGAGCATTTTGAGACTGGAGCATTTTGAGACTGGAGCATTTTGAGACTGGAGCATTTTGAGACTGGAGCATTTTGCGACTGGAGCATTTTGAGACTGGAGCATTTTGAGACTGGAGCATTTTGAGACTGGAGCATTTTGCCAATGGAGCATTTTGAGACTGGAGCATTCTGAGACTGGAGCATTTTGCGACTGGAGCATTTTGAGACTGGAGCATTTTGAGACTGGAGCATTTTGTCAATGGAGCATTTTGCCAATGGAGCATTTTGAGACTGGAGCATTCTGAGACTGGAGCATTTTGCGACTGGAGCATTTTGAGACTGGAGCATTTTGAGACTGGAGCATTTTGTCAATGGAGCATTTTGCCAATGGAGCATTTTGAGACTGGAGCATTCTGAGACTGGAGCATTTTGCGACTGGAGCATTTTGAGACTGGAGCATTTTGAGACTGGAGCATTTTGTCAATGGAGCATTTTGCCAATGGAGCATTTTGAGACTGGAGCATTCTGAGACTGGAGCATTCTGAGACTGGAGCATTTTGAGACTGGAGCATTTTGCGACTGGAGCATTCTGAGACTGGAGCATTTTGAGACTGGAGCATTTTGAGACTGGAGCATTTTGTCAATGGAGCATTTTGCCAATGGAGCATTTTGAGACTGGAGCATTCTGAGACTGGAGCATTCTGAGACTGGAGCATTTTGAGACTGGAGCATTTTGCGACTGGAGCATTCTGAGACTGGAGCATTTTGAGACTGGAGCATTTTGCGACTGGAGCAGTTTGAGACTGGAGCATTTTGCGACTGGAGCATTTTGAGACTGGAGCATTTTGCGACTGGAGCATTTTGAGACTGGAGCATTTTGTCAATGGAGCATTTTGCCAATGGAGCATTTTGAGACTGGAGCATTCTGAGACTGGAGCATTCTGAGACTGGAGCATTCTGAGACTGGAGCATTTTGAGACTGGAGCATTTTGCGACTGGAGCCTTTTGCCAATGGAGCATTTTGCGACTGGAGCAGTTTGAGACTGGAGCATTTTGCGACTGGAGCATTTTGAGACTGGAGCATTTTGAGACTGGAGCATTTTGCGACTGGAGCATTTTGAGACTGGAGCATTTTGAGACTGGAGCATTTTGAGACTGGAGCATTTTGCGACTGGAGCATTTTGCGACTGGAGCATTTTGAGACTGGAGCATTCTGAGACTGGAGCATTTTGAGACTGGAGCATTTTGTCAATGGAGCATTTTGCCAATGGAGCATTTTGAGACTGGAGCATTCTGAGACTGGAGCATTCTAAGACTGGAGCATTTTGAGACTGGAGCATTTTGCGACTGGAGCATTTTGTTAATGGAGCATTTTGAGACTGGAGCATTCTGAGACTGGAGCATTTTGAGACTGGAGCATTTTGAGACTGGAGCATTTTGAGACTGGAGCATTTTGAGACTGGAGCATTTTGCGACTGGAGCATTTTGAGACTGGAGCATTCTGAGACTGGAGCATTTTGAGACTGGAGCATTCTGAGACTGGAGCATTCTGAGACTGGAGCATTTTGCGACTGGAGCATTTTGAGACTGGAGCATTTTGGGACTGGAGCATTTTGTCAATGGAGCATTTTGCCAATGGAGCATTTTGAGACTGGAGCATTCTGAGACTGGAGCATTTTGCGACTGGAGCATTTTGAGACTGGAGCATTTTGAGACTGGAGCATTTTGCGACTGGAGCATTTTGATACTGGAGCATTTTGAGACTGGAGCATTCTGAGACTGGAGCATTTTGAGACTGGAGCATTTTGAGACTGGAGCATTTTGAGACTGGAGCATTTTGCGACTGGAGCATTTTGCCAATGGAGCATTTTGAGACTGGAGCATTTTGCGACTGGAGCATTTTGAGACTGGAGCATTCTGCGTCTGGAGCATTTTGCGACTGGAGCATTTTGAGACTGGAGCATTTTGCGACTGGAGCATTTTGAGACTGGAGCATTTTGAGACTGGAGCATTTTGCGACTGGAGCATTTTGAGACTGGAGCATTTTGAGACTGGAGCATTTTGAGACTGGAGCATTTTGCCAATGGAGCATTTTGCGACTGGAGCATTTTGAGACTGGAGCATTTTGCGACTGGAGCATTTTGAGACTGGAGCATTTTGCGACTGGAGCATTTTGCGACTGGAGCATTTTGAGACTGGAGCATTTTGCGACTGGAGCATTTTGCGACTGGAGCATTTTGCAGACTGGAGCATTTTGTGACTGGAGCCTTTTGTGAGTTGAGCATTTTGCGACTGGAGCATTTTGCGACTGGAGCATTTTGAGACTGGAGCATTTTGAGACTGGAGCATTTTGCGACTGGAGCATTTTGCGACTGGAGCATTTTGCGACTGGAGCATTTTGAGACTGGAGCATTTTGCCAACTGGAGCATTTTGAGACTGGAGCATTTTGCGACTGGAGCATTTTGAGACTGGAGCATTTTGAGACTGGAGCATTTTGCGACTGGAGCATTTTGCGACTGGAGCATTTTGAGACTGGAGCATTTTGAGACTGGAGCATTTTGTCAATGGAGCATTTTGCCAATGGAGCATTTTGAGACTGGAGCATTCTGAGACTGGAGCATTTTGAGACTGGAGCATTTTGCGACTGGAGCATTTTGCCAATGGAGCATTTTGCGACTGGAGCATTTTGAGACTGGAGCATTTTGCGACTGGAGCATTTTGAGACTGGAGCATTTTGAGACTGGAGCATTTTGCGACTGGAGCATTTTGAGACTGGAGGATTTTGCGATTGGAGCATTATGCGACTGGAGCATTTTGAGACTGGAGCATTTTGCGACTGGAGCATTTTGAGACTGGAGCATTTTGAGACTGGAGCATTTTGCGACTGGAGCATTTTGAGACTGGAGCATTTTGTGACTGGAGCATTTTGCGACTGGAGCATTTTGCCAATGGAGCATTTTGCCAATGGAGCATTTTGAGACTGGAGCATTTTGAGACTGGAGCATTTTGAGACTGGAGCATTTTGCCAATGGAGCATTTTGCCAATGGAGCATTTTGCGACTGGAGCATTTTGAGACTGGAGCATTTTGAGACTGGAGCATTTTGAGACTGGAGCATTTTGCGACTGGAGCATTTTGCCAATGGAGCATTTTGCCAATGGAGCATTTTGCCAATGGAGCATTTTGAGACTGGAGCATTTTGCGACTGGAGCATTTTGCGACTGGAGTATTCTGCGACTGGGGCAATTTGCGACTGGAGCATTACAAATCTGCACATTACAATTGACATTTAAAGGACGTCCATCGAAAAGAATTTGTTCGCGTTTCTTGAGTAACAGGTGTATACATTCATTTTTAACATTATCCCAACCTACTTTAATTTCTATAAAGACCCTTGTTTTGGATTTAGAAAAACTTTGGTTATGTATTTCCCGTTTTTTTAATTTAATAGGGTAATGATTTATTGAAAAGAGGTAGGAGTAGGTACATTAAGAAAGATTCGTTTTAGATTGAATTTTCATCAACTGAGTGGCCGTTAATTTGGCCCGCCAACGTACAAGATCGGCAGCAGGAATTTTTGAAGTATTCGTTGTTGCAGTTGAAGTACTGAACGACCAGATGGCAGTTGGAGAAATATGGAATATCGGTGCACTCAGGAGACACCAGAACAGAAGCTGAAAAAATTAAATTAATTAAATAATCTTAAAAATAACTACCTTAGTTATTACTTACAGGGAATGTACACATTGGCTTCGGCGCTAGCCTGGTAGATTCCATTATTGGCTGAGCAGGTATAGTTTCCAGAATCATCGGGGGTCACATCTCTCAGTAGCAGACTGTGGGGTTGGGCTATTAAAGAGATAGGAAGATCTTAAGTTATTGCACCATTACAATGAAGAACTAAATGGGTAGTAGAAATTTCACATTCGATGTACTCATTACGCCACCACTCACATGTAATTTGAATCCGCCCAGTGGAGTAGAGAGGCACTTCGTCCTTGGCCCAGGTAACATCGGGCTCTGGATACCCTTGAACGGAGCAGACCATGGAAATGGTAGAACCGGCTGTGTAGCTATTCTTCCAATCCAAATGCAAAGCGGCATGGACATCAACTGTGCACCAGATCAATGATATGTTATTTCCTCAATCCCAAAATGTATGCTCCAAATGCTGACTTACCCAATCGTGAATCCGCCTTGCACTGCCTCTCGCACTGGTCCCGCGTCTCGAAACGGTTTCCGTTTCCGCCGCATCCGCTGTAGGTGAAAATCGTGCAGACCTTGTAAGATTTGTCGTAGAACCAGGCCGAAATGCGGCTGTCGCAGTCTCCAAACACCGGTGGCGCGTCGCATCTGGAGTAGAGCTGCAGTAAAAATAAATTTTTTTTTTTTGGTTTTATTTAAATATAATAATATAATTACCTGTGCTGGAGGTTGTGGCTCAGCGGGTTCTTCTGACTCTTGACTGCGGCAGAAGCTCAGGCACTCCGCTTCGGACTCGAAATTGTTGCGATTACCGCGACATCCGGTGAACTCGAACTCGTGGCATCCTCCGCTGCGCTCATCGAAGAACCAGCGTTGGTAGCTCTCACTGCATCGCCCCTGGACAGGTGGCAATGCACAGGTGTTCTGGACGTCATGGCATTCCCTCTGGCACTCCTCCTCGCTGGCGTAGTTGTTGGCATTGCCGCCACATCCTGTGTAGGGGAACTCGTCGCAGAGTCCCAGTTGACTGTTGTAGTACCAGCGGACCTCGTGTTCGGTGCAGTTGCCCGAATTGGATGCCAGGAAGCACTTGGAGGTGCTGGGTTCTGGCTTAGGTTGCTCCGGTTCAGGTTCGTCTGAGCAACGAGCAGAGCAATCCTCCTCAGATTCAAAGCGATTATCATTGCCGCCGCAGCCGCCATAGTAGAACTGCTTGCATCGACCCTCTGTCTGGTTGTAGTTCCACTTTAGGACCCATTCTCCGCAATTACCTTCATCGGCAGGCTGATGACACAGTTCAGGTTCGGTTTCCTGTTTGGTATTGGATTCAGGTTCCGGTTCCGGTTTAGGTTCGGGTTCAGGATCAGGTTCGGATGAGCAACGAGCAGAGCAATCCTCCTCAGATTCAAAGCGATTATCATTTCCGCCGCAGCCTCCATAGTAGAACTGTTTGCACCGGCCCTCCGTCTCATTGTAGTTCCACTTTAAGACCCAATCACCGCATTCTCCTGCATCGATCGGCTGGTGACACAGTTCAGGTTCGGGTTCCTGCTTGGGTTTGGGTTCAGGTTCAGGTTCCGGTTCCGATTGAGGTTCACGATCAGGTTCGGATGAACAGCGAACTAAGCATTCTTCCTCAGATTCAAAGCGATTATCATTGCCGCCGCAGCCTCCATAGTAGAATTGCTGGCATCGTCCCTCCGTCTCATTGTAGTTCCACTTTAACACCCAATCACCGCAATCACCTGCATCGGCAGGCTGATAACACAGTTCTTGTTCAGGTTTGGTTTCGGTATCGGTTCCAAGTTCGGGCTTACGTTCCGGTTCGCGTTCTGGTTCGGGCTTAGGTTCGGATGAGCAGCGAGCAGAGCATTCCTCCTCAGATTCAAATCGATTATCATTTCCGCCGCAGCCGCCGTAGTAGAACTGCTGGCATCCTCCCTCCGTCTCATTGTAGTTCCACTTTAAGACCCATTCTTCGCATTCTCCTGCGTCGGCAGGCTGATTACACTGGTGCGACGGAGTTGTAGTAGGGTACGATAGATTGGGACTAGAACCTTCGGTGGCGGAGCATTCATCGTCGGAGGAGCATTCCTGCTCGGAGTCGGGTTTCGATGCCTGGTCGCACATGTATTCGCTTTGAGGAGTCACCGTCTCGCCATTGAGCTCCTCGCAGATGACGAGGCGGGACTGGATCCCCTTTCCACAGGTAGCGGAGCAACTGCTCCACTGCGAGGAGAACCACTTGGTCTGACCCTTTACCGAGTTGCAAGGTCGGGAGAGTTCTGGAATTGCCACCTCACAGAGCTCCGGCGGAAACGCTTTCCCGTTCTTATCAGCGCAAATAGCTGTCCGGGTCTCTGATTTCTGATCGCATGCTTCGCACTGCAAGATAATAGACAAAATTTGAAATATATATTTAGGTTTTGGAGAGGTAAAGACCTACCCCGCTCCACTCAGAGAGAAGCCATTCAAGGTCCTGTGGTCCGTCCGTTTGGAAATTCTGCTGCCAACCCGTGTTTGTAAAATTTCTTACACTCAGCAGAGGACCAAACCGACAATTTGGTACAGCCAGTTCTTCGTAGTATCTAGCATTGGAGTCACGGATGCCGATGGCTGCCACCACAATGAGTACCGCTAAGGCAGTGGAGCTGCAAGTAGAAAGATAACAAGAACAATTAGGGTAACGGAACCCTTAAATTTGAAAGGTTAATTAAAGGCTTACCAAAAGCGCCTTAATAAATCCATGAAGAGGCTTTTACTTTCTCAAGTTTTGTAATTCTTTCCCAATCCAAAAAACCACCAGAAGGTTTCAAGCATTCGCGAACAACTGATCTTGGCAATGCCAAAATCCCAAAATTTATGTAGATGGATTTCCGACCAAAAATGCGATAGAATGGGATCTCTCAATGGAATCTCAGTCTTAATCATAAATCAGTACTTGTGCTATTTGTTTAAATTTGAATTCGGGAGAGATTAAACGTTCTTAAAGTCTGTCCATACATATATCACTTATTAAGTAATCTTTACTTAAGCATATGTATATTTTAAATATAAATGTATTATATTTGTCTGTGATCTCAAACCGTAAGAGTTGGTGCAAATTTGTACACGGCACAAAATACTTTTTTTTTTTTTTTTTAACAATGCTTTAACTTTAAAACTCTTTAATAAACTTTTATGATCCCTAAACAACGCTGTAAGTGTTAACAAATTCATTCAAATTCATTCATTATCTTAGTTTGTAAGATAAATATTAAAATATTTTTAATGCTTAAAATTGTTTCCCTAAATTAAAGTGTTTTAACGCTATAATGCTATGCTCATAGATTTGTTTACTTTTTGGGACTATGCAAGTGGGTTATCACAACGGGTCATGAATATGACTCCTCAACACTATAGGTGCCCATTCCTTGGTAACAATAGATGGATTCGCTCTTATCAACTCTACTGAATAGATCTTGAAGAGGCAGTGAATAAATTTAAAGTCAGTCAAGAGTTTTATATTCCTTCGTTCTCCTAAGCCACCTAGATTAAAATTCTATCCTAATCATAGGCAACAGTACGTATGAGTAATAAACTTGGAAGACCACTTTAAAAAAATGCTTATTTGGTATGCCCTAAATGTCTTATACTGTACCGCAACGTATTATGTACTAAATTACTATGGAGACCAAATCACTGGAATCGTACTAGGTTAGAAGTATCGAATTATACTATGAAAACAAATTAAATTTATGCAGGTCTTTAAAAATGATTTGTATTCTACGGAAAATTTGAGGCGATTTGTTATTAGGCCCTTTAAAATGTAAATATATTGAACATATATATTTGTTAACCGTAGCTTGCCCAAGTTCTTGCTAAATTTGCTTTTTTAAAAGTCAAATAAAATTCAAATTTTCCCGGCTGATCTAAATTTTAGAACTTACCACTCCACCGATCTTTGCGCTTTGCAACACTGGCGGAACAGCTGCTCTTGTTTTGGTTTTTCGCGCCGTGTGCTGTGTTACGTACTCTCCACCCGGATTGGCGATCTTCTCGGGAGCGATGAGTGGACTGCTTCCAAAGTTGTGGCGTCAATGCGACGCAGTGTTCCTGCACCGGATCAACCAGGCACTGGTCAGCGCCGGCTGCAGGCAAAGCCTCTGGAAGGGGGCGCGTCTGTTGGCCACCAGTGCGGATAAAAATCCGGCCACCGGTTTGCGCGAGTTGCCGCACTGCAATGTGGGCACCATTGGGCACGTGGACCATGGCAAAACCACCCTGACCGCCGCCATCACCAGGATCCAGTCGCAGAAGGGCCTGGCGGAGTATCTTTCCTACGACCAGATCGATCGGGCGCCCGAGGAAAAGGCGCGCGGCATAACCATAAATGCCTGCCACATTGGCTATGCCACCACGGAGCGCACCTACGCCCACACGGACTGCCCGGGTCATGCGGACTACATAAAGGTTCTAAGCTTATATATTTCTAATTATTCTATCTAACAACACTTCTCTTGTGCACCGCAGAACATGATCTCGGGTGCCTCCCAAATGGATGGCGCCATCCTGGTGGTGGCCGCCACCGATGGCCAGATGCCGCAGACGCGCGAGCACCTGCTGCTGGCCAAACAGGTGGGCATCCAGCGCATTATAGTCTTCATAAACAAGGCCGATTTGGTGGACCAAGAGGTGCTGGAACTGGTTGAAATCGAGATGCGAGAGATGTTGAGCGACTTCGGTTTCGATGGAGTCAATAGCCCCGTCATTTGTGGATCTGCCCTGCTGGCTCTGCGTGAGGACAAGTCAGAGTTCGGTGTTCCGTCCATTGAGAAGCTATTGGAGCACTGCGATTCGTATATACCAACGCCACAGCGCGATGTCGCAGCCCCGTTTATCCTGCCCATTGACAATGCCTTTACAGTGCCCGGCAGAGGAACTGTGGTCGTGGGCACCATCAAAAGAGGTACCATTCCCCGGAACGCCGATGCCGATCTGCTGGGCTTCAATCAGAACCTAAAGACGAGCGTCAGCGACATTCAGATCTTCCGGAAGAGCGTGCCGCAGGCGCAGGCAGGCGAGAATGTGGGCGCCCTGCTGCGAGGCATCAAGATATCCGCCGTGGAGCGGGGAATGCTGCTGTGTGCGACGGGATCCGAGGATATTTCCAATCACTTTGAGGGCTCCATGTACCTGCTATCGCGTGCCGAAGGCGGTCGCGTCAAGCCCATGCTCTCCAAGTATATTCAGCAGCTCTTCAGCCAGACGTGGAATGTTCCGGCACGTATTGACATAGGTAAGTTGGTATAGGCTTTGAATAACTAAAATATATGATATTCCCTTAATTCCATTTCAGTTCCCAGTGAGGCCATGCTGATGCCGGGAGAGCATGGCCAGGTGCGCGTCACTCTGTTGCGAAAAATGGTCATGACGCCGGGCCAAGCCTTCACGATTCGCGAGAACGGAGCCACGGTGGCCACCGGAATGGTCACCCAGCGCCTGCCCTCCCTCGACCTGCCGAAGAACAAGTTATCAAAAGTGCTGGTGGATTGTTAACGACTCGCAATTATATTTGTAAAAATTCATAATGCTGATCATTAGACGCGCGTACTTGATTTGTTAATATATATTTATGTGTTTAGGTAAATTGCTTAGAACGTTTCAAACAAATGCCAACGTATTTTGGGTTTTGCTAATCTTTCGTTTATAGTCTTTCAACATGGCTGAGAAACACAAATAACAAGTTACAAGCTACACAGAAAATGAGAGTACATAAATAGATGGAATTCAACAGCAATGCTTCAGTGTTCTCTATGAGTCTTAGTCTATCATCTGTAGTTTCGGTGTTACAAGCTTTTCTTTAAGGCAACAAATCGGCCTCGTTAAGTACATTCATTGTATATATTTATATATATATATATATATTTATGTTCTAAGGTACAAGGTTCAGGCAAGGAATGCTTCTATGTTCGGAGTCAAACTCTTATTGCGTTTCACATTTAAAGGTTGGTTCTTAACCTTCCATTGCTTTTGCTACAAATAGTTCGTACAACAAAAAACAAAACTTGGCAACTTTGGACGGGTGCCGTTGGATACTCGAAATGGATACAAATGGAATGCAAATGGAAGGGTAATTTAAACTAAACAGGAACTACATGGATTTCGGCAAAACTGCTCTAAGCATCGTTTCATTACCTAATAGATTTTCTAAATATAAGAACAATATTAATTTCTACAATAGTTATACTCGTATAATACACAAAAAGAAAGCGGTGTGTCATGTCATCCTAAATGGCAACGTTCTCGACCAACAAAAGGCCATCCCCGCAACGCTCAGATCTTTGTGAGAAACTCATCCAGGTTAAGATGTGACGGCAGATCAATATCCTCCAGCTTGATGTCGCTATACCTGAAGACCACCTTGAAGGGCTGAATGAACTTCTGGTCGATGGTGAATTCGTCGCTGTTGCTCTTTTGCTGCAAGATAAAGTCGGAATATTAGGGGAATGTATTCTTGAAATGTATATGAAGCATACCATTTGTCGGGCATTGAGTTCCTTGGTTAGTTTGTCCAAAAAGACGTTCGTTATCTCACTCTCGTAGTCATCCAGCTTGTAGGACTTCATAACCTTGAGGACCTGTGCCGTGCTCAGCGAAGTACACAGATCGACGATGGTCTGAACATCCTGCTCGCTCTTCCGGGACTGCAGCAGTTGGGAAACCTGATTCAGAGGCGCCAACGGAGCCAGCACATCGTTCGACTAAGATACCAAAAAACAAGTTAAGTCTATAAATTTCGCATTGAATTAATCGAGACCTACCATCTTCTTACTCCGCACCCAATCCTCAATGCAGCCGATATTATAGCGGATTATCATGCCCGTCTCCCACATGCAAATATCGCCCCTCAGCATCAGACAATTAAGCGCCACGGCGCAAATAAAATAGAGTAGTTGATGGAATATCTGCTCTGCATAGCAGTTGTCCAAGCCAAAGTGCTGGAACTGTTTGTAGAAATGCTCCAGCTGGCCGATCAGTTGCTTCCAGGCAGGACCTCCTCCGTGCTCCGGCGACGAGGATGATCCAATCGACGGGGCCCGACTACGCATTCCGTGCGCCTGCCGTCCGCGCTGAATCTCATCGTTGTTCAGAATCGCTGGCACTATTTTTGGGTCCAACAGACCCTGAATCTGCATGATCAGCGCCTGGTACAGATTCACTATCAGATCAAGGATTACGCGACGGTACTCAAACAGATTGAAGTTCTTCAGCTGCTGCTGATTCTGCTTCTCAGTGTTGAACTTCACGTACTCCTCCACATCGCCGTATTGCTTCAGAAGATTCAGCAGTCTGAAGGGTAGAACAATTGTAAAATCCTTGATGTTTTTGTAAGGATTTCTAAGACTTACGTAATGGAGTTGACCAGCCAAATCACACGGTTCTCAATCGGATGAGGCGTTCGATGCATTTTCTTTATCTGGATCACGAACTTGCTCAGCAACTCGCGCACATCATCGTCGGCATTGGTCAGATCGGTATAACTTTTAAAGGAAATTAATAATCATTAATGAGATAGAGTATATTCCAGTGCCACCTCAACAACTCACCGAATACACATAAAGATGAGATAGGCTGGGAAACCAGGCAAAAGGCCAACCACTGTGCGTGGAGTCAAGGCGCTCAGCAGCCGCTGCAGGATCTTATCCAGATCGCTGCTGTGGAACTTCATGAGACCCTGCGGATTTTGCGACTTTTGCTTGGTCACATTGGCGCCCACGTCGCTGGACGTGCCGTTGGCCTTGTTGCGGCTCATCTCCTCCTCCAGCTTGTGCTCCAACTGGCCGCCGTCCTGACGATAGGCCTTCAGCTTGGCATGCGCCAGCTTCAGTTCCTCCTGCACGAGCAGGAACTCGGCCACAGCCTTCTGCAGTTCACGGCGCAGATAGCGATCGTTCTGTTTCAGTGTGTCCACATTGGCGTCCTCGAACTCGTCGATGCTCTCGAAGATTGCCTTCTGCAGTTCATCCTTTTCAATGCTCAGCCTTTCGATCTCCCCTGTCATCTCCACCAGCTTGCTGTTGTGCTCCTCGGTGATGGCCTTGAGCTCGGACTCCAGTTGACTGAGAAAAAAGGAAAGATAAAGCTTTAGTTTAGCATAGACTCCTTGGCCGGTTCACCCACCGATTGATGAGCTTCTGGGAATGGAAGGCCTCCATCAGCTCGTTGACGTCGTTGCCCCGCAACTGTAGACTCTCCGGCTCGAGGGACCGCATGGACTGGCTCTGCTGCAGCAGGACCGCCTTCAACTGGATGCACTCCTCGCGACGCCTACGTACCTCTTCCTGCAGCGCGGCATGCTGGGCTGCAATGGAAAAAGAGTGGAAGGGAGGGAGGGAGAAAGGGACGTGGGTCAGTAGGACAACTCCGAGGGTCGCACGGCGTGCGCGGGCGGTTACCATTGAGCTCGTTGATCTCAACACCGTGTTTAATGCTCGTTCGCAGCTGATCGTATTCGCTGCGCAGCTTCTCGTTCTCTACCTCAAGCTCGGAGACGCTATGTGAGTGGTGGGCAGTGTGCGGCAATAATACAATAGACAAATGGAGTTTTGTTCAAGTTTTAGTTGGTCTAGTTGGGAGTGGAGGCAACACTGATCTCGTGTCCACGTAGTAGGGTCGGTATATTGGTAAAGATGCCCCTAAATACTTACCGGAACGAATCCTCGGTGGGCTTGTGGCGGCTGGCCAACTTGATGTACTGCTCCTGCAGGCTCTTGTGCTTCTGCTTCTCCTCCTCGAGAATGGCGCGTAACTTCACCACCATGCTTGTGGTGTCGTACGAATCTTAAACGAAGAAAATAAAATATTATTCCCTGCACACATAGTTTTGTTAACTTTGTCTTACAATTCTTGCTTAGCAGATCAGGCGGCCGATTGATATCCAGAGTGTTCTTGGCCGAGGCGTAGCCCACATCGTCCTCGTTTTGGCTGGAAGCGTTGCTAGCCTTGCGCCCGTGCAAACTAAAGTTGCCAGCAGTCAAGCGACTAAGCTCCTCCTTCAGCGCGTAGTTCTCGGTCTCGATTACCTCCTTGTCCTTGATCGCCCGCTGGTAGGCCTCGTTCAGCTCCCTGTTGTCAATCTCGGCCAGCATCCTGTCCTCCTGGTTGCGTTGGCTGACCTCTGCGTTCTTGGCCATCTCGATTATCTCGTCAATCTGGCGGCGCAGCTCCTCGTTTTCCAGGCGCCACGTCTGCTTCTGGCTGATCCACTCCTCCTGCGCATGGCCGTTCTCCTCGAGCAGCTGCATCTTCTCATCCCGCTCAGCCTCCAGCTGCTTGTTGAGTGCTTCGATCAGCCTGTCCTTGTCCTGGCAGGCGGCCTTCACATTCTTGAATTCTACCTCAAGGGTTTTCTTCAGTTCAAGCTTCATTCTGCAAGGAAGAAAAGGGGATTACATCATAGGAACTTATACAAGCTTCAAATACTCACTTCAATACGCTGATCTCGCTAGTCTTGTGCTTCAAGTTACTGTTGTCGCGGTTCAGCTCATCGATGCGCTGCTGCATGGATATAATCTTGTTCTCCAGCCCCATGTACTTGTTTTCTATGTGCGAGATGGTCCTGGCCTCGGCCTTCATGCGTTTGAACTTGCGGCGGGCCAGGAACCTGCGAATCGCCGCCTGGCAAATGATAATGTTGCGTCGCCGCTTTTGGTAAGCTCGCCGCGCCAGGGCTCCGCGGACGAAACGCTGGATCTGAACCGCCCGGTAGTGATCCCGCATCGCATGGAACTTGCTACGGGCCATCATGCCGCGCGCATAGGTCTGTATGCCGGAAATTGAGTGGCGCAGGCGCAAATAACGACGACGGCACAACCAACCTCGAGCGTATTTCGACAGGATCAAGCCCGCCCGAGCCTCGCGCATCTTCCAGACACGCTGGCGGGCGAGGAAGCCGCGTGCATGCCGCTGGATGCCACTGATCACCATTTGGAGACGCAGGAACCGGCGGCGGTAGATGAAACGCCGCACCACCGACTGCACAATGGTGATGTACTTCTTGCGCAGATTGGCCCGCACCTGTTCAAGGAAGGCCACTTGGCCGGCACGGAAGAAGATCTGCGTGTTGCCGAAGCGGTACTTGTCCTCGTCCTGGATCCACTTCATCACAATGTTGCGGCACGACTGCTTCATGTCGTTCTTGTCGAGCTTGGACCGGTAGACCAGCAGCTGGTAGCGCATATAGAAGTCTGGGTAGAGCCATCTCGAGGGGAATCCCGCTGCAGAGATGCGCACCGTTTCCAGCACACCGCAGGCTCTCAGCTGCTGGATGATCTTGGCCGTTTCCCATTTAAAGGCAATCTTGTCATCGTTGGGCTGCGCAAGAAAATCATATTTTAAGGGCTATGTTTTAAGGGTATTTCTTTATCTTAAGCCTTACCTTGATGCAGCGCACATAGTGCGGAGTTGTAGCGTGTAACGTGGATATCAGCGAGGCTAGACTCTCCTGGAACTGCGAACCCACAGTTTTTCTATGCTGCTTGGATGGTACCACCTTTATAATGGAATAAAGTCTGAATTAGTAGGGCAATATGGAAAAATTAAGAAACACACAGTAAATATTGGATTTAAAACTAATTGAATTATCATATTAAAACTTATACTCAAGTGTTAAATTATGAAAACGTTGTTAAAAAGAAGGCCTATTAAAACTAAACATATATGTTTTCTTTTTTTTGGGTTAGTCATTTGCTGTAAATTCAAATAAGTTGGTAACTAACTCTTCGTCGGGTGTCATTTCCCTGCTGTTGGGCATTCCCAGGGATTCGGCGGTGAGCGAACGACAAGCGTATGGAAAATACAAATAGCAATAAGACAAAGATTACAGATGGACAAAGTGTACAAAGCAGTTCGATTCATGAGCTCCATTTTGCCGCATTTTGGGTAATCACAAACCTGTTTGCGACCAGCACTGATCACGACACGACCGCCCAGAGTGGACGATTTGGCGGAATCCACGCTCAAAGTGTCGATTTCCTCGAGGGTCATCACCTGCTTGACCAGGGACATGTTGGACTCGCCCAGCACTTGGGTCAGCTCCTTGGAGACAGTGTCACGATTCTTTTCCAAGAATCCGTTCACGTCATATTCGACCGTGTCCGAGAAATGTTTGATGAAGAAGCCTGCAAATTAAATAAAGCTTTAGTTGTATGCCTAATAAAATGTAGGATATTTCAATTACTTGTGGTGCCAAAGCGTGGCTTCTCGAAGTGCGGAAATTTACTGCATTTGCCGATGAGCTTGCCAGCCCAGCTTTCGTCCGAACCCTTGGGCATCTTAAAATACACACAATTAAGAAAATATATTGCAACTAAGTCCACCGAATCTTACTCTACATTCCTCATCGAGGAGGTCCAGCACTCCCAGTCGAGATTCAATTAGATCAATGCACGGCTGATTGTCGTAGAAGTCAATCATCGTCCAGGTGATGCCCTCCTTGAGATACTCCTCCTGCTCCAGCTTGAAGACATGCTGGTTGAACTGCTGCTGCAGCTTCTCATTCGCATAGTTTATGCAAAACTGTTCGAACGAGTTCACCTCGAACGTTTCGAAGCCGTAGATATCGAGGACGCCAATGAAGCTGCACTGTTTGCTACCGTTGTTGAGGCTCTTGTTCAGCACACCGACGATGTACTGGAAGAGTTTCGCATAGATGTGCTTGGCCAAAGCGTCTCGCGCCGCCTGCGCCGCCTCAATGCTATTCGGTATCAGCACATATTCATTGACCGACTCTATCTTACGCATCAAAAGCCACCGTCGCAGATCCTCGGCGCTCACCCGCAGCAGATCGCCGGTGATCTGCAGGTGGATGTCGTTGTGCTAGAAAGATTTTCATTAGTATGTCATTTAAAAGGAATGACTGAATAGCCTACGAATATATCGCAGGAATCGGTGTCTTCCTCCTCGCTGCCCTCGTTAAACTTCTTGGACACTTGGATGTTGCCCAGGTGGAGTATGCCTGCCAGGATCTTCACGATGTCCGCTATCTGCTGGATGGAGAAGCCCAAAACGGTCATGGCCTGCACGGTTTCGTTGAACTGGTCTGCATCCGAGACGCGTTCTATTTCCGGAGCTCCGCCCATGTTGAGGAACTGGAACTTGTCCTGGTGATCTGTTAGAAAAGAAACAAGAATATTAAAAATACTGATGCTGAATCTAGAGAAGATTTTCAAGATTACCCAGCACCAATTCCGGATACTTGGACCTTGCCGCGCACAGCTGGTAGAATATGTGGTAGTTGCGCTCCCCCTGCGCCTGGTACACCACCCGGGACTTCTCCAGCAGGTAGGTGTGCATGGTGGCCCCCTGCAGATACATCACGCCCATCTGGTTGCGGAACAGCAGCTTGGTGAACTTGCCGAAGCGGGAGCTGTTGTCATTTCGTGTGGTCTTGGCGTTGCCAAAGGCCTCCATGATCGGCGAAGATGCCAGCACCTTGCGCTCGACCTGAGTCTCCGACTCGGAACCTCCGACGGCGGCGAAGTACCGCATGGCGTATTTGGCGGACACCGTCTTGCCCGCTCCGGACTCCCCGCTGACGATGATGCTAAGGTTGCAGTTCTCGCGCTCCAACTTCGTGTACGCCTCCTCGGCCAAAGCAAAGATGTGCGGCTCCAGGTCGCCCATAGCATGACCCCGGTAGGCACGGATGATGCTCGGCCCGTAGAGCGGCATCTCGGCGTACGGATTGATGGCCACCAGGATGATGCCGCAGTAGGTGTAGATAATCTGGCGCTCGCAGAAGCGAACGCGCAGATTGTGCAACACCCCCGGCTCATGCAGGTAGGACAGAGTGGTGAGGTCGTTCTGTCCCACCAGGATGGCCGGATTGCGCAGGGGCGGCAGGTCGCTGCCGTCGGCCTTTAGCTTGACCTCCTTGAGGCTACCGGACTCGGTGCAGATCTTCAGGAAGCCGGCGCCCTTGCGGTAGCTCTCCTCCAAGGTGGCGCTCTCCCACACCTGCTCCGCATGGGGCACCCAGATCTTGGCGCCCTGCGAGGGAAATGAAATCGATTAGTGGGAGTCATGACCTGTAGTTAACCCGAAGCCCAATCCCAGCCAGAAACGTCACGGAGTGGGGTGTCTTATCAGCGAAGCTTATCGCACAACCTATTCCCGTGTCGATAAGACAGCTCTGTGATTCATAGCCAAACATTTTCGGGGGCTGCGATGCAGTCATCAATGGCTAATCACCTGCCATGGGAACAAATCAGGGCCAAGACCTGGAGAATGGCCCACACAGACACACGCACACACTCGGAAAATCACGTTATGGGTGCAATTTTATATTGGCACCATTTGCAGACGACACCGACACCGCCGCAATCTGCCACGATGCACTTGTGGGGCATCAATATATACTGTGTAATACCTGCGCATATAGCATCTCCTCGCTCGACATGGTTCCACTTGCTCCTCCTCCTCCTCCTGCTCCACTCGTTCTCCCCTCTCCTCTCCTCTCCGTCCTCGTCTCTCCTGCTCTTCCTACTCCGCGCGAGTGTGAGTTGGGCTCATAAATCCCGTTAGCTTTATTCCCTTTTCTGTTCTAGTCGCTCTTTTTTTCCAGCCCCTGGCAGCCGACTTTAAAAGACCATTTTCGTTGGTTTACTTAAAATTTGCAATCCAAATGTGCTTATAAAATTAGTTAGGGAATTTTACGAAAACATTGATAATTTCAGGATCGGATCACAAATCAAAAATGTGAGAAAAACAAACAAACTTCCGTCTCTGTCACCGACCGACTGACTGATGTTTTGTTGTTGCCAAAAAGGGCAGGGTTGCCGAAGGGCCCGCAGTTTGGGCCAGGTTAAAAGCGTTAATTAATTTATGGATTCGGGGATTGAAGAACGTTAATTGCCTGGCTAAAATGCTTATTTAACGCTTGACAAACTCTATTTTCGTATGTAAAACCCCCGAGAAACCCCTATACATTTGGCGCGCAATGCCCTGCAGCGAGTTTTACAACACTGCCGCTTTCCAACACTGCAATATTTTCCCGCCAATTTCTACTTGGGCTGCTGCGACACCGCATCGTCTGAATTTTGGTCACAACAGCTCGAGTTTTCGTCCAGGACAGATTGAATAAATATATACAGCTCAAAGGAAATGTCAAGTCCCGCTCGTTCGCCCAGTGTGGGAGCTGCCACGCCCAAGCAGGGAGCTCGCACGCCCACCCGAGGTGAGTATTGTGTTGGCGTGCCCAAAAAAAAGTGTGTTCTAGCGTCTCTTTGCCCACAGGCATTGCTACGCAGGATGTGGAGACGCCGATGCGCATGGGTCCCGGCCGCGCCGGTGTCCGACCCTCGGACAACATCAGTCTGCCGCCCACGTCGCCGGGGAACATCAGCTTGCCGGCCACCAGTCCGGCCAGAGGATTGGGGGCCAACATGAGCGAGATCGATCTCAGCTCGCCGCTCAACTACGGCACGCCCAGTTCGATGGGCTCCATTCGCACGCCGCGCTCCGGAATTAGGGGTACTCCATTGCGGGCACGTCCTGACATCCGGACGGACAAGCGCATTCGCCAGGTGGCCATTGGCGGCGGCTCGGGGGTAAGTTCAATGCTGCAGGCTCATTATTGCAATATAAACTAACTGATGCTCCTTTTGCAGCTGGAACCCATTCCCGAGAAGGGCTCCGAGACCACCGATCCCGTGTCCGAATCCTCACAGGCACCCCAGCTGGTCGTCTGGGGAACCAATGTGGTCGTCAGCCAGTGCAAGTCCAAGTTCAAGTCCTTTATCATGCGGTTCATTGATCCAGGCGCCGAGCAGGACGAGATCTCCGAGAATATCGATGTTAACCAGCCGCTGTATCTGCAGAAGCTGGAGGAGATTCACACACTGGAGGAGCCCTACCTGAATCTCAACTGTGCCCATTTAAAGACATTCGATGGCGACTTGTACCGCCAGTTGATCTGCTATCCGCAGGAGGTGATTCCCGGTTTCGATATGGCCATCAACGAGATGTTCTTCGAGCGCTATCCGGCCGCTCTGCTGGAGCATCAGATTCAGGTGCGCCCCTTCAACGCGGACAAGACGCGCAACATGCGCTCCCTGAACCCGGAGGACATGGACCAGCTGATCAGCATCAGCGGCATGGTCATCCGCTCGTCGAACGTCATTCCCGAGATGCGCGAGGCCTTCTTTAGCTGCAACATCTGCTCCTTCAGCACCACCGTCGAGGTGGATCGCGGTCGCATCAACCAGCCGACGCTGTGCACCAACTGCAACACGAACCACTGCTTCCGTTTGATCCACAACCGATCGGAGTTCACGGACAAGCAGTTGGTCAAGCTGCAGGAGTCACCGGATGACATGGCAGCCGGCCAGACGCCGCACAATGTGCTGCTGTATGCCCACAACGATCTGGTGGACAAAGTTCAGCCTGGTGACCGGGTGACGGTCACTGGCATCTACCGGGCGACGCCTCTGAAGACCGGTGGCATCAGTTCTTCGGTAAAGAGCGTGTACAAGACCCACGTGGATGTGGTTCACTTCCGCAAGGTGGACAACAAGCGACTCTACGAAGAGGAGGAAGGGTAAGCATTAGCTCCATCATAAGAATTTTATCTCATTTTGAATACCTCTTAGCAAGGATCACATCTTCCCGCCGGAGCGCGTTGAACTGCTGCAGTTGCTGGCCAAGAAGCCGGACATTTACGACCGCCTGGCCAGGGCCATTGCGCCATCCATTTACGAGAACGACGACATCAAGAAGGGCATCTTGCTGCAGCTCTTCGGCGGCACCAAGAAGAAGCACGCCACTCTCGGTCGTCAGAACTTCAGATCGGAAATTCACCTCTTGTTGTGCGGTGATCCGGGCACATCCAAGTCCCAGATGCTGCAGTACGTCTACAATCTGGTGCCCAGGTCGCAGTACACCTCCGGTCGCGGTTCTTCGGCCGTGGGTCTGACTGCCTATGTGACCAAGGATCCGGAGACACGCCAGCTGGTCCTGCAAACGTATGTTCATACGTGTGATTTTAAATTGGAAATTTAATTTTAACCCCATGGTTTCTCCTATTTTAGGGGTGCCCTGGTTTTGGCCGACAATGGTGTCTGCTGCATCGACGAGTTCGACAAGATGAACGACTCCACACGCAGCGTTCTCCACGAGGTGATGGAGCAGCAGACGCTGAGCATTGCCAAGGCTGGAATCATCTGTCAGCTAAACGCAAGGACCTCCATCCTGGCAGCCGCCAATCCAGCTGAATCGCAGTGGAACAAGCGCAAGAACATCATTGATAATGTTCAGCTGCCGCACACATTGCTCTCCCGCTTCGATTTGATCTTCCTCGTCCTGGATCCCCAGGATGAGGTCTTCGACAAGCGCCTGGCCAGCCATTTGGTGTCGCTGTACTATGTGACCCGCCACGAGGAGGAGGATACGATGTTTGTAAGTAGCAGGGAGATTTTTTCTTTCTTCTATTAACCTTTTTGATATTTCTTCAGGACATGAGCGTGCTGCGTGACTACATCGCCTATGCCCGCGAGCATCTGTCGCCAACTCTGTCGGATGAGGCGCAGCAGCGACTGATTCAGGCCTATGTCGACATGCGGAAGGTTGGCGCCGGTCGTGGCCAAATCTCTGCCTACCCACGCCAGCTGGAGAGTCTCATCCGGCTGTCGGAGGCACACGCCAAGGTGCGGCTCAGCAACGAGGTGGAATTGCTGGACGTGGAGGAGGCTTGGCGACTCCATCGCGAGGCTCTCAAGCAGTCGGCCACCGATCCGCTGTCCGGCAAGATCGATGTGGGCATCCTTACCACCGGCTTATCCACTGCTGCTCGCAAAAAGCGCGCCGACCTGGTGGCGGCCATTAAGGAGAACCTCAAGAAGAAGGGCAAGGTTCTCACAGTTCCATATCAGAAACTGTTTAACGATATCAAGGAGGGTTCCCAAATTGTTAGTATCTATACATATTTCTATTTATCAATTATAATTTAAATTATTATTCACTTTAGATGATCACACGTGAGCAATTCGAGGATGCTCTGAAGGAGGTTCAAGATGAAGGCGCCATTGTTGTCATGGGAAAAAACACCATTCGTATTTGTTAATTTTAAAATATTTATCTCATCCGGAAACATTAACTCATTCATTCCTATTTTTAAGCGCATCTACAAAAATGTTTTTCAATAAAAAAAAGTCCAGTTATGTTGTCTTGTGTTTTATATTATTTTTAAATAACATTTAAACATTTCTAATGATTACTTTATAATACTAAGCGTAAACATAAAAGATATTCACTTAGGGGGTAGCTAAATCAATCGGGCCTTCTTAAAAGCTTTAGGAATTAAATTTAAATTTCTACATAATTTTATTTGTTTTATAATTTTTTGAATCGCCACAAATAATTTTCCTTTTTATGAGCATACAAATTTGGATAGCTTTTAAAGGGTCTTCCCACAGAGCTCCATCCACCAACTACCATCCGTTAAACGGATGGTCCGTAAGGTTTTGCCGTTCCGAAAATTTCCCGGTTAGTCTTCCATCCAATTTTGACGGACTTTGACGGGCTCTTTCATGCGATAGTTAGGCGATGTTTTCTCGGTGCAACTCTGAATTCTTCCTCTGGACTGTAAAAATTGGAACGATGATTGCGCGAACAAATCAAATCGATAGCGGGAAAAAATTAAATAATGCTTCAGCCCATTGTTTCTTGGGTTTGAATTATTTGTAGTTTGTTATGAGCGGAAAAGCGTTCGCAAGCATGTTGCTATGAGTGGGCCAAAATGTAACTATATTAATAGTTACGTATCAATCTTTGTTGGTCAATTTTACCAAGCAAATTTGTTTGTGTATAAACGTTCAGATATGGTTTTAAACTATTTTCTTAATCTATTTATTGTATTATTCTACAATAAAATTAGGAGAACGCAATTTTACGACAGTTTTCCCGAGTTGAAATCCCCCTTCGTTAATGTTGAGCTGAGCAACTGCTCTTCAGTCAGCTGTTGTTGGATGGTAGATGGTGGATGGAGTTACACATTCTTCAAAAATTCCAACCGTTTCAAACGGAGGCTATTATATATTTTAAAAAGTATCAATTCCCTCAGATATTTTAAAAAGCTTAACTTGAAAATGGTATTTAGCTGTGGAATATTTATTGAAAATGTTAAATGATCAATTAAATACTCTAACTGCCGCCCGCAGTTAATTAAAGCCATGATTCAGCATATACATTTTTAGCTTTAATATGAGTTGTTTTAGATAAAAAGAGCCTTGCTATCTCTGAGCTATATAATTAATATAGCTAATTACGTTTTACTTCTTAACTCATTTGTTGGGCCAAGTGAATTTTATGTCCGTAAGCGATAAACTGATAGTCCCGACAATACTTTTTAAAGTCAACCAAACGCAAACAAAACTTAAAAGTACTGCTGACTTTTCCAAACTGAGTATTTTTATTATTTTTATGAATTGTAGTTAAAGTAAGAAATGTAATAGGGAGTAAGCGCAGAGGCTCTGCTAGACTGACCCAACATAAAAGCTTAAAATGACCCATGAATACAAAATGTAGCATAATTAATTATAATAATAATTACCTTATCAAAGATAGATTAGATTGTTTCACGATTAACGTTATCAGCTGGTACAAGACTATATAAAAGAGAAGTAGTATGTTAAGGTCTTAGAATTATTAGCAAGTCGGTGGCAGACATGACATATCAACCAAATACGATCTACAATGCCGCGGACAAGATTTGGAGTAGTGAAAAGGAGAAATCCCAATTCGGAGAGGATTTATCCATAGGAGAACTTATTTTTCAGGAAATGGTCCGCCATCCCAAGAGCATAGCCCAGGTTTGTATGTTAAACATATCGCATAGGAGATTGCCTGACATTTTTGAGAATCTTTTGCAGATTTCAGACTCGGAGAAAACGATACTTCTGCGGGAGGATCTATTAAGTAATGCTATCCGCATTGCAACATTCATGCGAAACTTGGAACTAACTCAGAAGGATATCGTGGGCGTTATAGCTAGGAACACCACCCACATAGCAGCCGTCGCCTACGCCTGTTTCTTCAACGGAATCGCGATGCATTCTCTTAATTGCACTTATTTACCGGAAATAATTGAGAATCTATTCCACAAAACAAAACCACGCATAATTTTCTGCGACGGTGATGAGTTCGAAAAAGTGCGCTTCGTTACCGCCAAGTTGGATGTACTGATAGTGACCATGCGCAACCATCCTGCCGGTGGCTTAAGTATCCAGGAAGTGCTGAAGACGCCAGCAGAAGAGGGATTCAAGCCAACTCCCTTAAAAGAAGGTTCCACCCAAGCGTTGGCTATACTCAGCAGTTCTGGCACCACAGGCACTCCAAAGGCCGTTATTGTGTCCAATTGCCAAACCATTCTAAGCGGCTTTACGTAAGTTCACCGTAAACTAAAGGTTTGGCAATTATTGACAATATAATTGAACCTATTAAATTTTATAAACAGAAAATTGACCACCTCAGATGTTGTGTACATATCCAGCAGCTTGGACTGGATTTCGTGTCTGTGGACAGTAATCTCCTCGGGAGTCTTCAGCACAAACCGCATAGTGTCCGATAAACCTTTCGATCCGTCGGAAAGTCTCCGCATAGTTGAAGAATACCAGGTAACATGCCTTCTACAGTCTCCGGCGCAAGTGGCAGCCACTGTAAGCTGTCAAGACTTTGAAAAAGCCAACTTGCAGAGCCTGCGTTATTATAAATATGGAGGTGGTCGATGCGGCTCGGAGGTGCAAAAAAAGCTTCGAGAGAAATTGGGAAATGACTTTCTATATTTTAGCTATGGATCTTCAGAATTGGGATCCCTTTTTTGCTACAACTGGCACTATGATGCAAAGCCCAATTCGGTGGGTCGACCGAGTCCTGGCTACAAGCTGAAGATACTGAACGACCAAGGTGAGAAACTGGGTCCCAATGAGGAAGGCGAGTTGTGCATTAACAATGGAAGCGTTTGGCCCGGATATTACGGAAATCCAGAAGCAACGGAAGAAGTTTACAAGGACAACTGGTACCATAGTGGCGACCTTGGTTACGTAGACGACGATGGCTTTGTGTACATCGTGGATCGAAAAAAAGACATGCTTTGGTACCATAGCGACAATTACTATCCTCATGAGCTGGAGGAACTGATCTCCCGAATGCCCGGAGTTGTTGAAGTTTGTGTGTTTGGTATTTGGAGTGTGGAAAATTGTGACGAGGCAGCGGCTCTTGTCACCAAGAAACCAGATGTTCTGTTCAGCGAACAGGACGTAATAGATTTTGTAGAGAAGCATGCTAGCACCGAGTTCCTGAGATTACATGCTGGCTGTTTAATTGTTGATGATCTAAAGCACAATCCCAATGGAAAAATAAATCGTGCTGCCAACAAGGAATACTATATTCGGAAGAAGGGTATTCAAATAGTGACATAGAATGGAATAAAATAGTCGTCCGTGTATTTGTTTTTGCTTTGCGTTACGTAACTTCTTTAGTATAAAAGTATGCAACAGTAATTTTACAAATCTTCTGCGATGCCTTATTTATAATTCCCAACTAGGTCTAGCCCTTTATGAACCAAGGCCAAGTCAGATTCTGTGTATGCTGTTTTTGGTATATTATAGCAACAGTACACTTTTAATTAATATTAGTTAGTATTTACGAATTGCAGAACATATTTTGACACTTTTCTGCAAACATTGATGTTTTGGTACGCAGAACAGCTTACATTTTGGCAACCTGCTCGCGAACGCTTTTCCGCTCATAAAAAACTACAAATAATTAAAAAAAAAACCAAAAAACCATGAGCTGAAGCATTATTTAATTTTTTCCCGCCATCGATTTGATTTATTCTCGCAGTCATCGTTCCAATTTTTAGTCAATAGAACGAATTCACCTTACGAACCATTCGTTTAACGTATGGTAGATGGTGGATGGAGCTCTGTGGGAAGACCCTATTAAACTATTCAAAGTCTTCTGAATCTTTCCTTAATAGCGAAAATATTAATACTCTTTGATTTAAAACAATATAGTACGTAGTAGTAGTAAATTGTGTGCATTTAATTCATCCTGGACGTAAGTTTTTTTTTGTTATTAGGAGGTCAAACAGATAAGGGGGATTCCCTAAACTGTTGAATTGCTGAATTGTTGAATTTTGGTCAGCTGTTAATCAGCTGTTCCATACAAAGTCAACTTTCAGAAATTTCAGCAATTCAACAGCCTCGAGGCTGCTGAAAATTTTGTTGAATTGCTGAAAAGCTAGAGTTGTCACCTTTTTTTAAAAGTCGTGGCAACTCTGTAACATTTTAGTATCATTAGTACGCATTATTTATTTTAAAATCAACTTAGAAAGCATATTTGTAACTAGCAATAATAAATCAAATTTTACATGCTTTAAGTTCCTTAAAACTTTTCAACAAATAACAGCTGTTTGAAAATTCAACAAGAACCTTAGTTGCTGAAATTTTTTGTTGAATTTTCAACAATTCAGCAATTCAACAGTTTAGGGAATTCCCCTATAACCAGGGAATACCCTTACCGCGGGGAATACCCCAGATGTGCCATTTTTTAGTGCATTTTCGCCAGCGACTTGCGGATATTTTGGCGCTCTGGCCGCTGCCACATTGTGTGTGTACGGAAAGGAAAATGATGGAGTTCGGGAAATCGTCGGATCACTCCCAGCACAGCGCCTCCGAGGCGTCGGCGGACTCCGGCAGCCTGAGCCTGGCAAACAGCGACCTGGCCGTGACGCCCACCAAAAGGGAGCGCCGCAAGTCGCCGGCCACCAGTTCGGACAATACCAGCACCAGCGTCCAGCCGCCCATGTCGCCGAGTTCCTCGGTGGCCGACACCACCTTTGAGCCCACCATCGACATGATGGTCAACGACTTTGACGACGAGGCCACGCTGAACGAAGAGGAGGCGCTGGCGGATATGGAGGCGCACAGCGCCGAGGACGAGATAGCCACGCTGCGGGAGGAGAGCGAGATGCCCATCGAGGAGCTGCTGGCCAAATATGGCGGCTCGGCTGCTTCGCCGGCGGTCAGCAGCTCCAATCGCTCCGGCAGCAGTTCCCGGCGGGCGCGTCGGGCCACCAAGCGCCAGTACCAGGAACTGGACACGGAGATGGCCCACACATCCACCTCCACCTCGAGCAGCGCCTCGCAACTAGAGAAACACGACAGCTTGGAGCAGGAGCAGGAACAGAAGGAATTTCCGGACAAGCTGACATCTCCGCTAGAAACAGGAGAAGCTTCATCCATGGACACAGAGGAAGCACCACCGTCTGAGGGCTCCAAGAAGCAGCATCGCTCCCACTTGCTGGACCTGTACCCCGATGAATCCTTCGCCGATTTGGCGCCCACCGGCGTCGAGGAAACCGAAAGATGTACGTTTTAAGCCAATCGGCGGGAGAAACCAATTAACACTTATATTATGTAACCCCTTTATAGTCACTCCACTGCAAACGCTGTTCGATGAAGTGGAGGCCGAGGAGGAGGAGGAAAGCGAATCCGAGATGGACGATGCCCGCAAGATCATCATGGTGGGCCACGACTATCAGGCGGAGATTCCCGAGGGACTCTCGCAATATGGCGACATATTGCCCTACGAGAACGAGGATCAGTTGATCTGGGAGCCCAGCCAAGTCAGCGAACGCGAGGTGGAGGAATATCTGGCCAAGATCCAGGAGACGCGGTCAATAGTTCCGCCAGAAGGTGGTGCAGAAGCGGCGGTCGGTGAAGAAGCTGCTCCTGAAGCACCTGCTCCTGCTCCCACTCCGGCCACGCCGCCAAAGGCCCCGTCAGGCGATCAGGATCTAGTAGTGAAGGACAACGAACAGGCGCTCCATCTGCTCGTCCAGTGCGGCTACGATTTCAAGGAGGCTTTGCGCCGCAAGCGCATGAACGTCCTGCCCCTCAGCGACACCATGAGCAGCTGGTCCGAGGACGAGTGCCTCAAGTTCGAGGAGGGCATCCAGCGATTCGGCAAGGACTTCTATCAGATACGCCAGAACCAGGTAAAGGACCGTCTCTCGCCAGCCGATCGCCCCTAGCGTGTAATCTGTGGGCTCCTTGGGCTCGTTGGGCTCTTTCAGGTGCGCACCCGAACCATGCGCGAGCTGGTCCAGTTCTACTACCTGTGGAAGAAGAGCGAGCGCAGGGATCAGAGCTTTGCCTTGAATGACACCATCGATCACATGGACGTCTTCATCAACGAGGCGGGCGCTGGCAATGGGAGTGGTAATGGGAATGGAAATGGAGCTGCGACTGGCACCGGAACGGCCAACAGCAATGGTAGCTGCTCCCCGCACAGCAGCAATGGTCACGGCAACGGTGACATGTCCGCCCTGGAGAAAGATTGCGTCGCCAGTCCGCGAAAGTCCGGTTCGAAGAGCTATTCCATTATGACTGGCAGTCAGGCGGCAGGAAGTGCGCCCGGGGGAAGTCGCAAGCGGGGCACATCCGCCTCGGTGCCCCTGGAAGAGGAGGATAGCAACGTCGAGGAGGAACCCAATCTGGCCACCGGGTAAACGACGACACATCATCAATTTCATCACCGAGCGCAGGCGCTTTCTATTCGGTCCGGCCAGGCGAAGTATTAGCAGGGCGCTTCATTACCATTACCACTCACTATAAATATGCATACTGTACGTGTAGTATATACCATATGTCTAAACATATATATTCCAGATTCTTAAATCGACATCTCTCATACCCCGTAAAGAATTTCTCTATTGTTAAGTGTAAGATTCGTCTATTTGTTACATGTGCGTGTGGATTCCGGAGCCAAGTACTTATCGCTTATATATACAATATATTTTCGCTCAATCCTTGAGTTTCGTTGAATTTCAATAAATGTAATATGTATATCTGTGAAGTGAACTTTCGATCGTGCTTTTTTAAACCTCGAACGGTTTTATTCAGTCGAAGATAAAGATTCCCGGATATGATATAGATAAATTTAAGGAATTTGGTTAGAAACATATAATTAATGGATTTGTTATCACAGGCAAAAGTTAACAAAAGGACTTCCTTTTACTGAAAATTCTACTATTTCAACCTCTTTTTCAATTCGAAAATAAATATTTATTTTTCTAAAAGATTTAACATTTTTAAAAACCTAACAAATCAGTTATCATTAAAAGTATAGATCGTTTATTTACGATACGATAAATTCTTAATTTTAAACTACTTATTAATACTACTTATAAGACTCAAGGATTCCACTATACATATTCTTTACCAAAGATAATTTCGATGTACAACGCCCGTATTCCTTATAAGTTAACCGGATCGAAGACAAAGAACCGGTCCCCGTACGTTAGTTTGTATCTATGTATGTATGTGCGCATGTCTGTATCTTTTTCCCTAGTTTTCTTCGCAAGACGTTCTTGAAAATGGCCAATTACGGTGTTGGATTCCCACTTATTGGCCGGCTGTCCGTCCCACGTGTGTGTGTGTCTATGTATCCACGTATCTGTGTGTGTAAGAATGCGAATACGAATTGCGGCGAGGATCAAATGTCAAGCTGAAACCCAACCGCAAAGCTACAGATCCGATAAATAACCCCGGTCGCCAATTGTCGTGTCTGCTTCACTTGCATTTTCTCAGTCTCGAGAAGAGGAGACTTAACCCGAAACGTGCAAAGTATATACATATGTATGTATGTTCAGATACATATAGACAACGGATACAGTCTTCGGTTCCAGGCTCACGATCGTTCCAGCTGGAGCTTTTGTTCCCACACACCCTCATATATACGTATGTGTGCGAGTCGTGGCTCCACTGGCGTGGCGTGAATTTTGTACGTTCACTCCAGCTCCATTTCCATTCCCAAGCAGCCCAGCCAGCCGACCGTAGTAAAATCCAGTTTTGATAAAAATAAACAAAGTACGCTACACCGCGCTCTATACGCTACCCTATGAATTTCCAGCCTTAGCGGCAGGGTCAGCTGGAAAAAGGATCCCCTTCTTATGGGAAGCCAGTTTATAAGGATCTCTGTAATGTTTTTTTTTCCCATGACTCACAGACATGTCCGCTCAAGTCGCTGGATCTTGGATATGCCATTGCCATAACCTCTCTTTCTGGTGCAGATGCAGAGCATATTGGATTCGTTACGGCGGGCCCACAACGACGGCGAAGTTAACAACCGTAAAAAGCGCAAATACGACACACAGCGAGTTGCGGCCAGCGGAAGCTTAACATCCGGATAATATTGCCAGGCAGTTTCAGTTGTTGTTCTGCTGCCTCGCCTGCTTCTGCCGCTGCTTCTTCTTCTTCTTCTCCTGCTGCTGCCTGCTGCTTCTTCTTCATCGTCTTCGGTTCGGTGGCAAAGCCTGTTGCTCAAGCCAGGCCTCTCTCCTTCCACCTCATCCCGTCTCCTCTGCCACCGCCTCCGCCTCTGCCATTCGCCTCCGTCCGCTCTTTCCACGATTCTCCTCTCTCGGCACCGCCAAAAGGCACGTAAACTGGTTGTTGCTGTGCTGTGCTGGTTGGGCCGTACACTTCGTGGTGCCCGTATTTCGTACTTTTCGTATTTTCAGTGCTGCCTGAGCGCTTGAGCTGCGCGAGTCGCTTGCCGGGAAAAATCGGAATCGGAATTGGAATTCAGCTATCGGAAATTGGCCACTCGGATCTGGACGACATGGAGCTGGCCTACAATGCGTCATCGTCGGCGGCCTCCGCTGCCTCTGCCTCCGCCTCCTTCGCGTTCACCAACACCGCCAAGCTGCCCATCGAGACGGTGAAGCGCCTCATTGCCGCCGTCTCACGACGTCCAATGTTGTGGCTGCGCAACAATGCCAATGGCCAGAAGCGCAGCGACATCACGCCCGTCTGGTTCGAGGTGGGTCAGGATGTCAATCTGCCAGGTAACTATCCATCTATCCACCTTTCTAGGCGCTCCCATTTTAAGACTATACCCCTCTCGACAGCCGACATCTGCCGCATCAAGTGGGGCCACCTGAGGGACAACTTTCGCAAGGTGTACATCCGCAATAACCTGTCCAATGAGACGCCCTCGTCGTGGCGCTTCTACAACGACATGCGGTTCATGGAGCCGGCCGTCCATGAGAATATCATGCGGCAGACGCGGAGCAGCAGCAAGAAGCATCCACCGGGACACTGGTCGGAGAATAACAATGTGCTGGGGCCGGACAAGTATGACTCAATGCCCATTGTGGCCACGGAGCCCATTTGCGAGCTTAGCCACAGCTACGACTCGGAGCTGCATCAGCCCAGTTTCTCGGACATCAGCTCGTTCTTCGAGGATCGCGACTGCCAGCCGCCGGAGAGCAAGAGGTTCAAGCTGGAGCCGGATCAGCGGGATGACGGGGAGGAGGAGGATGACGACGACTTCGACGAGGATGCTGCCTCGGAGAACCTGGAGGAGGAACGTGGCAGTCGGGCGGAGGCTGGCAGCTCCGGGGTATTCACCATAGAGGTGCTGGACGACGACGAGGAACTGGAGCAGGCGGTGACCAAGGCCAAGGCCAACAATAGCCACAGTTCCAGCTTGAAGAGCGAGCCGGAGGCCAAGGTTTTCGCCCACTCGCAGTCCCCCTCCTCCGATCTGCCCTTTAAGTATATCAGCACGGATGCGGCCACCAATACGGATCCCACGGGTGGAGATCTGCAGGACGAGGCGGATCGCATGTTCCTGCTTAGCCTGATGCCCTTCCTGCAGAGATTGGACAACCGGCGGCGGCTGCGCGTGCGCCAGAAGCTGCAGAACGTGCTCATCGAGGAGCTGGAGTTCGGCTGACCATGCGGATCTCCGTTTCCTTTTCCGGCGGCGGAATGTGGGGAGATGTACTTTATAAGCCTAGCTTACAGTATTATAAGAACGCGACTGACTAACTCTGTGGATCTGCCTACATACGTAGCATGTAATCAGTATTCCGGCCTGCCTTCCTTCATGCGAACACACTTCCATACATACCATATTACATTACCATTACACTTACACTTACAATACACTTGTACGTTTTAAATAGACGATCACGCCAGCATGATTACTTGTTTCTTCCTCAGGATAACCACTTAGTTTTACCTGTATCTGCGTTCCGGCGCACCTGCGCCTTTTACCTGCGCAGTGAGCGCCCCCGCCCGCAGTTTCGAGTTCCCAATTATGCACGGCCACGGCTGTTGCAATCGCATTTTCCAAGCCACGGGCGGCTTGTAATTTCTGTCAGTGCAAAACAAGTTCCTTAAGGGTGGTGTATGCGGCAACAACAACAACAACAACAGCCGCATCAAGCCAGTCCCCATTACAAAAACAACAACAAAGCGATTCCATCCGCATTTTCGCGCCACATGCGCCGTTAATATAACGCACTCTCACTCTCTCTCTTCCGCTCACGGTTCTCCCGGCCGCTCCGGATGGACGGAGCTTGGCCGGCTTAGGCGACTTTGGAATACCCTTGTGGGAAATGAATCTTCATTTATTAGGTTTTGTTTTAAATTCATTGTAAGGGATTTCTTTTATTCGTAGTTGCATTTCCAATACAAAAGAACTAAATTTGTGAAGGGTACCACACTAAACTTTGACTAAAAAGTTTACAGGTTTCTTAGAATTATCTTATAGCTGTCTTCTATTTTCAGAAACTCGATTCTTTCAAGAACTTTGTTTTTGAGGAACCAAATATATATTTAGTAAATCGCCAGTAAGAACGTTCGTTGAGTGGCATGCTACACTTTAATACGAAAGTGATCCAGATAAATATAGGTTTGTTTTATCCATTCCATACAATTCCAAGTAGGACAACACTCAAAACTCGATTATTTCCTCAGGCACGTTTTCTATTTAATGAGACGTATCAAAATAAGTCCAATTGTGATTAGCAAGCAATTCCCAATTAGTCATACTTTCCTGTTGAGTCACGTCACGAACAGCAACGTTTTTTGAACACAGTTTTTTTTTAATTTCAATTAAGATAATCATAATTAAGAATTAACGAGAAAAGTGCAACTCAAGTGTTGAAAGTAACGGTCATAACAAATAAGTGTGGCCAGAGTTGAAACCCTTGAAAAAAGCAGCCTCCCAGTCGGCTATGCCCGATACCCTCCGCAAGCAGGGGCGCAAACAACAAAAACAACGACGCGTGAGCAGAAGGGCAGCGTCGGAAAAGAGAAGCGGCAGCGACTGAGGCGACTGGCGAGCGCATGAACGTGAGTTTTGCAGTTCTTTGAGTGCGTGCCTGAAGGTTGGAGTGAAGATTTCGAGTCCTAGTCCCGCCGCAGTAAGTGGGTCAGAATTGGAGCTGTTCGATTAGGCCAAACAGAAAACAGGCGCAACCGAGGAGTGCAGCTGGAACACGCCGCCAATGTAATTCGAAGAAGAAGCAAACGCACAATAAGAGCAATTGTTCATGGCATTTTTCATTGCAGCAGGAAAAGTGCACGAGGGTGGTACCGAGAGTAAAAGAGCTTCGCCCGAAAACGCCTGGAAAATGTAAACAATTTGTAAACACAACGACGACAAGCGATTTCCAAAGATTTTGCTTAGCTTTTTATATCGACCAAACACTCACATGATAAACGAATAAGAACGGGCGACTAAATCAAACTGAAGCGGTGTGACGACTATGGGATACCCTAGGACCGCGTAGAGTGCCTGAAATTGACAAGTGAGTGTGAAACCAGCTGCTAAACTAGATAAACTTGACGTAAGCAGGGCTATAATTGGGTAATTCAATAAGCTAGAGGGCCAAAAGGCAGTAGGTTTTCCCCGTAATTTGGTTGCTTTTCGGAGAACCCATACTCCCCTGCTACCCTGCGCCGAAACGGACGCCATTATCCTATTAGCCGTTATGCCCGATCAGACGATTCGATTGTTTGAGGTTAGTAACAGTACATTTAACCAAACTTCTGCGACGACCCTCTGCATTAAATGCAGTTCTTTGCGGCATAAGTGAAAATAAATAGAAGATAAAAATGTGCATGTGAGCCTCCCGTGCACGAGTGTGTGTGTGTGCCCCTGCGAAGGAGAGATAGAGAGCGAAAGCAATGAGAGAGAGCAAACTTTTTTGGAGCGCTCCATGCGCGCGCGCACATCAAAATCAAAAAACTAACTGTGAGATACATTTGGGTTTATTTTTTTTATATTTTGTTTAGGCTACATATATGTGGATGTTCGTTTGATGATGATGATGAGCGGCGCGGCAAAAGCAACAGAGAGAGACGGAGAGAGCGAGCGAGCGATTTCGATTTGAGTGTTATGTTGTGTTTTCAGTTTCGGTTTCGGATGTATCTTCTTCAGTCGGAATAAGGAATACACGAATGTCGGAGCGAACGGATTACGCATTAGAACTCTCTGGAAAAAGAATCTCGCCTCGCGAAAATCCGCTGAAAAGGCACAGCCAAGCCAAATCAAAATCAAAGCCAAAACCGAATCCGAATCAAATCAAAAAACGAATCAATTAGCTCAAAAACGGTACAAATCGGGCCCGAAAACAACAACAAAGCGAGGCGGCTTGCATGCGGCTGCTAAAAAAGGTGTGTACGCGAAGGAGACGCGAATAGGGAGCGAAAGAGAGGGGAGGCAGTGCAACTATCAACACAAAATGATAAATAGACTTTAATTGACAATTGCAGCCCAATGCAAATATTGATTTTCTCGACTCCCCGGACCCAAGATTCCCCAAAGATTCCTCTCGACGATTTTTCCTTCATTTTTGGAAAATATACATACACAAATATATGGACGATTTGCGGCGCAGAAACCACCTACATACGAACATGTAGAGAAACTTGTGTAAATACAACCCTCGTCCTCATCCCCCGACGTTTTTGCGTCGTATCCTTGCTGCACGTACACAAATGTACCGACGCGTGTATGTGTGAGTGTGCCTGTGTGTTTGTTAAAGGACTTTAACTTCTTGGTCGTGTTTTTTTCCACGTCCTGCGACTCGGAGACACAGACCCGTTTCAATGGAAAACGTTCAAGGGTGACAAGGGTAGTTTCGCCGCTGCCTCCTCCCCTTTCTCCACCTCCTCCTGTTCGTCCTTTTCCTGCTCTTGTTCTTCTTATCCTTGTTTTTGTTGCCGCTGTCTACACGGCTCGAAAATATCCTAGAATTGCATTCCTTTCCTAGGGCGTTGCATTGTTTAGCTGGAAAAGGGGATCAAAGCAGAGTTGTGTATTGATTTCGTCAGGATTCTTTCGATGAAAACTTCAGCAACCCAACCCCGTGACAACCCCTTTGGTTACGGATTCTTAACCCCCATTCATATTTTGCTCTCCTTTTGGGGTTGTCGATAGGAATCAAACTCTTGTTTATATGAAATAGGGATCAAGTTTTGATTTTTCCTTTTCTAACCCTTATAAATAGGATTTTTCTTTCCGTTATGCTAATCATTTATTATTTACATTTTACAATTTTCATTATCATACAAATTTTTCTTTTACTGGAATCTATTTAGACAATATTTTTCAGAATTGCAACCCTATCCGAAGAATTTCTTCACAATTTTACATTAACATACATAAACATTAAGATGGAAGGTTTATGACAGCCATGGTTAGAAAAATAAGTATGGGGTCGAAGTCCTCTTTAACTGTCTTATCATAATTCCACCAAGAGAATTTTAAGAAGTTATTTTAAGTAAGGTTGTGGTATATTATTACGATCTATACGATCCGTACCTCAATTTCGCAAGGAAACAGATCACCTCAATACCTTAAATGCCTCAAACACCAAAAATTTCACCAGAGATGGAAACCCAAGTAGCGTTAATAGATTGACTTTATCCTTTTACCTCAGTCAAAAACAACAGGAGTCCAACCCCCAACCCCACCCAAAAGAACAAACCCTTTTCCACCTTAAACTGGCTTTGCTTGGGCCCACCCTTGAAGATATGCTATAAATTAACTCGAATCATCCGAAATTAGAATGAAGGAAAACACGTTCTCGTCGTCAAGTTTTCCTCGGAGTGTAGAAGAAGCCGCTCCGAAATCCTGATTTAACGAGAGGGGATGAAAGTCGGTCGTTTGATTGGGCGTACGTTGCTCGTCTTGAAGATGGCAACCAGTTCCGTCTGTTGTTTCATGACGTTTTTGCTTTGGGTTTTCCACCGCCCCCCACCACCACCTCCTGCTCCCCGCCGGAAAAGTCGCTTGCGCAGTGCAGGCGAAGCGAAGCGAGGTGGTGGGTGGAAAAACAGGAAAATGTTCTAACTACGCGATAAGACAGAGTGCAGAGGTGGGGCTCTGCGAGGGTGGGTTCTAATCCCTGTCCGGTTTGTTTTTCCCCGCTTTTCGGGGGGTAATTTCCCGAATCTAGTATCTGGGTTACCGAAAGTACAGCCAGTTCGCCGAATTGCGCGCGAAAAACTCGCCATTTTGGCTCATAAATTGGTAAATGCGTGGCTAATGTTGAAATTCCGGGATTCCAAATAACTTGACAATGTATCTTGCAGATACAAAGAAACACGCACAAATCTGACCTGCCGCTGCTCGCGCTGCACAGCTGCCTTTCTCGGGTTGCATTGCGTTTTTCTCGGATTCGGGACGGGCCTGCTTAAAGGATCTCAGGGGTCGGGGATCCTAAGAAGGCAGACAGGCGGCCGGGGGATTTTCCCGCTACCTAAGATGCCTAGATGCAGCTGCCTGCCTAGGACTACTTAATGAAGCACCTTTTCCCTGGCCAATTTAGTTAGCTGCTACCCTTCGGCAACTGACGACGTCCCGCGCGCGTTCCAAACGCAAGTTCCAAATAAAAAAAAACTCTTCTTCGCGTCTTACAAGTTTCTTAAATTCGTTTTCGCTATTGTTTTTGTAGCGGAAAAGCGCCACTCCATCGACTGCCGCCTAGTGCTATAGAAACGTGATCTCACCACTCTTATGATGGAACTCTTGTCAAACAATTCGGTTCCGCAACAAATGGCCAGCAGCAATGCGCCGAGCGCCAACGGCGTGGCCAACTCCTCGACGGCCAACGGAAGTGGCGGCGGCAGTGTGAGCAGCAATGCCAGCAACTCCTCCGAGCGGCTGCTCGCGGGCATCCTGGAGAGCTTTCCCGCCTGGGACCTCAACGTGGGACTGCTGCCCAATGTGGGTCAGAGGTGAGTTGGATAAAAATGGGATTAAACCCCTTTTTCGCTAGACTAAAACCCCTTGTTGTTTTCCCCAGCTCACCACCACGCACGGACTTCTTCATCAACAACTTCTTGGGCGGCCTGGATTCGCATGTGGACTTTAGCATCGGACCCATTGGCACCGGTGCACGCAGCAATCCCAAGATGTCGCCAGAGTCCTCGAACAATTCGAGCATCAGCTGCGGCTGGTGCGAGGTGAGCGCCTCCATACGCTGCCTGGAGTGCAACGAGTTCATGTGCAACGACTGCCTGAGGGAGCACCGCAACAGTCCGCTGTCCTCGAACCATTCGATCGTCTCCCTGCCCACGCCCATTGGAGCCTCGCCCACCGGTGGCAGCTCCGTGAATGCACACACTCCGCCCAGCGGCAACTTCATCTGCGACATACACAACGAGATGCTGCGCTATGTGTGCGATTACTGCCGCAAACTGGTGTGCCAGTGCTGCACGCTGCACGAGCACAAGGAGCACAGCTACGCCTCTATCCAGAGCTTCATGGTGGGCTCGAAGGAGAAGCTGGAGGGCGCCATCGAGAGCAGCCAGGTGGGCACGCGCTGCATTAAGAGCAGCATTGACAAGGCGCTGGCCTTCATCCGGCTGATCGAGCGCAACTGCAGCGAGCTGAGCGATAATATACGCAAGGCGTTCCGTCAGTTTATCATTGCCATTGAGGACCGCGAGCGTTTCCTCCTGGACTTTGTGGAAAAGCTACGCCAGCGTCGTCTGGCCATTCTGCACGATCAGATGGCCGGCTTGAAGTCTGCCCTCGCCGGTCTCTCCGAGACCTCCGATATGCTGAGCAAGGTGGCGGACAATGCCTGCACCATGGACCAGATCGAAATTGCCATGAAGTTGACCAATGGACAGCGCCAGATGGAGCAGTTTGCGGGCATCTACAAGGACCTGCAGCCCAAACAGGAGGTCTTTGCCTTCGCCCCACCGGACTACAGCCTGCTACAGGATATCCGCAACCAGGGTGGCGTTATCCTGGTGGACGACAAGAACATGCCCATCGTCTCGAGCAGCAACGGCATTGTGCCGAGTGTCTCCAGTGTGAGCGCCGTGGCCGCCGCCTCCGTGGGCGTTGGTGTGGGAGGCGTTGGCGGTGGAGTTGGAGTCGGAGTGTCCAACGGCATGGACATGGCCTTTGGCATGAACATGGCCAGCAATCCGCTGAGTGTGGCCTCCTCGAGTGTTCGTCGTCCGCTGCTGCGCGACAATAGTTTCCGCATCCCATCGCCCATCATGCAGCCGCGCGGAGGAAGTGCCTGCGGAATGTCGAGTGGCATGTCCAGCGCAGCACTGGATTGGGAACTCAACGGACTGCGCAGCTCGCCGGGACTGCACTTCAGTGCTCCACGAACCACACAGGCAATTCCAGGTTGCATGGATCTGGTTAAGGTGCGGAACTCCAACTCACTCTCGCTGTCCTTCGCCACCGAGGGACATGAAGACGGACAGGTGAGCCGGCCGTGGGGCCTGTGCGTGGATAAAATGGGCCATGTGCTCGTGTCGGATCGCCGCAACAATCGCGTTCAGGTCTTCAATCCCGACGGCTCGCTGAAGTTCAAGTTTGGCCGCAAGGGCGTGGGCAACGGAGAGTTCGACCTGCCCGCTGGCATTTGTGTGGACGTGGATAATCGCATTATTGTCGTGGACAAGGACAACCATCGTGTGCAGATTTTCACCGCCAGCGGCGTCTTTCTGCTCAAGTTCGGCAGCTACGGCAAGGAGTACGGCCAGTTCCAGTATCCCTGGGATGTGGCCGTCAACTCGCGCCGCCAAATTGTGGTCACCGACTCGCGCAATCATCGCATCCAACAGTTCGACTCCGAGGGTCGCTTCATCCGCCAGATAGTGTTCGACAACCATGGCCAAACCAAAGGCATCGCCTCGCCACGAGGCGTTTGCTACACGCCCACGGGCAACATCATAGTGTCTGACTTTGACAACCACTGCCTCTACCTGATTGATCCAGACATCAACGATGTACGTATGATTGTGTTTATAATGGATCATGAAGATACTAATCAGTTTTTGTATTTTTTTTGCAGATTCTCTCCGTGAAGGGACACGAGGGCTCGGGCTTCCATGAGTTCAATCGGCCCTCGGGCCTGTGCTGTGACGACGAGGGCCGCATTATAGTGGCCGATTCTAAGAATCAACGCATCCTGGTCTTCAACCAAAACCTGGACTTTATGTGGGATGTAAGTACTAGATGGAAGCTAAAGAGTTCTTGAATTTTAATAACAAAATTTGTAAATTCCCCTTCACAGATTGAGGTGCGACCCTCTATCAATCCTTTGATGCCGCCCACGCTGGACGAGAAGGATCGCACCTGCGATGTGGCTATAATGCCAGACGGTCGCATTGTTTTCCTCATCGAACTGTCGCCAGACTCCAAGGAAGGGTCTAACCCTTACAAGCGGTTTGTGCACGTATTCTAAATCAGGCTACGAGTGCCGATCTTTTTTAGACCATTTACAAGAGCTAAACGTTAGCGTAGGGAAGAGATCCAAATAACAGAACGATAGAGAGAAACGGGTGCCGAAATAAGGGAAAATCAGAATTGAGTGCATGGAAATTAGCGAAAATTTTTAGCTTAAGTGCTACAACGATTACCTCGATAATGCTTAAGAGTTATGGTTACGATTTGGTAATTTACAATACAATACGAATTACACATATGTATCTATGGATATCTATATCTATACGCATATGCATATATCTAGCGAATATACAAGCCCAACCAACCAACTAGAACTAAAACTAAAACGGAAACTAAGGCGGAAGACAGTTGAGTAGGATTTAGAAGATATATATATAGACGTAGGGTCCGAGAGCATTCAGTAGAGTTACCGAACCTAGTAAAAGATAAAGCAAAGAGGGCAACTCAACCATTTACTAGATGAAAATATTATTACCTGTTAGTTAGACTGAAAGGCAGTTTGCTAGCTGATAGAACGAGGTGTAAGAAAGGTAAAAAGGTGGGGATTGCGTTTTTTATGGGGTTGCTTAGCGGAATGAGGAAACTACTTTCGACAAGAGTTACTAAACATGATTTGCAGAGACACTGTGGAATGGTATTAATGTTTGTATTATATTCTTAATTTGTTTGTTTAGTTCCGTATTACGTTTATTTTAAAATTAATTTTTTTGGGACATATTTTTAATGATTTTCTTATAATTGAGACTGAGTATGTGAGAACACGAACTTTGTAAAAGGAAGCAAAGCAAAACAAAGAAACAAACAAAAAACAAGAAAATATTGAAGAAACCCGCTGACTTTTGGTTGAACTTTTAACAAAGACTGATTAACTAAACCGCAATTTCGGAGCCAACTAAAGAACCATATATGGTGAGGCCAAAAAAAGTGAAAAAACCAACACACTCAAATTGCAATGACATTGATACCGTAAAGTAACTTAACATAGCTTAACACACATACTTTCATACATATAGCGATACAGATATCATATATAGATCCAATCATCCGAATCATCATGGGCATAGCTTAAACCGAGTTTAACTGACATTCACCGACATCCACACCCATTCATTCGTTCGTTCATACCGATCATGCATCACAGGACTTTGGTTTGTGTCGCTACTTTGTAATTAATTGTGAAAAGGATTTACCCACAGGATACACAGCAGGTTGAAAGGAGGGGTTAGCTAAAAATGAGGGTAGGAGAGTTGGGGGGAGTTAAACGAACAAACCTAAAAACAAAATAACGAAAAAATTATCATAATTTTTGACTCAATGTGTTCATTAGCATTTAGTAGATTTAGCGGGCGTGGCATAGTGAAAACGTATGGAAAATCCAGAGCAATATATGGGCGTATTGAATACACATTTAGGTGACATGTTCCTCGCAAAAGAAACAAATAAAAGAAAAGAAACTTAATGAAATCATGGGCAACGCATGAATTAGCTGAATTATCTGTCTAGAGTTTGAACGATTTTTAATAGCAAATGTATACACACACATATATAGAGCCAACTAGGACCGATTCTAGGCTAAAGACCAGGCGTAAATTGTAAAATGTATTAGCAAACTTAGTTACTTAGTTTACATTCTGTTCTTACTGTTTTGAGACGTTCTATTCTTTGTACTTGTGTTCAAACCCGACTTCAACGGATCGACAGCGAGATGGTACATAGCTAACACTCCTTCCACGAATAAAGCAACATTGCATAAAATGCGCAAACAAACAAATACCATAAAATCTAAAATCACTAAAACTAACCTTAATGAAAAGATGCAAAAATGCCGACGGCTCTCCGAGAGCGGTGGCAACAAAAAACATATACAATATTTATATACACGTAATATACACCAGAAGGCAGAGGGCAAACCACCCACTAGAGCTATATAGAGTAGATATCGTAATTATTTTACACCTTAGTTTAGCCAACCCCCGAAATCTCGGGGACCCACACGATCGCCATAACATACTCGTAACCTCATTTTATCCAATCGTAACACCTTGAAGCGCCGTTCATTTCTTGTGATCCAGATCGAATCATTCAAAACACTCGCACACAAAGCGCACGCAGAGCATCCCCCACAAATATCGTATGTATATATCATATATATCGCATCGTATCGGGCCTAGCGACATCTGAGAGAATGCCATATTTTATATTTGTGTGAGATTTACTAAACCAATACTAAAGAACTAATACTTATATCATTACAAATGAGCGCCGTTTTCTAAAAGCCACAGTTTAGAAATTGTGTAAAAAAATAAGAAAAAAAAAATAAAAAATATTAAGAAACCCATTAACTACAAGCAAACACAAATAGGGAGGACAATTATTGAGATTTAAGCGAATACCGAATGCCATAATTTAAAATAAAAAGCATTTAAACTTATATATCTATAGAATAAAAGTATGTTAAACACAACAAATTACTACAAGTCATGAGGATACTGAACAATTTGCCAAAGGCTTAAGAATCAAAATGAAAAAGCGAAACCAATAACTTACATACTACACACTACACTCAAAACACACATTCAAACAGATAGTTAATTAAACTTTTTACAAAATACATACCAAAAATACTTAATTAAATGCAAGCAGGTATTTTTTCAAATAAACCGAATATTCCAAAAACACGTTGCCCAAAATACACCTACAATTAATTCTAAAGCAAACAAATGCTCATATACAAGTAGCTACTAAAATAAAGAAAAAACACTAAACGAATCCAAAACTTAAATCAGGTATTCAAATTTTTTTCGTATTACGTACTTAGCGGTTAAGTGAGAAAAATGCATAACGGCAAACTTAATGACTAAAAATCATCCTGTGAATGATTTTCAAAGATAAAATAAAAAACGAACATTGCAAAACCCACATACATATTTACTAAGCAACATTTTATAACAAATCGATTGACGATGCTAAAACAAAACGGAATATGAACTCTTATATCAAAATACAATTTTGAGTAAAACTTTTAATGACAAATGCAAAAGCAATTCTCGGCAAGCACAGAGAAATGATTTCATTACCTATAAAGGATCTTTAAAATTCTACACTATGCATACATACAGTATATATTTTGTCGCGATCATTTAGCCATTAAGTTTCTTACAAAACCCCCAAGATTGTAACTAAATTTGAAAATATTTCTCATTTGGAAATTATAAACATAAACATACGCATACATACATACACGTACTACATATGTAATAATTATGGAGCAATTGAGTACAAAACGAGTACAAATTTAAATTATAAGCCAGATCAGACGACACAGACACACACAGCTTAAGTTACAACATACATACATGGAGATCGATCAGAGGAGCGCAGCATATGAAATATTGATAGGCCAGCTACTGGTTTCGCATAGCAAATACTGCATATATTCATAGACGATCGGAATCGGGATCAGGATGAGGATCGAGTGGAGGATTCATCGAAATAGCCAGCATACTAACCACACTTATAAGCATAGTCGCATACATAAATACATAGTTACTTAAACATAGACTAACCCCCATATACTATATATCTAGGGCAAACAAACGATTACCAAAATTACCAAAAATCCCTCCTTTCCCCTCTTAATCTTCAAATATGATTTGCTTTGCGATAAATAAGGGGAGATCACGTTTGGCATATGCAAAATTTTCTCATACATTCTCACCCACTCAGCATACAGCGTACATACATATGTAGAGGCGCGGGTACTAGGTACACCCACCATTAAGCAGCTAATTAAGTCATATGGCGATAAATCTAAAGAAAATCTACCAAAATCAAGCGACAAATTCAATAACGAGTTGCAGTTAAAAATTGTAATTGTCTAATAGTGAAAAGCGAGAAAATGCGGAAACAAGCGCAAGCCACGGTACTACAGTGCGTATGCGTGGTTTGTCATTTTTCTATATACATGCATACACATACATATTTATATACCCAAATATATATATATACATACATAGATGTGGGACTTGACGAGACAAGAGTAAGAGTATATTTTATACGATAAACAAATTTTATAACATATTTAATAATAAATTATACACTAATAATTGTGGACACTGTTGCCTTTTGTATTTTTGAATGGGTTGCACACTGTTTGATTTATCATCAAACTTATAGATATAGCTTAAATGTAGGCTCTTTCGGTTAGAGCTTGTTAAAAAGTCTGAAAGATCGATGGCTAATAATAACGATCATTTATGAAGCTAATGTTTTAATGGAAACTTGTTCAGTGTCTTACGACTTTGATCTATAATTACATTTAAATTATACTTTAAGTAAAAGTAACATTGTAAGACTGGATATTCTGGCCTGGGCTTAGTGCATTTTTCAAGGTCTTAATTTTAAGACTTAAAAAAAATCTTAAATAATATGGCTTAAAAATCAATTAAATTAACTTGGTCTATGGAATGAGTAAATTGGTGTGACCACAATTCAAAATTCCCGCCACGATTTGAAGTTGCCGCCAGGAATTAAAATGGCAGAGGAAAATTCAAATAATTTCCGTCCTTACAACACTGAAAAAACGCGCTCGATAGACATTCCTAAATAACTCTGGTCCCACAGTTTTCCGATAAACAAGCCTTGTTGACTGGCGCATCTCTTTCCGCTTTGGACCTTGGCTGAAGATCGTTCTCCCTTAACATATTTTCTTTTTCAACCAAACCCAAATCGTAAAAAATCTCAGACATCCCCAGCCTTTATAAGGTTTTCTTTTACCAGTAGGTTCCTGTTAATTTTTTAAGCATTTCGGTTATACGGATCGTTCTGTTCTGGAAATTTTTTCTTCAGTGGCTTAATTGCCTTAATTGCTTTCTTTATCTTTAAAAACAAATTCTAGTGTCTCTTCTTGCTTTTTACATTTTTAGCTATCTTCTAAAGAGACTACATCTCAACTTCTTCTACTTCCTCAACATCCTCATTTTCATTCTGTCCCTCTGCCAGTGGCCCCTTAGCCGCCTGTGGAACTGGTCAGGGATATATGGGATGCCCATGTCCCCCAAGCATCTGTGGCCATCGAATCCCTTTTCGTCAACAAAACGGCATGTTGGTCACGGGTACGATCAATATTGCGGAATACAGTTGTGCAGTTGTGGTCCGCGGCCCATGCACTGCTCTGCAAACCTCGCCACCGCAATCGCCAGTGCACTGATTTGATCCTGGGCACGACGCGTTCTTCCCAGACTTTTAAGGAGGCTTATTTGGGAGCCGTGGAGCGCCTGTGTGAACACCGTGCGATATGCCTTCCCAACCGCAAAGTCCACCGTTCCGTAATACCTGGCATGACAGTGTCGGAAGTACACCATGCACCACAGGTGTGGGACAGGACACCCAACCGGCAAGGTATTTTGGTTCATAGGACAGGCATTACTGATGAAGTCCAGCATGTATGGCATGAGGCCGTGTTGCTCAAAATGGTGCAGGATACCTGCTAGCGATTGCCGAACTCGCGCAGTGGTCATCTCTGTACCCACATCCAAGTGAAATACTTGAAAGAAGGTACCACGACAGGTGTATACAGGATACAGTAAGCAAGTTGTCTTAACCTTGCCAATGGAAATATCTTGTTTAAAATATAAATAATAATAAATTGCATACTCCTGCCATGTGCAGCTCATCTATGTGAAGATAGACCGGCCGCTTGCCCTCCAGGGTTTCTGGGAAGGACAAGTGGTGCAGGGTACTGGCGACCCTGGCCAGACTTCTCCCAGCCAACTCCACATTGTTCCCAATCGTCTGGATGCACGTCAATTGGTCCAACGTGACGGTCATCTCCCGCGGATCCTCAGGCCCTTCGTCTGGCACCTTCCAGATCGGAATGCCGGCATTTGGGATTTGTACCCCAGTTGCCGCTCAGTTGAGCCCTCAGTAGATCTGACCTCGTAGCCTAGTCGATGAAACACTTGCACTTGCACATGCATCAGCACGCTTTGTGTCTCTTCTTCTTTCCTTTTGAATTAACCAAGGATGCCAGATCTCACAATTGTCTTCTTCCTCATTTTAAAACTTAAATTTGCATTTTCGAATGACCAGAATTATTTAAGCTTATTGATAGCATTGCACGAATAGCACGTTTTGAGTTCCAATGCAATTTAATAAAAAGTTTAAATCTAGGAAAATGTCCAAAGATTACAAGTTTCAGATAAGAGAGCTGGTTAAATAAAACTTTTAAGGTTACTTGGTATACAGCCTTCCTGATCGACCTATTAATCTGTAATTTATTATAATTTCATAAACTAAACATCAATAAATAAGATTACATTACATCACTTACAAATATTTGGTTGTCGACTGGAACCGGTTCGTCCGCCTCCACAACGCCTCCTCTACCTAAAAAATAAAAAAAATAATTTTTTTCTACTTGCACAGCACACCACTGAGTCCTTGCTTTTCTTGGCGCTGGGCAGATCTAAGTCGGACTGTGCGGGTACTGGCGACCCTAGCCAGACTCCTCCAGCCAACTCCACATTGCTCCCAATCCTCTGGATGCACGTCAATTGGTCCAACGTGATGGATGGGAGACGGTCATCTCCCGCAGATCCTCAGGTTCCCTCGTCTCGACTTCTCCTCCTGAAGTAGCAATTGTGTTCTTCCTCATTTTCAAACATAAATTTGCATTTTAGAGTGACCAGACTTGCGCGAAATCAGCCTAAAAGTATATTTTTAAATAAATTAAATTTAAAGCTCTTGTGTCTATCGTTTAAAAAGTTTGAAAGCTCGATGTTTGGTTAAAGATGGCTAATAATAACGATAATTTAACAAGCTAATAATTTTATGGAAACTTGTTTAATGTCTTACGATTTTGATCTATAATTACATTCAAATTATAGTTTACTAGCAACAGTAACATAGTAATACTGGATATACTGGCTTGGGTTTAATGCATTTTTATAGGGTCTGCATTTTAAGACTTTTAAAAAGATCTTATAATAAGGATATAAATTCAATCATATAAACTTTGTTTCTGGAATAAGTAAATTTTAATAACAATTTTTCAGGGCTTTTTAAAAAAATAGCACTTATTGGTTTTGAATTTCTAAATGTTAGGTTCGAGTTTGATAGTTTATTTCTACAAATCGAGCATCTTTTATTGTCTCGTTTAATGGGATGCCTTCACGTACACCCGGAACCTGGGTCAAGGCTACATATTTATCTTCATAGAGCCACATACGACGCAAATGAGTTTCGGGTATTGTCAAAAATGTACCGAGAGACCATTAGAATAACAAAAGGAATCGCTAAGTACTCTGGACATAATGAGGCTTTTATGAAGCCACAGCCAAAGCGAGCTCGAAAAAGGTGGGATATCATTTTAAATCGTATCTATTGCGTGACTCTAAAAGTTGCGGTAGCTTTGTGTGCAAATACCACCATTCGAAATCACTTTTACAATTGTTGTGCTAGTCGTAAAGTTGAGTAAAACCTAGTCAAAGTCCAGATCCATTACCCGCTAATTTCAGTGGTGAGAACGGGTAATTAAGGCAATAGAATCCAGATTGATGGAGCGCCCAATTATACCTATTTGCGGGTTTACTGGAGTAAGCGTAGCCCCCACGCGAACCGTTTAGTTAGTTTTAATTCGATCACCAGCATACGTCGTCTCACACTGAGGGTTTGTCTGGCTTTCATGGTCAGGGTTCCGTGCGATGCGATTGTGATGTGATGCTAAATAAGCCTTAAATAAAAATAAATATACTTTTCAATAACCGGTTATTTATTTGCCTACAATTCACTGGTTGGCTTCTCCCCCAAACAGCTGTTTCCCCGGGCATAATAACAAATACGACAAAAGCAAACAGTTTATTATTTAGGGGACGATCTTTAGCCTGGCTCGAACTATTCCTATTTGGGTAGGGCATCGCAAAAGGTATATACAGAAGGAATTCTGTAAATTGAACGAGAGTCTAAAATACAAGAATGTAATAATAATTATTGATAATAAAATACAAATAAATTAATTTTGATTTGATCTTTGATTTTTATCAGAAGTCATTTCGAAAGTTGTAAGTGAAAATATTTACCAATTTAAGAACTTAAGATTTCTTAAAAACTGTTATTATCTAAACCAGTTGACAAGACCAATTAATTGCTTCAAGCAACTATCAAAAATGTGGGCTTAATTTGTGAACAAATAAATATTCCTAAGTCCAGTTTCTTAATTGGCAGTTGGTAGTTCCAGTTTGTAAATTGAGCCACTCTTTTGCAATGTGACAAGTAGTTTTGAATGCAGGTTTAGCCTACAGAAGCTGGACTGTATTTTCCACGCATTTTCATCAAGCCCAGAGGCTTCCCCCCCATCAATCACAATTATCTGGTGACTTTGGGTCAAGAATGCTTGTGCATCTGCGACCCGAGATTATTAAAAAAAAATTCAAATCAAAATATGAAGTTCGAAAAAACAGTGTGTGCTAACGAGACCGAAAAGAAAACTGAAACTGGAAAAGCCGAAGCAGAAAGGTGGGTACAGGCCAGCTCTGAGCTATGAGCCAGGTTCAGACGTGTTTCGATCGCGGCGGCGTCAGGTGAATCCGAGAGTCCATTCGAATCGAATCCGAGTGTCCAGTGCGTGTTCAATACGCCTTTTGAATCGTATTTCTTTAGCTTTGTTTTTCGAGTTGCGGGCGACGCATACAAATTAGACCAGCGAAGAGTGGAGTGTAATTAAAGCGGCCCGATTCGATGTAAGCCGCCCCAGCCGAACGCTGGTCGAGTGCATCGGTCCGGGTTTCTGCTACCTGATACCTATACCTCCTGAGGTGGTCAACAGGCAATTGGCCACCATTTCGCTGTGCTCGGCCGCTCAAATCAGTTGGCTTTCGGCCGCTATCGCGCGCAGATTTGGTTAGATTCAAACCATTCAAAGCCCAAACTCAAGTACCGGACAGCGGTTATTTAATCTGTGCGATTAGCCAACCCGCGTTGACAATTAGTCGGCCCAGATGCTGCAATGAAATGAGTGAAACTGGGGCCAAAACTAAAAAGCAAACAAAAAAGCCAAGCCAGTTGGCCAGTTACATGATAAATGCTGAATATGTTGTCATACAGAAACGTGATCGCCGAGCCGCCAAAAGAAACTCACTGTTTTTTCATTGTGCTAATCAATTCATATTAAATCGTCGACTATTGGGCAACAACCATATTTGCATGACGCGGAGTGTGCGGCGGTGGTTGAACTTGAAACTGATTATGGAGTGCTAGTGCATTTGGATGCCAACTGGACTTTTGATCGCTTAATGCTAACTATTAGTTAGCCAAAACAATTAAATATTAGTTTGTTTTTCAATTAATTCAAAAATATTAGGTGTATTTAGTTTGTTAGAGATTTTATCTAATCGAAAATTATTCTATGATGTCTTTATTTTTTAAGTTCTATAAAACTCGACAGAAATAATTAGTCAAAGAGCATTTCTATAATAATTGAATTTAATTAGTTATTTTTCACGTTTCTTTTTATAGTTTTTACCTTAAAAGACCATTCTAAAGCACAAAAAAAAGAGATACTAAAACCTAGTTTTGTAGGAAACTTAAACTTGATTTATCAGCACCACCTGGTTATTTAATTGATTTTCTCACGAGGACACGTTGACATTGCCGTTTTGGTTTGCCTATTTAAGTTTGCATAGCTAATCACCTAGTTCGACAATTTGCCACTTTTACAGTTGACATTTACAGCCCTTGTTTCATGGGAATTACCCCAGATTTTTGCCTATAAAAGTGTCCTTCAACAAATATTTAAATATCAAGAAACAAACTTAGTTTAACGCTCTATAATGTTTGACAATGCTATTAAACCACATCCGGAGACCAACGGAGTTCAACCTAATGGTAAGCTATTATACGTTTTTTATTTGGCAATGACCGATTTTATTGATTTTCCATTAAAGCTGCAGGAGATCGAGCGTTGACTACTGTTATTAATATAGGTAAGTCAAAGTATTAGTATATAATAAGTATAGAAAACAGATATTAAAGATGTAGTTATAAATTAAATATTTTTTTTATCGAATTAGCTTTATATATCCTAAAAATAAGTTTAAGGACTAAATGTTACAAATGTCAAATCATGGTGACTTTTAATAACTTTTATATTGTTTAATCGGAATCATCGTGAGAAGCCAATTGATTAATCGAAATCATCGTTACTAAGCACAATTATCGGAAAATACAAAAATGCACCTAACGAATGCTCCGATTAAAGTCGGCTTTCCAAATTTGTTCTTATAAATAAGGGGATATACTATGTCCACTATCAATACCGCCACAGATTAGCTCTAAACGAGTATTAACCGAGTCCAAAACACACTGATTCGTTATCGGGCCGACACGCTTGACTTTCCCCCAGCCGAAATCCAGCGTCCATATCAGTTTGTATATAGCGTATGTACGTTCTGAATAAAATACACATGCATTTCGGGCTGATAATGACAGCCAGCGCCCCTAGTCGAGTATATTTTCGGCTTGTGAAGCAATAATCCATTCAGTGTCAGCCGGCATATTCGTTGAAAAAGGTGTGTTTTGCGTTCTCGGAGAGATTAAATTAAAATATAAAACAAGTGTTCTTTAAGCGAACCAGCTAATTTCTAACAAAGAACTGGATATGCTAATTTCTAGTGCAATTAAATTGCGCAATTAAATCTGCAACCAGTTAATTTCGTCAAAAGACATTTCAGTGAAGAACAGTTGTTAGCTTTCGTTTTTAACCGTTGAATAAATCATTATAAAGAAAAAGGTTTATTATTTGTATAGTTCAAATTTTAACGTTACCGCAATTGCAATTTTTACTGACAAAAAACATTATTCAACACTGACTTTTTAGCCGTGACACAAACCACAGAAAACTAGTGTAGGTTTTTCAGTATTAAACACGAACTCTGGCACGGTCCTCTAGAAGTAATTTGCCATACGAAACCGATCCAAAATCTTGAATATACAAGTTTTTGATGTCGCGGTGATCGGTTGGCGAATCGCGTGAACTCAGCGCGCCTTACCTCTACCTGTTGACAGTACAAAAAGTACATATAATTTTAACAACAAACAGAAGACGGACGAAACAAGAAAAAAACGTTTGTTGTGTTGTTGTGGTGTTTTCAGTGTTGTTTACTTTTATCAGTGCCTCCCGCTTACGCCCCCGCCCCCTATCCTCAATAAAATATCTCACTCCCGGTTTCTCCTGAATCGCAGAACCAGAAACCGAAAGTTCAACTGGGATCTCCACATCACAGCCGGAGAAGCAACAACAACAACCAGAGCAGCCACAATCCGAATCCGACAGAATGGCCAATTTCGACGATGTGAGTGTCCAATTAGGCAATTTATTGCAAGCGAGAGAAAAAGATGTGTAACGATTATTAACACACATACATACGCTCGCACACGTAACGAACATTAAGCGCCTTATTTTAGTTTGATTTGATTTTTATTTGAATTTTTTGTTTTCGCCGTTTCGTCGTTATCCTCCCGTATGTATGCGTGTTGCATGTTGTTATTGCGTATGTGAAAAACCAACTGCCTCCTACGAACAACAATAACAACAACAACGATGGCTGCACTGGAAAAAACCAAAACCAACAACAACAACCACGACCAGACGTTGCAACGCGCCCGCCTCGCCTTTTCCAGTGGAAAGACCAGGAACGTCAGTTTTCGGTGAGTTTACTTTTATTTCGGTAGTTTTTCGGTTTTTGTTAGTTTATTTTTTGCACGGGCTCCTCAGTTTTAGGCATTAGTTTTGGGTTGAAGCTGCCGCTTGAGTGAAGATTGTGTCATGTATTTGGCTAGTTACAGTAGCTATTCCTTAAGAGGATCTGGAAAGGGGAACTACGAATGTAGGTTAATCTTCCTGGAAGCCCTGGAATTTTGTTTATATTTATACTTTTTTTAGTTGTCTCTTAAATTATTTGAATTTTTAATGTATTAATTTATTTTATTGGGAAGTTTAGTATTTCTTAGTTTGTTAGGATTTTTCAAAGAATACAAAATTTGGAATAGAGTCAGTTCTATAAATACTTGAAGATTCCCTTTAAATCGGTTTAATAATCATTAGTATTAATATTTGTTCTGATTCAACTTGAAATTTTTAGGTTTTTAGGAAAACAACAAATATTTTGTGATAACGATTTTTATGAACATTTTAATTATTATGGTTTTTTTAACTTAATTAATTTTTTTGACATTTTTATTTAAACAAGATCACCAAACTGAAAAGTTTTTACCTTTTGTTTTTTTTTTTATGGTTGAATATTAAATATTTCTGTAATAAGTATACTTATATTTAATTACAGTAATCTTCTTTAAACCGCTAACCACTGTACTGCTTACTTTTATTACAAGTGGTTATTACAAAGCCATTGCGGCAGGGCAGTCACCGAAATACAACCTCAGCTCGGGGGCATAATAACTTTTCATGGTGGTTTTTTCCCTTTGGGTTAACGAAATCCAGAGATCTCAATTCCACACCGACTTTCACACGCAGTGGAAAGCTTTGACCTTTGGGCTGGCGATGATAAGAATTGGAGATAGTGGAGCACTCTGGAGTGGGGGTAGATGCTAAAGTCTACATAGTTATATGGACTGAGGCTATACCGTTCGATATGCATTAATGAGCTCGCAGCGGGAACTTTGACTTGGCCAAGTGGTTGTACTTTGAATGCAATTAGACAACGGCGAACTGAATTCGTAACATGTAACCGGAATAATTGCCATTTCCACGTCCCAGCGGAATAGCAGTCATCAGACAATGGACACGAACTCAAACATGCACACTCATACTCGTTTATGGATATGTTAATAAACAAAAAGATAGAGATAAATAGAAATAGAGACAGAAATAGACAAAAATGAAAAACAGGCGATATATACCCATACCCGCCGATAGTTTTGAGTGCGAAGTGTGAAACGGAAGTGCGGAAGAATCTCAGCCCAAGGCTGCTGGCCGTTTAATTCCATGATCTTTCAAATAGATCCGGACAAATGAACACGTTCTATGACTGTTTTTCGCCTCTAGCAACTTCTACTCCAATGCGCACGGCTCTTTGATTATATTTAAATACATTTCGGCTGGATACAGTTGAACTTCCATAGTTCAAACCACCGAAAACTAAAAGACTTGGCTAAGAGAGGGGTTTTGTTGTGTTTAACGCAAGATGTTAATGTAATAGATTTGGAGTTTTTTATTGATTAGTTTAATTTGAAAGGCATTTGTTTTGAAATTTTTTTAATGTGTCTTTAAAGACTGCATTATACATTAAAACTAATTGAATTGTATTGTAATAATCGGATAATCTTAAAATTCAATAAAAAGAGTATGATGCCCGTAAGACAAATGGGCTTTCTCAATTAAAATAAACAATTCAGGCACTGTAATCTTAAACACAGTAATTACTTAACAACAGGAATATTATTACATATTTACTTAAGACCTGTGACTTTTCTCAATTTACAAAAAATCATAAACACAGAATATTAGTACCTAAATATTTACAAATTGTAAGATTGATTTTTTCAGTTAATAAAAAAATATAATTTTAACTACCTACTAAAAAAACAATAAAGTGTGCAAGTTGAATTATGGAATGTCTAATAAATCTATTGCCTTTCAGTTTTTATGAGCTTAGGCCATAGGCAAGTTCTCCCGTAGTAATAGTTCCTATACGAGACACTATATTGGACACCGAGCGGCTAATTGCTTTATTTATATTCACAGCGATCGGCGATCGGCTGTCCGCTTATGGATTTTATGTTTGTCATGAGCAAATAAAATAATTCAATTGAATTGCAAGTGCACCTCCACGAGGGGCTGTTAACCCGCTGCTGCGGATCACCTTGACTGGCTTCCACCTCCCGGGGGGCACTAATAGTTTGTAATTATCTCCGGCCGTGTGCCAGGTCAATGTAGAGCACCGCATCGTTGTCAGGTTGTCAAGCCAGTTTCCACGGTGCTAATCTTAATCTCCCCCCGGAGTTTGGATGAGTTGAGTCACCAGAATCTAGTAGAATCGTAGAATATCTCATAACCGGCCGTATAGCTAGCATTGACCTTCCCCAAGCGCCTCTCGTGCATTGTGATTAGTATTGATTTTGTTTTGGTCTTTGTTTCGCGCTCCTACCGCGGAACTTGTCCCATCATCATCATCATTTGTCCATTAATTATTTTTCGGTCTCTCGGATTCCGCTTTCGCTCGATCTTTCAGTCGCAAGCAGCTGGAGAATCTGCTGCGTTGCTATGAGGAGCACGAGAACGAGATCATCAGCGCCTTGGAGGCGGATCTGCGGCGTCCCAAGCAGGAGAGTCTCATCGTGGAGACCGAGTTCATGAAGAACGACATCAAGCACATTCTGTTCCACCTCGACGAGTGGGTGCAGTCGGAAAAGGTGTGTAATATATATTGCTAGAAATTCTTTTCTAATTTTCTTTCCATTTTGTAGCCCCCCAAGTCGTTTGTCAACCTGATGGACGATGTCCAGATCTACAACGATCCCTTTGGCGTGGTCCTGGTGATCGGCGCCTGGAACTATCCACTGCAGCTGCTCCTCGTGCCCGTGGCTTCCGCCATCGCCGCCGGAAACTGTGTGGTGATCAAGCCCAGCGAGATTGCCGCCAACTGCGCCAAGTTCATTGCCGATGTCATTCCAAAATATTTGGATAATGTGAGTCTGGCTGCTGAATCATCTGATGAAATAAGCTTAGCTTTAAGCACCGAAACATTTCGACATAAATTTGGGTTTCGCGTTAACCTGTTTGTTCAGAACAGTAAAAATGAGTTTTTAGTTTGTGAGTTAAAAAACAAGAAAGGAAGCTATCTTCGGCCAGCCGAAGCTTATATACCCTTGTAGATAAAAGAATACTCACTCGGTGCAGTTCCAGGGATTCCAGATTCAGCGTTTCGATTTATTTCAATTTTGTTTTTAAGTAGTCAAGAATCAAAACGCCTACTTCCTACAAAGTTACAATGAATTTTCTTATATTTGTTTGGGAGCCTTAAGATATAGTGGTCCGATCCGGCTGGCTCCGACATATGTACTACCTGCAATAGAAAGAAGACCTTCGGGAAAGTTTCATCGCGATAGCTTTAAAACTGAGAGACTAGTTCGCATAGAAACGGACAGACGGACAGACGGACATGGCTAGATAGACTCGGCTATTGGTGCTGATCAAGAATATATATACTTTATGTGGTCGGAAACGTCTCCTTCACTGCGTTGCAAACATCTGACTGAAATTATAATACCCTCTACAAGGGTATAATAATATTTCCCAACTGTGACCAAATTAAAATATATTTAAAATTGAAAAAGCAAGTCTAAGAAAATTCTTCAGACATTTACCCATAATTAAGAAGTAAATTCACGAATACTAATTGATTTTTCTTTCTCCAGGATTGTTATCCAGTTGTCTGCGGCGGACCCAGTGAAACCGCTGAGCTGCTCAACCAGCGCTTCGACTACATCTTCTACACGGGCTCCACACGTGTGGGCAAGATCATTCACGCTGCGGCCAACAAGCACTTGACCCCCACCACCTTGGAGCTGGGTGGCAAAAGGTGAGCTCTGTTTAAGCACCATTTATAAATTATGAAAGCCATTTAACTGGGTATTGTTGCTACTTTCAGTCCCTGCTACATTGACAAATCGGTGGAACTACGCACGGCGGTCAAGCGCATCCTGTGGGGCAAGCTGATCAACTGCGGACAAACCTGCATCGCTCCCGACTACATTCTCTGCTCCAAGGAGGTGCAGGAGAAGTTCATCGTGGAGGCCAAGGATGTGCTGAAGGAGTGGTACGGCGAGAATATCCAGAGCAGTCCGGATCTGAGCCGCGTGATCAATGCCAACAACTTCCAGTGGGTTTTTATAGTTAACTAATTAAAGGATGTCAAATAATGCTAACCATATCTTTTTTTCAGACGCCTTCTTGGTCTGATGAAGTCGGGTCGTGTGGCCGTCGGCGGCAACTACGATGCCAGCGAGCGTTACATTGAGCCCACCATCCTGGTGGACGTGAAGACAACCGATCCCATCATGGAGGAGGAGATCTTCGGCCCCATCTTGCCCATCTTCAATGTGGAGAGTGCCTACGATGCCATCAAGTTCATCAACGAGAGGTATGTCGGTCCGTGGGACAATCAAGGCTCCAGCTGTCCATTGTCGTTGCCCGTTTACCATTTAATCACTTTAATCACCTCACGCAAAAACCAACTACAAACGAAAACCAATGTCCGATTCGCAATGTTTTTCTCTTAGAGAGAGTCCACTTGTCCTGTATATTTTCACATCGGAAACAGACGTTCAGAATCTGTTCATAAACGGCACCCAGTCGGGCGGACTGTGCGTGAATGACACGATAATGCACTATGCCGGTAAGAGAGTCACCCAGTCAACCCCTAAATCAATCCAATCGAGATGCTAATGGATGTGGATAGTGGATAATAATAATGAATGCGGAATCGCTTCTCCTCTACGGTTTTGGTTTCCCCTGATCTTCGGATCTTTTCCAATCTCCCCAACTGAACCAGTTTTTGATAGCTTGCTAAGTGCTCTGCGTATCTGTAATTTATATAGCCTTGTTTTGGTGACGGTGATTCTAATTATTCCTGTACAGCTACCTTTTAGTAGATGATATTGGATCTACAGATCAGAATTATCCCCAGATTGAGTAGATACACCTCCTACCTATTCCATTCCATACATTTGTATATATTTCATTGATATTTGCAGATCTGTATATTTATTGGTTAAAGCTTTGGTAGTCGAAAGTTAAAAATTCCCCTACACAGATCTGCAAATGCTCGTTTGTTTGTCTTTTATGTGTAACTCTTGTTCTTTGCAAGCCCCTAACGATGCTCGAGGAACTGCAACTGTATCTCGTACTTAATCTGTTTATCTACCCCGTTCTCCCCACTCCCTGTAATTAGAGAAAAACCACTTGTTATTTACGTGTTCTCCAACTCGAACAAGCTAGTCAAAGAGTTCAGGAGCAACACCACTAGCGGCGGATTCTGCAGCAACGAAACCATAATGCACTGTGGAGGTATTTCGCTATGATAATGTATATAGTTAAGAGATCTCTGTAGTTTTAGTCACAGACACCTGTATGATTTTTGTGTAATGCACCGAAACCCTATTTACACGAATTTCTTAAGTAGCCGGTTTACTGCACTCCAGCAATCCAAATTTGAAATGCAAATTCTGGGGAATTCTAGACATTTGACCACATCGAGTATACGGATAAAGACAGCACAAAACGTAAAACAAAAACTCTCAATTATTCAAATAGTATGCACATTGTTTTGAATATTAATTAAACCTGTGTGTTTTTTTGGTTTCGGACGGTGAAATTGATTTGTATTAAATATTTATTTTTGGCTTGGCAGAAATGTTGATTAACACCTAAACGCTTGGTTAAGAATTGCAAAAAGTAAATTAATATTAAGAGTGCTAAATTCTAGTTGGTGATAGCTTAAGAAAATAAAACAAGGGTGTGGTTTATTTAGATTTAAATGTTGCTAATATACTTTGTTATTTGCCAAATTGGTAGAAATTGTTGTGCTATTTTCGAATAACTAAAAAATATATATAGGTGTTGGCAAGATACTAATATCTCCTCTTTTCACAGTTGATGTGCTGCCTTTTGGAGGCGTTGGCATGAGTGGAATGGGATGCTATCATGGAAAGTATGGCTTTGAAACCTTCACACACAAAAAGTCTTGCCTGGGCAAGGATCTGTCGGCCGTTGGCGAGAAGTTGGCATCGTAAGTGGTTGGATATTTAATTTGTTGGAATATTTGATGCATGTTTGATTGGATCTTCCCGCAGGGCACGTTATCCTCCCTACTCGGATCGCAAGGGATCGCTGCTGTCCTTCCTGCTGCGCAAGCGCCGTCCGCTGCCCAACCTGCACCTGAGCCACGTGGTGGCCATCGGCCTAGGCGTCGGATTGACGTTCCTGGCCAACTACTACCTACAGGTAAGGAAGGTATAGCAAGCCCCAAGCTGTAGTTGCTCAACTGTGCCCATTAAAATGTTCGATTATCTTCCATGCATACCTACACACGTCACTGGGACACAACACTATCACTCTCCACCACGCCTCCTTACTCCTAATACATATTCCCCGCCGTTTGTCCACAATTTCAGGGCAAACTGCTGTCGAAATAGGTACACTGATGGGAACCCGGAGTTTCGTGCAGCCTGCGCCAGTGGATTTATACCATTTACTTTTGGAATTGTTTGCAATAAATGTATAAGCTTAGCAGAACTCTGTTTATTGGGCATGCACTTTACTAACTTCATTACATATTCAAACAGTCACAAAACTAATAAACATGGAAAACATTCACAAAATTTATAAATTAAATACATTTTGGGAAAATCTAAAAACTAACTACAAGTTAAAAAACGTTATATTTATATTTTCAGAAAAGCTCAACTGATTAAAAACCCAAATACTTTTTTACTTTTTATACGCATATCGGTGGGTGATGTAAAGCTTTGGATACTTCGTTATACATATAGTTATTGTTATTTAGTTGCTATTTAATAAAAATGTGAATGCTGTAATGTAATGTACGACCAATAAAAAATATAAAACTACTGTGAGTTTTTCTGATTTTTTTTTTAAATTTGAATTTGGAATAGTGTGACCAGCGCTAATCAAAAACGGTCACTTACCAACACTAAACATAAAAGTATCGGTTTACTGTTCTATCGATTTATTGAGGCTACAATTTAGCACAGTTGGCAGCTCTCACACTGGTCTACGATTTTTTGTCAATTTTGCTGCGGAAAATATATTGAAAAACTCAGATAAAATGGCCTCTCACGGCGATTTGATTGCACAATTCATAGAAATCACCGGAACGGACGAGAATGTGGCCCGGTTCTACCTGTCCAGCTGCGACTGGGACATAGAGGTGAGCTTCCGCCAAGCCGGCGACAACAATGATGCAGCAAATGCAGAAAGTGCTAATGCAAAAAACTCAAATATGGAATGCCTGATTTCAGCACGCGCTGGGCAACTACTGGAGCACCCAGGCGGATTTGCCGGTGCCGCCGCAGTCGGTGGGCCATGCGGACAATCCCAAGCCCAAACCAAAGCCGACTTCGAGTAGTGGAGCGGGAGCAGGAGCAACTGCAGCAGCAGCGGGAGCCACCAAAAGTCCAGACGCTGCGGGCTCATCTTCATCGGCCGCTTCGGTGGACATTGCCCCGGCTGCGTCCAAGGCCAAGCCAAAGTAAGGCAAATCCCCTTGGCAACACCGACAATAACTTTAATAATCCCCCCCAGATTCGCCACCCTTAGCGACATGTCCAAGGAGCCGTCCAGCGACGACGACCAGCAGGCCTTCTATGCCGGCGGCTCAGATCGCTCCGGTCAACAGGTCCTGGGCCCGCCGAAGCGCAAGAATTTCCGCGAACAGCTCACCGACATGATGCGTTCTGCGCAGGAGCAAAACATCGCAGAGGTGGGCCCTTCCACCAGCAGTGGCGGCGGCGGCGGAGGACCCAGTGGTGCCGTCTGGGGCCAGGGCATGCGGCTGGGCATGACCGACAATGATCACACGGCCGTGGGCACCAATAAGCCGGCACAGAGCAGCGAAAACAAACCGGTGGTGGTGCTGAAGCTCTGGAGCCAGGGCTTCTCCATCGACGGCGGCGAGCTGCGTCACTATGACGATCCGCAGAACAAGGAGTTCCTAGAGACTGTCATGCGCGGGTAAGTGCAGCGTTCATCCCCGCGTGCAGCTATTGTTGCTATGTATATATAAAGCGGGTGCATGTGCATCCCCTAAAGCGATGCTGGGTGTTAAATTACCTGACAATGCTCTCAAAAACCCTTTCCAACGGATTGAAGTTGGATTGCAGGACTGATAGACCATCAGCAACAAAAAAAATCAATATGTTCCCCAAACCTTTCTATTTAAGCATTTCTGAATGAATTTTGTATGTAATATATATAATTTATTATATTAAAAACAAACATTTACAGAGAAATTCCTCAAGAGCTGCTGGAAATGGGCCGCATGGTCAATGTGGACGTAGAGGATCACCGGCACGAGGACTTCAAACGCCAGGCAGCCCCGCAGACATTCAAGGGATCCGGCCAGAAGCTGGGCAGTCCCGTGGCCAATGTGGACACCGAGGCGCCAGCAGTTCCAGTGGCACTGTCGCCCGCTGAGTCAGCAAACCAGGAGGCCAGTGCCCGCGATGCCATCAACTTGAATGCCGAAGCACCGTCCACAACGCTGCAGATTCGTCTGGCGGATGGCTCGCGTCTAGCTGCGCAGTTTAATCTGACGCACACAGTTTCGGACATTCGTCGATTCATTCAAACGTAAGTCACTGGGAGATCTGGTAGATCTTGCGAGCTGATTAACTCGAATGCAACTCAATTTACAGGGCACGGCCACAGTACTCAGCCAGTAACTTTATCCTGGTGTCCTCGTTCCCCACGCGCGAATTGAGCGACGACAATTCCACCATCGAGAAGGCTGGCCTCAAGAATGCGGCTCTCATGCAGCGCCTCAAGTAACTTTAAGTTAAATACACGCCTAAACTACCTATGAAATAAAACTGGATTTGGTGAAGTCGGGGAAAACCTATGCGGCCGAGTCCGATGTCTATAATTGTCTATGATATATACAATATACCAAAATTTTGTGCTAACTTGTGTTCACTTTATGGCAGTCGCGTAATCTCTCAAAAAGCTACATGTAAATCTCAAACTAAAGGCTAGAAAACTATAGAAAACTTATGTTCTCAGATGAGTAGGTCCACCTCGTTACGCAGCACGTTGATGTGCTCCATGAAATCCTCGCGCACTGCGTTGCGCCAGTCGTGCAGGCCATCGCTGCCCACGTGGTCGCAGTCCACGTAGCGATGCACGAATCCCGATGACAACGAGAGCTCCACCTCGGCCGTGCTGGCCAAGAGTTGGGCGGGTGGAAGCTCCAAGCGATTGAGCAGCGATTTGTACGCCGCTCTTCGCTCCGGATCGTACTGAACGTTGTCGGGCAGCAGTTTCTTTCGTTCGTCGTAGCACACGGACATGGTGGCCAGTTCAAAGCGAGTGGTTTCCGAGGAGAAGTGTCGCAGCTGCTGCTGCAGTGAACCCTTCGCCTGGTCCGCAGAGAATCGCGAGTTGGGGAAGAACAGCTCGTTGGGACGGAGTAGCAGGGTGAAGCTGGCGTGGTTCACATTGCGCAGCATGCAGTCCGTCAGTAATAATTGATGGATTCTCGCAATCGTGCCGTTGCCTTGCCGAAATGGAAAGTTGAATGGCAGACCGTAGAGTTTAAGGTTGGTCCGGTCCAGCAGGTGGATCACCTCCTCGGGCAGCTCGTCGTAGTTGTAGACCAGGAAATGCTCGATACCAATGGACTGGTGGAACAGGAAGAACTGCAGCAGGGCGTTCTCGTTGCGAGCGAACTTGGAGGTCGCATTAAAGCCCACCAGATCCACGCAGATGGTGGCTGGCAGGCGAGAGGAAACCTTCTTGCCGACTGGCTTCAAGTTCCGCAGGCGCAGCCTCACCGGACTCTTGGTGGTTGTGATGTCCGTGAAGGAGACGCTGACGGGCTGACCGAAATCCCGGCTCACCTGGCAGAAGAAGTGATAGCTGGTGAAGTTGGAGGACTTGTCGTCCACCAAACTCTCGATGGAGTCCCGCTGGAAGCGAAACTTTCCCTGCACACTGCGTCCGCCCAAGAGGTCCAGGGTGCAGCGGAAATCCACCACAGCTCCCTTCTTGCCGACGACCAGGACGTGGGCCTCGCCGCCGGCCACCAGTTCGTTGCGCATCCAGTAGGCGGAGTAGGCGTGGAAGGAGTCGCCGATCATCTGCCAAACGGGAAGCGGGCGCCACAGGACCGCCTCGGGTCCATCCTCCTTGGTTCCGTTCTCCAGGCGCCGGAGAACTGCGGCATCGTTGCGCCCGAAGAAGTTCACGTACTTGAGAACGGACTTGAGGCGGCTGTTCTCGGTCCTGTACATCAGGAGAATGCCCACGCTGAGGCAGGAGATGACGAGCAGCACCAGCTGCTGGTATTTCCGCATCTTGGTTTGTTTAAATTCCGTTGAAGGCCAATACGAATCGAAAATACACTTCCCAATTGGAAGCCGCCCGCAACAGCTGACGACCAGGGCTGCCAAGTTGGTTGGTGCTACCAGATCAAAGAAATATAGGAGGGATTAGAGCTGCCAGACCAAAGGAACAAAACGGAAGAATGGATGGCGCTTTAATTCAAACATATTTTGTAGCTTATTGTCAGCAGAGCGCCACGCCCATTCCAACGCCTACATTCGCCATGAAGGAATTAAAAAAAACACATGCCGCTTACAGCTTTATCAAAATCTATAAGAAATTTAAAATTGAAAAATCCATTACAAAGTTAAGAGCAAAATTAAAACTGCCGCTAGAAGACGCTTGGATGAGCTTTGATGATTGCATATCTCCATCTCCCTCGCACTTCCTTAAGTTAAGTAACGGCTATCTTTAGTCGAAGTACTAGGCTATAGCTTTTGTTAAGTTTTCGAACCTTAATGAAAACCTTAAAAGAGCTATACATTGTCTGAATTTCAAATCTTGACTTTGTAATTCCATGTGTGCATTCGATATGTGCATGTCGTTTTTACATGAAGTACTCATTTCAACCATATCAAATTTACCTGGCCCCATATAAAGCTAAAATTGATATTACACAATGTAAAATCGATCTACTTTTCATATCGATTGTTTTTTGCTTAGCTGTTAACATTCTTACATGTTAAAATTTTGGAGAAATGCTCTCCACTTTGACGATACGGATTAGTCGTTGTATAGCTTTTCCTCTTGTTACCTGAAAAACGCTATACATTGTCTGAATTTCAAATCCTGAAATTCTGGTTATGCAAAACCCATATTGTTATTACATGAAATACTCATGACAACCATATCAAATTTACCTGGCCCCATATAAAGCTAAAATTGATATTACACAATGTAAAATCGATCTACTTTTCATATCGATTGTTTTGGGTTTAGCTGTTAACATTATTACATGTTAAAATTTTGGAGAAATGCTCTCCACTTTGACGATACGGATTAGTCGTTGTCTGGTAATGCACAAACAAACTTGGTATAGTTCAAAAGTGTCTAATTTTAAAACAGATTATTGGAAAGTCCAAAAAAAATTTTAGATATAGATTAATCATCTTGTTCGTTATGCTAATCAGTGGAATGAAGATGATGAATCGCGTTGTCATTAAAACTTATCCTTAGTTACGGATTAATTTTCCTTGTAGACCACACATATGGATCCTTACAATGCTGCCTTCGTCGAAGGGCAGGATCAGCTGGCTACAGCTTTGGCCAAGCAGGATATCCGGGCGTTCGTGGCCGCCTTGGACGGCGGTGCCCAAGCCGATCTGCGGGATGAGAGGAGCTACATGAGCATCTATGAGCAAGCTCTCTCCACACCAGGCTGCAGTGCCTTCATAGAGGCCTGCATCGACCACGGAAGCCCTGTAAACCACGTGAGTAGGAGGCTTAAGAGTAGAGATCAATCTGCAGCTAGGAATCTTCCTTCCCCTCAGATCGATCGCAATTACCTAATGAAGGCTCCCCTTCACTATGCGGCTGATTCAAAGGATCCTGGAAATATTGCCGCGCTCCTGAAAAGCCGTCCTGGTAAAGATAAGGTCTGGATGAACAGAATTTACATACAGCTCACGGCATTGAATTCGCTGGCCAAGAATCTCACGGAGGAGAATGCCCCAGAGGTGCTATCATGTATGAGACTACTCCTGGAATATGGAGCCTCGCCAAACATGACCGACCATGGCGGGATTACGCCCCTGCATCATGTGCTGATGAGCAAGGTAGAGGATCAGAAGCCGTTTGTCCAGCTCTTTTTGGCCAATCCCAAACTGAACATCGATTGCTATCGCTACGGGGAGGTTCGGCGACTACTGCAGCTGAAGTTTCCGGAGCTACCGCTGCCGGTGGAGCGCCAGGGGAAGATCGATCGAAATAGACTCGAAAAGACTCTAATGGACGGAGACGAGGATTTGTTCGAGAAACAGTTTGCCAAGTTTCTGCACAGCCAGAAGGGCGGGGCTGTCCAGGAGGACTTCTTTGGTCTGCTCAGCCAGAGCATCAGAAGCGGCAGGCAGAGAGCCTTCGAAATTATCCTGGACAGTAATGTCGTTATCAACTTCTGCCATGGCGGTAGCACTGTCTTCAATCTCCTCGAGCTGGCCATTTTATTGGGCAACTGGCAGGCCCTGGAGCGACTGCTGAAGGAGCCCAATCTGCGACTGACCCCCCTATCCAGGCTTGTGAACATGGCGATCTTTCACCTGGAGAACTCGACCTTGGATGCCGACAAGCACCAGCGCTGCTTTGAGGTGCTCCTGGACTGCGATCGGGTGGACATCAACGAGGCTGATCCAGGTCACTGGCTTCCGCTTTCGTATGCCGCGAAATTGGGTTCCACGCTGGCGATGCGGAAGCTCCTGGAGCGAGGCGCCTACATCGGCTCCAAGTGCGATTCGAAGGCCCTGCCCATCAAGTACATTCCGCACAAGGTGCTCAAGGAGCACTTTGACTCCTGCATCACCGCGAGCCGAGATGATCCCGGTGCCCAAGGCTATGCGATTACCTTCGACTACAGAAACCTGATTGATTTCGCGGAGATCAGCAAGCACGACGAGATGAGGCCCATCGCCTTCATGGCCAGGTCAAAGGAAATGCGCTACTTTCTGCAGCATCCCCTAATCTCGAGCCTTCTGCTCCTCAAGTGGAACAGACTTTCGATAATATTCTACCTGAACTTGCTGCTCTATTCCTTCTTTGCCGTCTCCCTCATCACCCACACGATCCTTAAAGTCCACGACGCCGAACCGAGTATTTTCATACTGTTTTCCTGGATGGGAATCGGCTATCTCATCCTTCGGGAGGCAATCCAATGCATGATCGATCCAATTAAGTATCTAAGGTCCATGACAAACAACATGGTATGGGCTCTTATAATACTATCGATCTTTAGTTGCCTTGAATCCGCCGAAAAGGAGACTGAGCGCGTCCTGGCCGCCTTTACCATCCTGCTGGCCTCTGTGGAGTTCTGCCGCCTGGTGGGATCTGTCCCAGTGCTTTCAATTTCGACGCACATGCTCATGTTGCGAGAAGTCTCGACTAGTTTTGTCAAGAGCTTTTCCCTGTACTCTATCTTTGTGCTCACCTTTAGTCTGTGCTTCTACATCCTTTTCGGTCAGCCGGCTTCGGATTCTGCGAAAGAAGAGTATCCGAATTTCGACTTCACCACCCCTTTTGTAGCCCTGGCTAAAACCATTGTGATGATGACGGGCGAGCTTAATTCCGGGGAACTCAAGTTCACTACGGTCTACACCTATTTGATCTTCGTGCTCTTCGTGTTGTTCATGACAATTGTGCTGATCAATCTACTAAATGGATTGGCCCTAAGCGATACCCAGGTAAGTAAGCGGTATTTTAACCTTTCACGGCTTATAGTCTTTTCCATGTCCATTAGGAAATCAAAAAACAGGCCGAACTCAATGGCGACATCTGCAGGACCAACCTGCTGTGTCGATATGAACGGGTTCTGACTGGTCGCCGGCAGGCTGGTCTTTTCAAGAACAATCGTTTATTGTCGCATATTTACCATCGGTTTCTGCACATCAACCCCAACTTTCTGAGCCAGCGAAAGATTTCTATTCTGCCAAACGATGGAAACAAGGTGCTCATGACCGTGTGCCATCCCTGCGAGATGAGGAACTTCGGCTTCCAAAAGTGGTTTAACTCACCGCAGAAGATTGCGTACCGCTGCTGCTCCAAGGTCTTCGGAAGGCGCATCCAGATGGACGACCGCACGGTCATGATGGCTCTAGAGGTGCTTGACCAAAATAACAGTGCAAAGAAAATGCACAAGCTGGAGGAGATCAAGGAGGAGCAACAGCGCGAGAAGGAGGAGGTCAATGACAGTCGGCTTAGGGTCATTGAGAACAGACTGGAGGAGGTGATAATGTTGCTCAAGGACCGGAATTGATGGAAGCACGGAGATCATCTTACGCCATGCTAATTATAATGAAATAATTACTTCATTGTACTTAAGAACCGCCCCATCTATATACTGTTAGCATTCAAATTCGTAAGCTAACATTTTCTACTTATTAAACACATTTTTGGAAATAACTTTTACGAAGCGGATTAGTTGTTTGCTGGATATTCACAAACAAGGAAATGAATAAAGTTTATGACTCGAAATTACATTGATATGATTTGTTAAATGCTGAGATTAAAATATGTGAAATTTGGTGGAAAATAAAAATTATATTTGATCAGATCAGACATATGGATCCTACGAACGCACAATAGTTATAACACTGTGTTACAAAATTAATATTTTTTAAATTGCTATCCTCGATGAATGCTATTGCTTTAAGCTGCGTTTTCCAAAAAGTTCCACGAAGCAAGGATTTTTAGCACAAGGACCTCAAAGTTCGAAAAATGCTGAAATTGCTGAAACTTTCCGGGGGTATCAGAGGCAAGCGAATCATTGTTTGTTTTGCTGTTAAAGTTTTTTAAAAGAGACACACTTTATCTTTCGAACATCACTCAAAATAATATTACGATTTTTTTAAAGGGAGAAATAATTTAATTGCGACATAGGCATAAGCAAAGGAAAATGACTCCAATTTGTACAAAAGTATGCTCTATGAAATAGAAAAAATACGTGTTCTAGAAACAGCGCTGTTTATTTGTCATACATTTTCATCGCCCAACATGAGCGAACTTCTCGGGTTTAAGCCATTGTACTACGTTCTGATAAGCAAAGTAGAGAACAAGAAGGAGTTTGTCCAGCTCTTTCTGTCTCATCCAGACCTAAACATCAATTGCCACAGAAACGGGAAGGTACGCCGGTTACTGCAGGTGAAATTTCCGGAGTTGCCCCTGCCGGAAGTGCGCCATAGGATTTGTATACAGAGCGCAGTGCAAAGAAACTGAAGATCAAGGAGGATGGTAGTGGTACTGGCACAGATGCAAAAACCTATTTGTGTTTAATATTTTTATTTTCCTCATTTAGTTCCTTGTATTCTGAGTCTAAATAGTGGCCAATTTTAAAAGTAATGCAATTAAATTAGGCACGCTCAAATATTCAAAAAGACCCGCCCAACAGGGCTGTCCACTTTCATTTAATCGAGCGGGCGTTGCCAGATGTCAGCAGTTTGGGGTTTGTTGATTTGTTGTGCTGAGCCGGAGAAGAAAAAAGCGAGAGAGAGAATTGTAGAATCCCGAAATCCCCGTCCTGACCTGAGGCGCAATTTCCCGCAGCAAGGACATGGCCAGCAGCAAGGAGTTGTGCTCCATCCGGGAGTGGGCGCCGCTGACGGAGGTGATCGAGCAAATTCCCGCTCGACTGCAGCGCGGTTTCTTTCCGGCGAATCTCAACCTGACCTGTGTGGACGCCACCGAGGAGTTCCTGGCCATGGGCAGCGATGCAGGGATTGTGTTTTGGTACAACCGCCATACAGGCGAAATGCAGAAGCTGAAGGCGGAGGTATGTTGTCTATACCCGATGACTCATTCCCATTCCCTGGGACATGCGTGTGGTTCCCCCATTAAGTCAATTTTGCCCTTTCCCCTTCCAGATAGCCACTCGCATTACTTGCGTGCGGATTGTCAACTCCGTGGAGTACATGGTGGCGGCTGGGTGCGCCAATGGGCAGGTGAGCATCTTCCAGATACAAAAGGAGCTGCCGCGAGACCTGGACCTGGTGGCTCCCTGCACCCGCAACCGGCCCATCGAGCGCTACACCATCAGGGATCTGCACAAGTGCGTCGTTAGCTGCTGCGAGTGGTCCAAGAACGGGATGAAGCTCTACTCCGGCGATCGCCAGGGCGTGGTGGTGCTCACGGAGTTTGATTACCAAGCGGTGAGCCTTTAGCATACCCATTTAACCGTAGAATTTGCTAATTGTAACCCCTGAATCCATAGCACCTCAGCAAATCCGTGGAGATCCTGAGCGAGGCCTACGAGATAGTGCAGCTTAGCGTGCAGCAGAGCCATCTACTGGTGGCCACCCTCTACCGCTGCATCGTTTGCCAGCTGGACGCCGTCACATCACAGTGGATCATCACCCAGGTGGGCAAGAAGGATCGCAAGCAGCTCATCGATTGCGGCGCAGTCTTCCTCAAGAAGCAGGCCGCAAATCAGGCACAACTCATCTGCGGTCGACCTGGTCTGCGCTTCTGGGTGGCCGATGCCGCGGGCAATGTGTCCAAGACCGTGCTCTTCCGAGACGCTGTGCTGCGCAGCCCCACCTGGGAGATACCCATTCTGAATCCCAAACAGCGCAGTGAGCCATCTGCAGCTTCTACTTCAACCAAGCTATTTGGCAATGAGGATGCGGGCTACGTAGCTAGTAGCAACTTTCGACAGCTTTACCTGTACGATGGCCACGATTCACTGGTGGTAACCCACGACGATGCCACCCTGTACATTCTCAACTTGGAAAGACTCAAAGTCGAAGCCGTTGCTCGAGGATTCCGCAAGATCCTGGATTTCTGTGTTTGTGGCAAAGAGATCTTTGTGCTGGAGGGCGATCGTACTTTGCTGCGACTGGCTCCTCTGCCCGAGCCACCCAATAAGACGGTCAAGGTCATCTTTAATCCCCTGATGCCGCCTCCAGTTCCGGTCTTGGGATCATCCTACTCCCAGCTGGAGTCACCGGTGGAGCTTCAGGCGGAACCCGTACTGCAGTGCGCAGAGGAATGTTTCGAGCTGTCGCCGACGGAGCAAGTCGATCTAAATGTTCCCATCGAAATGGCGGTGGAGTCGCCTCTGGTTCAGCAGAGCCGCCGCCTTGAAATCTTTCGTCGCATCGGCCAAATGGACTTTGAGCAGTCCATCGTTCACACCTGCCGAAAGACATCGGTGGGAAAATCGCCGGAAGACAATGGTTCGGGTATTGTAGAGATCGGCCATGAGACCCATGAACTTAGGCTACCGCTTACCAATGCCGCCACTCTAATGGAGGCCAGCTACTGTCAGATGGAAAAGTAAGCAGGTTTAGAACTTAATTAAATAATATTAATGATTTTTCTCTTGTAGCAATGGCCTTGCTTCCCCGTTGGACATGAAGGCTGCCTTCCTGGCGCACCTGCCCGATGCCCTTAGTCCCACCACCTTGCAGAAGACCGTGGCGGAAAAAGCCAAAACCCTGGCTGCCGAGTTGGATCTGCCCGAGGTGCATCTGGCCCCGTTGTCCCAGGAGGAGCTTCAAGCTGCCCAGGTGCAGGCTGCACAACTAAGCGAATCGCTGATCAAGAGCTATCCCACGCACCTGGAAGAGGCCAAAAATCCACTCAACACATCAAATGAATATCATGCAGGTCAACCAGTGGATGGAATCAGGGCCTTGGCTCCCTCAAAACCCAAAATGGCTCCGCTTAAGTTCGTCATGAGCCAGCCGAAGCCAAAACTGTCGCTCGAAAGGGAGCGCGATGAGGAGGAGTACACCAGCTTCCTTCCCGACTTTCGGCGAGCTGGCGATCCACTGCGCAAGGAAACGCCGCCCACCAGTGACTCAACCACGTCCAGCGAGTGGGAGTTCTTGGACAACTAGTTCAGTATTAGAATAAGTGCATACTCATTTGCTTCCCTTTTGGTTTCGTGCACTTTTTTTTTGGTTGTCTTTCTTCTGTTTTAAAAGGTGTTGTGCTTATCAGATTGTGATCACCGTGATTTATTTACTACTTTTAGTGAAATTTACATAATTGTACATAATGTTAGACGTATGCGAAACGGAATTCCTGACCCAAAAAGAATCTGAATTCAAAGTTCAAAAGCACCCCAAACATTCCTTAACAAATCCAAAAATTTAAGCGTAGATAGCACCCTCATACCATTTATTAAATATCCAATGTACTCTAAGTTGTTTAAGATATGCAAATGCTTAAAGTATTTTCTACTTAAGTTCAAGGTCGCTTTACATACACAAAATACATTTATTTTATACAAGTGCAAACATTTCGTTCAAAGGGTTGTCCCCCTCAGCAGGAAGTGGATATTGAATATGAACTGATACCGAGTATTCGGTCGTTGTTTGCTCTGGAACTACGTGTCAGACTTGAGCTGGTGATAATGTTGCATGTGAGGGAAACGAGACGCCCACTGCAGCATGTGCCGGATCGGCTGATTGCTGTGGCTGCCGCAAGGCTCCAACGGAAAACTTTGGGTGTAGAAAGTTCTTGATCTCCAGCAATTATGCAACCCTGTTCAGCTCGACGTGCAAACCGACCGGCCCGCTGCATTGATTGATCAACAAATAGTAATTCGAGCTCACTTCCAACCAATTGACTATAACAATGGAAAGTTCTAAGAAGTTTCGTATGCATCTGGCTTCCAGAAGATTCGAGGAAGCCAATTTGCCTGTCCTCCAAAGCAAACCAAGTTGGAAACACTGTAGATGAATCTCTGAGAGTGCAGAAAGAGACTGCTGGAGAATGCCGAAGAATGGACAAATATGCTACTATATTTCAATCAGATACAAATTATACCCGTTACACGTATAGTAAAAGCTAGATGGAAGCATTTCCGACCATATAAAGTATATATATTCTTGATCATGGTCACTTGCCGAGTCGATCTATTCATGTCCGTCTGTCCGTCCGTATAAACGCTGAGATCTCGGAAACTAAAAAAGCAAGAAAGTTAGGATTACCCACATATATTCTTGGGCTTCCTACGCAGCGTAAGTTTGTTTCAGCCGAGAGCCGCGCCCCCTCTAACGCCCACAATTACTAAAAATTTTGAAAATGTACATATTTTTGTGTTTTACTAATATGGGTATAATTCTTTACAAGACAAAGTCGTTATAATCATATCGAGATCACAAAACAAGCTTATGTAATTGGTAAAATTAAAAGGGATAGAGCTTTCGGTCCTGAGTGTTTGAATCTTATCAGCCCTAATAAAAATTATAGGATTCACCTATTTAGATTCCGGAAAAATGAAAGAAAATGTTTTAAGCCAGGATTAATTTAAAATTTAATGGTAAATTGCAAAGGCCATGTTCATAATAAAATTAGTTTTTAGCAAATTAAGAGCAGGCGGAAATTTTCCGTGACTTAACCATTCCCTTGAATTTAAACTCAATTGGGAACTCAACAAATTATGGAAATAGGTGAACTACGATCTACGACGAGCAAGAGAGATGGACAGAAGGACTCAGCGGAGCTGATTGAAAAATCCCACGCATGCCGGAAAATTTCCGATATCGTCTGGTTCCCTTAAGTGCGCCGCAGAGCGTTAGGGAGAGTGTATTGTATGAGTCGAAAGAAGAGAGTGTGTTTTCGCCAGCCGGGAGGCTATAAAAGCGGCCCACTTTCCACTCAACCGAGTCATTCGCCGCGAACTTTTGCCTCGACCACAACGCAGTCTCCAGAATCAAGTTCCCCAGCGAAATACATTAAAACGCGCTAATTGACAAAAAGAGAGTGTTAGCAAAAAACCGAGAATGAAGCCCACCAACAACTCAACGCTGGAAGTCATCTCCCCGAAAGTGCAGTTGGATGATGAATTTATCACAACCGACTACGATTACCAGACGTCGCATGTGAAGCGTTCCGCCGATGGACAGCTCCAGGTGAGTCTCGTTACCAAGTGGTTACTCCAGCAGTTGTTAGAGATCATCAACCAATTCGGTTAAAATATATCTAGAACTGGGTGCGAAAAGCCCATTTTCCGGCTGCCGCGCTGACCTTCACATTGAACTTTTCCAACAGGCGGGATTTGCTCTCCCGCGCAAATGCGCACTTGCCAGCACTCAGAGAACATTATGCCTGACCTGGGGTGCTAAAATTAATTAATAATGGCCAAATTAATTAATTAATTAATTTATAATGTATAATGTAATTAATAATGTATCCAAATTTTCTTGCTTAAATATTTTAATTATTAGAGTCTGAAAATTTTAAACACTTATACGTCTTCCCTAACAAAGTAAAATGCCAAAATTAAAATTTTTAAGTGTTATTTAATTTTTTCTCGTTCTTAACAAATAGATTTATGAGATTTCTGATTTTGTAATATCTTCTTTGTTAAATTTTTTTTACATTTCTTTAATTTGTTCGATTAATAATGGGATTATACTTCTCACCAAGGGCAAATAATCTTCAAACCGTTTGATCTTAATTAAAAACATTTAAAAATCTATTTCGTTAATAGTAATAATACGGACGGATGAAGAACGCTTGTTATCAATTAATTATTTTACCTCTGGAATAATATCAGTGTATAGTTTACTCTAAAAACAAGTTAAGTGCGACTTATGTATTTTGGTCCAACTTGTTATTATACTTAGTAATATTTATGCCAAACAACGATATTTAAGACAAACAAAGTTCAATAAATCACTTTTCTGGGTGTAGGGACAGCGGAATTTTCCATTACCTAGCCAAGGACCGAACAGTGCGGAATTCCCGAACTCCCAAGGGACCACTCCCCGATTCGCAGCAGATAAAAATAGCGATAAGCGGGGGCGGCGCCTTACTCACTTACACGAAGCGTTACAGTTACAGCTTATTGATTATTCGGGAAAACAGCTGTCGATAAATGCGGCTGATATCTCGTCATCATTTCCATATTTCGGACAGCGGGTGGCGTGATTCTGTGCGCAGGCGCCTTTGCCGTCCATCGAATGGCACCTAAACAAATAGGGATGGCAAGTAGACCCAAATCGAAACACGATAGCCCATTTCCAAGTGATTGTGGTTGCGGTACGTGCTCTGTTTACATCCCTCCCTACTACCACCCACACCCCACCCACGCACAGACACTTGCTGCGCCTCAAGGTCACTGTCAGACGATGTCCACAAAGAGAGAGAGAGGGCCGCCCAAAGAGAAGTCCGCTCTCTTAGCCGGCTAAAGAGCGAGCCTCCTGTCCTTTCCTTCCCTCTTCTGCCAGTGATAATTTCGCCGGCCGGCTTTTGGACAACTTATTCGCGGACTTTGGACCAACACGTTCCCAAATTATTAATGCAATCATCATCATCATTATCATTACTTATTCATCAGCTTTTATTTGTGGTTCAAATCAAAGAGCACGTTGACTCGGCAGAAATCGAGCAAGAACTGCTAAAATAAACAAGAGCCAAAAAACGTGTTATGCCTTATAAGACCTAATGATACCTATTACAATACCTGTTAATTTTAATAACTAATTTTTATAATCTACATTTTATTCGCATTCATTGTGAAAATCAATTTAATTCGAAATAGGCATAGTGAATGTCTGTTTCCCTTTTACTAGCTTCTTTTCTACGATATAATTTCTGTTTTACACATACACACAAAAAAAACTTGGTAAAATCAACTGTAATAATTGTCAAACAGGCCCCAACAAGCAAAATTGTCAATTCTACTAAGTAAATACTATTTACTAAATAGTTATTCCACAACAACAAAATACACACAATTACCAAAGACACACACCCAAAGCAAAAACAAAATACACGTAACTATTTTAATAGTTACGTAACTATCTTTGTTGGTCAATTTTACCAAGAACATTTTTTTGTGTGTAGATTTTACTATTTTTTATTAAAGACTTGGGAATTACAATTAAAACTAATTAATGATTATTATTGATTTATAATCTATCTGATCGTAGCCACCTGTTGCCAAGAGCTCCTAATCACAGATATTCCCCCTCCAATAGAGAGGTATTGATATCAGGTTCGCTTCGCAGAAATCACGCGATCATAATTTATGCGGCTACTTGGCTACCTGACTGGGGTGGCACGATATGGTATGGCGATAAGGTGGCCGGACCTATAATAAGACCAAACGGGTTGTGGTTGTGCCAGGCTAATCGAGTCCCTAATCTCCGATCGATCGATCTTTGCAGGTGCACCCCCAGACGACGGCGCTGAAGATACGGACAGGTCGCCAGGTGCCCAAGCTGGGCGTGATGCTGGTGGGATGGGGCGGCAACAACGGCTCCACCCTGACCGCCGCCCTGGAGGCCAATCGCCGCCAGCTGAAGTGGCGCAAGCGGACGGGCATCCAGGAGGCCAACTGGTTCGGCTCCATCACCCAGGCCTCCACCGTCTTCATCGGATCCGATGAGGCTGGCGGCGACGTCTATGTGCCCATGAAGGACCTGCTGCCCATGGTGGAGCCCGACAACATTGTCGTCGATGGCTGGGACATCAGTGGGCTCCATTTGGGCGATGCTATGCGCAGGGCCGAGGTCCTGGACGTTGCTCTGCAGGATCAGATCTACGATAAGCTCGCCCAGATACAGCCTCGTCCGTCCATCTACGATCCGGACTTCATTGCGGCCAACCAGTCGGATCGGGCCGACAACGTAATCCGTGGAACTCGACTGGAGCAGTACGAGCAGATCCGCCAGGACATTCGTGACTTCCGCCAGAGCAGTGGCGTCGATTCGGTCATCGTCCTGTGGACCGCCAACACTGAGCGGTTCTCCGATGTCCAGGCGGGACTGAACACCACCAGCCAGGAGCTCCTGGCGTCTCTGAAGGCCAACAACTCGGAGGTGTCGCCCTCCACGATCTTCGCCATGGCCAGCATTGCCGAGGGGGTGAGTTTAATTATAACAAGAGAGAACGCTATAGTCGGGTTGGTGTCCCGACTATCTAATACCCGTCACTCAGCTAAAGATGGATATATAAAAAAACTTTGATTGCGCATAACTTTTTAATGAATGGTCCGATTTGAAAAATGTCTTCTACATTTCGATAGGTATTTATAAACACTATAAATTTGCATTTATACATTTTTAAAATCTTTTAATCGGCTTAAACAAACTTGCGCTGCGTAGGAAGCCAAAGAATCTGTGTGGGAAATCTCAACCTTCTAGCTTATGTATTTTCCGAGATCTTAGCATTCACAAAGATGGACAGACAGACAGACGGACAAACGGACATGGCTATATCGAATCGGATAGTGACCCTGATCAAGAATACATATGCCTTATGGGGTCGGAAACGCTTCCCTTCAGTTCTGGCGTCCCATATCGGGGACAATTCCTTAGGCCAAACGCTCGGCCGCTGTCGACGTCAGCAGAGCAGTCGGTATTTATATATTGCGCTCTCTTTCCTTGTCTTATAATTTGTTGTTGTACTAGAGGAAAAAGCGGAACTCCCATACAATTTTCTCTATGTGGCGTCCTCGGTGCGTCCTCGAGTACAGATGACCTGTCCTCGGGTTTTCCTTTGGTGATTACTGAGGGAAAAGTGACATCTGGTACTGAAGGGTTCTTTCTAGCTGTTAGATACTTTTGCACGAATACAATATCCCCTTTTACTCTACGAGTAACGGTTGAATTATAAGTTCAAAGAGTTTAATCCCTATATTATTCCCATTCCATTCCGCAGTGCACCTACATCAATGGCTCTCCGCAGAACACCTTTGTGCCCGGACTCATCCAGTTGGCCGAGGAGAAGCAGGTCTTCATTGCCGGCGATGACTTCAAGTCGGGACAGACGAAGATCAAGAGCGTGCTGGTGGACTTCCTGGTGGGAGCTGGTATTAAACCAGTTTCGATTGCCAGCTACAATCATCTGGGCAACAACGATGGAAAGAACTTGTCCGCTCCCCAGCAGTTCCGCTCCAAGGAGGTAAGTGTCCATTAAATTCCTTTGACTACCGTCAAATCATTAAATTCCCCTTTCCGCCGAAAGATCTCCAAGAGCAACGTGGTCGACGACATGGTGGCCTCCAACAAGCTGCTGTACAAACCCGATGAGCACCCCGACCATGTGGTGGTGATCAAGTACGTGCCCTATGTGGGCGATAGCAAGCGGGCCATGGACGAGTATACATCGGAGATCATGATGGGCGGCCACAATACCCTGGTGATCCACAACACCTGCGAGGACTCACTGCTTGCCACTCCCCTGATCCTGGACCTGGTGATCCTGGGCGAGCTGAGCACTCGCATCCAGCTGCGCAGTGGTGAGAACGAATCCGCACCGTGGGTGCCCTTCAAGCCAGTCCTCTCACTGCTAAGCTACCTGTGCAAGGCGCCTCTAGTGCCGCAGGGCTCCCAGGTGGTCAACTCGCTCTTCCGCCAGCGCGCCGCCATCGAGAACATCCTGCGCGGCTGCATCGGACTGCCGCCCATCTCCCACATGACCCTGGAGCAGCGGGTAAGTCGAAAATGTCCAAATACCAGTCATTAGAGATCCTTAAACCCCTCTACATCCACAGTTCGACTTCGCCACCATCACGAATGAGCCGCCTGTAAAGCGGGTGAAGACCGTGGGCCAACCTTGTGCCGTGGAATCAGCCACCAATGGCAAGAAGCTCCATGCCAATGGACACACCAACGGATCCGCCAAGCTGGCCACCAATGGCAATGGCCACTGAATCGTGATCCTGGCAATGGATTTCCCATCGGAATTATATAATTTGAATATATATGGTTTTAATTGGATATAAATTACAAACTAGAGTTAAGCTATTATTACTAATTCAAACGTTAAAATACAAAAAGGCCTAACGGACTGTTGTCTGTGTCTCACAAACAAAGTATTTATTTCTTATTGTTTCTTAGCTTTGGCGCAGGATCGACAATAATTTTAACGGAGCTACTTTAAAACAAATTAAAATGGGGGTTCTTTTGTTTCGGAGACTTGTAGTTCTACTTACTTATTTTTATATCAAGAATTAGTAAACCACTTGAAAAAGAAGATCCCAGAACGGTCCCATATCCCAGTATATTACAATATATTACTTTCCAAAAAAGTGATTAGAAGTGCCTAGAGTACAGAGTTTATTATACATTTTTTCAGAATTAATTAGATCAGTTCGATTTTATATTGGCATAACTTTCTAAAGAGTTATTACAAGAAAAGAAAGCCATCTAAATCATGCACTGATTTATTACTACACTGTTTTTTACTGTTTAAAACAGTCAATAAGTTAACTGGTTTCAAGGTATTAGTTAACAAATTTAACAAACGGACGAGAAAACGGCTCTTACTTCTATAAGTTATCAGAACAGTTTGAGAAGCACTGCAGAAACTAAAAGCAGCCATACAGTATGCTACAAAAGTTTGTTCTTTGTGATGACGACAGTGGGAAACTTTGTCACGAGCACATCACCATATATAGTCCATATAAATATGATAACCACTTTGAGAATATGAAATGGGGTCTCAATAAACTTTTTATTCGTCCATCTGCTGCGATATCGAAATTTATTGGATCCCTATCGTAGATATATAATCTGTGTCGTATCTTAGATTGTTACAATATCACCACAATAGCCCCACGAAATATACAACTTTTACATAATTGCAATAAATTTTTCAGTGAAGGAAATGCCTTTAAAAAAATGTTTACAAATTGATTAGTTTTTGTTGGAAACCTTACATAGAAACTGATCTTTCTTACTCAATTGAAAATGCAATAGACTAGACTGTCCGATTTGCTTAAGTTACTTTTCGATTTGGGAAGGAATCAACTATATATACCTCTTTATATCCTTAACCTGCTTTTACCCTTCGAAGATACATCGTATCACCTCCGAGTATGTTCTGATAATATAAATTTATGTTTCACTGAACCCAAACAAATCATCCTTCAAAACTGGGTTGGGTGGTTTATCCTCTATTGCTTAATTGGACTTACCAGTATTGTATGTTGCCCCACATGATTGATATTGATATCTTTGGCACATTGGAGAGTAATTAGTTCCTGCTCAACGCGTTTGAGCCTTTTCGTAGCGACCTAGCGCAGTCAACTCAATCAATTCGATTCCCCTTCGATTAAGCCGATATTGATGCACATATAATTAAGTTTATTCTCCGTTAGAGTCCCTTGCGATAGGTAATGATTGGTTGCCGCAGGGCTTGGCTTGGCCCCTTAACGCCAAGTTGTTGGCACAGACTGACATTTCTGACTTTTCCCACTCAAAGGCGGGACTGTGCAACAGAAATTTTCTCTAGGCTAAACACTTTCTAAGAACTTGTGTGGCGTGAATACGATTATTATATACTCAAGTATTGATGTATACTTCAATTTTATCTTAGTGCATCTAGCCGGTAGATAAGTAGATAAATACAATAACTGGGTTGCTACGCGGTTTTCCAACCCAAAGAGATGCCCTACAAATTCCCCTTTGGAGCTCAAAGAAACATATGACGGTCTTGCGGCTTACCAAACTCCTACTGTTAACCACTAATCGACTTCTTTAAATGTGAGATTGAGACCTTCCAAACAAGGGGAAACTGTTTACATAAAGCCATATGATACTTGCTAAAATGTCGATCAACTAAGTGGGAGCTATAAGATACATTTTTAGATGGTACAATTTGCAAATGTTGTGTTAAACTGTTTTAACTGATTATTGATTAATATAGCAGATATTACAATTCCGGAAAGAAGTCACTTTGAGGAGCTCACGTTTTAATTTTTATAAGAAATATAATGAATAGGTAATAAAAAAAAAGTTTTTCCGTTTTAGTAAATGACTAATGATTTTGTGAAATATAAGTCATATTGTGGTGTCTAAAAATCTATTATTGGTCACTTGATTCCTTTTAGGTTATTCTTTGCACAAAGTACACCTTAACCTGAACCTCAAAAAGAACTTCAATCCAATGATAAGTAACTTATCACTTAATCTTCCTAACGATCAGAGGAGGGTTTTCGTAGGTGAGTCATTTCGAATTTCCAAAATCACAGCTCTAACCCGTGGTGACTCATTTACTTGTGTGGCTATTAGAATCCTGATAATGACTACCCAAATAGTTATCCGCCCGCTCGATTATCGTTATCGAGATCTACGTCAGGATTGTTTAGCAAAATTAGAACACGCCGCGATAGCGAGCTATATTGTCTAGCATATCGGTAGATAAGAGTTCGGTACATTTCGGCCGCAGAAAGCCGGTAAGCATGAACCGGCAGTCTCTCTCTCCGGAGAGAGCTCTTCCATGGAACTAGAACTGTTACAGCCTAGGCTTCTTGGTTTAGCTTATCGTCTGCGGACTGCGTGGTCGGCTTATTTTGTGGCAGTGTCAGGAGCGCCAACGGCTAGTGGTTAGAGGCTAGGAGGTAGAGCTAGGTAGACTAGCGGCTAGAGGCCAGAAGATAGCACTGAGCTGCGCAGTCGGCGTCGGCGCTACGGCTCTACGGATGTGTGTTGGGTGGGTGGGCCATAGTTCAGTCGTTAGTTGCGTTGCATTGCGTGCGGTCCGAGGCTCCGCTGCCAATTTGGAATCCGGTCTAGAAGCTAGTACTTTATTCTGAGCAGCAGTGCGTCTTCGGTAAATAAATAATCCCGTGCTAAGAGACTCTAAAATTATGCAAATTGCCAGGGTAGCTTATATGTACGTACTAGATGGCCCCGAAAAAGTGCAAAATGTTACCGAACTTAAGTTAAGATAGTAAACTATTATTATGCAGGCATTCTTCAATATTTTGTCATCGCCAGTGATAAGATACCACCCTCGACCCACCCTGACCGCTGGGTACCGACAGGTTTCCAGGGCACAGCTAACCCGGATAGATAATGCCGGATGGTTCCCATTATCACTCCACGAACCAAAACCCATTAACCGCGTGTAAACACGAGTGGAAGGCTTCGTTTGATCTATCCGTCAATGGTTTGTCCATGGGTGTTAGAATATCTGCGAGCAGACAAGAGGACGGGCAGATAATATATGAATATGCCCGGCCTATCCCTATCCGCATAGGTGTCAGATAGACAGCACTATTAATCAATGTGACGCAGCCCCCAAAACCCGGGGTTGAGTCACAGCACCTGCCGCTCCACCCAGTATCGGTGCACCCCGATTTGGGACTTACCACTTGCGACTTTGACAAACGACCCGTCTACTCCCACTCGTCCATACCAAATCCCCGCGCTTACAGGCTCTCCTATCAGCAACGATAAGTAGAAACTATATTACTATATAGACGGAGCAACATCGTCGCTGGAATGGCGACGCTCAACTTGGCGCGTAGACAGAAGGCAAAGTCCCTGGCCCGCAAAGAATGGAAATGTTTGTGCGGATCCCATATTGGCATCCATCTGCGGAAAATAACATCTGGTGCACTCGGGGAATGCCAAGTTCACTTGAAATATATGGGTGAAATGCAATTTCTACATTGCACTGCAGGTTGCAGTTCCGACATGCAATTGGTTTGACCTAATCCCTGTAATTACATCGATTACCGAACAATTAAACAAATGTGCTGCAAGCATGGCAGTGATAAAGCCTTTCCCAGACCAATCTAGAAATTTAAAAATTACAATTTTTTTAATAAAGTTCAATAAAAATTTCTTTAATTTTTATTTTCTGAACTAAGTTTAAAAAAGGTTTGGACTAAAGTGAATTTTAAGTATGTCGCATAGGTGTAAATTTTTTTAACGCAAAGTGATTTCGATGTCGATAGATTACGTTATTATAGATTCAGCAATTGATATTTTTTATGACATTTTTTTTTAGACATTTTATGATCATCATAATGTTAAACTATTTCGTTAATATGACGAAAAAAAAATCATCCAGAAGAAATTGAAATATTTATGACTACAAGACTGTTTGCTATAAGACATCAAGGAAATAAGGCGACAAAAGGGAAAGGAAATTAGGTCCCAAGGGGCTGCTATTTCAAATTGAAAACGCTTGATTTACTTTATTATTTCTTCCTATTAATTCAGTCGAATTTAAAGCCAACAAACTTTGTAGATCTGTTATCAGAACAGTTCGGTCAAATATTCCCGATTTTTCATTAACTTATAAGTGCTCCTGGTTTCAGATCTCTATTTCTTTATTTTTATATTTTACAATATTTTGATTATTAAATTGCAATCCGATAACGTCATCACATTCGGATAAGTAATGGGTTTTTAATCAGTTCCACAATGTTTTAAGAGAAAGGCTTATCTGGAACATTATAATGGTCCTTGACGTCTAGCGACCTTATTTCAGATTCAGTTCAGAAAAAACTTTCATACTTAAAGGTTGTTCTGGGCGTGATTCATTCTGCAGAGAATTTTTATTTGCCCTAAGTTACAAATTATCCACTACCCCCAGAAGAGACCTTCTGAACTTTGAGTGCATTGATAAAAATAATCCATGTGCATTGTCTATTTAATTGACCGTGTCTGATACAGACAATAGGACGTTAACCAATATAAAATCGTGTTGCCGCTAGACACGCAAAGTAATTAATTTAGAAGATAATCTGTTACTATAATATGCTCGCAAAGGAACAACGAAGTCTTATCCGATTGATTATTGCATTGCAGTTGCCAAATCGAAGCCCATCGAGATGGATACCCACAAGGAAGCGGAGGCGAACGAGAAGTTCATAGTGAAGTATCGCCAGCATTATTACGATCTGTCCAGGTTTATGCACAAGCATCCGGGCGGCATAAACACTTTGAAGGGTCTCAATAGCGGGGACATGACTGCTCGCTTCCTGAAGGCTCCGCCACATTCGGATGCAGCCATGTACCTGATGAGGGAGTACAAGATCGAACCGGAGGACTCTCGAAAAACCAAGACAAGCCACAAAGAAGCTGAGCTTCAGAACGGAGATGCAGACCTACGACAGCGGACGAGGGAAACCGAGGACAAGAACAACAACCAGGTGGACGAGAGCATGGAGGTAAGTTATATGAGCGGCTTTTAATCTGTAACTCTAGTTGCTGGCTGATAGGATCGCTCATTGAGCTGGGCAGCCCTTTTTTGGGGCCTTTTTGCGATCTACAGCTCAGCTAGAAAATATATAATTAACATAAGGCATGCTTTGGAAAGGAACACTTGTGTTTTGAAAATCCTAGTTCCTTGTCAGTCAGTCGGTTGATGGAATGCTTCAAGAATTGGGGAGCTACAATTGGCGCGACTTGTTGGCCGGCACAAAGACCTTTGCCTTGGAATAAATGCGAATGTCCTCCTCAACGATGGTCAACTCCTTGTCGATCTCCGCCTTGCGGTTTTGCACCCGCAAAGTCTGCGCGGTCATGGGCATGTGATTTAGCTCATTGACAAGCTGATCGAAGCCTGTAAAAAATGAATGGTTTTAACAAGTTTCTTAATTGTAATAATTACTTTAACTCACGTTTCTTGGCATTGGTCAAATGAGTCAATCGATCCTGATCGCTTAGCAACACATGTCCACGTGGGCAGTCGGGATCCTGCGAATCAGCCAGTTGCTTGGCCACGGCCTTTTCGCGCTTCTGTTTCTCCAAGTAACGCGGCAGGCGAACCTCATCCCGAGCTGTCGATATATTTTATTATTATTATTATTATTATTATTATTATCTAATGCTAACTTATAGTTAAAAACTATAAACTAACAGTGGTTTTATTTTGGAGCTATAGCAGCAAAAGGCCTTAAGCTCGCTTATTGTTTAGTTTAGTGAGATATCTTTTAATTACATGGAAATAGTTGGTATTCCTATTTTTATATGTATGATTTTATATAATGGAACTAAACTTTAAAGTTACATTTTTATTAGCAAATCAGGTAGATCTTTTAATTTTTATAATGTGTTTAAAACAGAACATTTTTTTTTTGAAATTTTTGAGTTTTTGTAAATGATTTGAAAGAATATTTAAAACAAAAATGTTTTGTGGTTTTAATAGGATGGTAGTGTTTAAATAGGATGGTAGTCTATAGTGATTATTGCGATAGGAGAAAAACTTCGTAGGTTTGATCAAAAAACTCTTTTTAAAAATCGAGTTGGTTCATAACTTTTTAAGTATGACTTCTTTAGGATCAGGAAATACACTTACATCCCAGTTTGTGCTCACGACGCTTTGACTTTGAAGTGATGGTGGTGACATTGGAGGCCGTTGTGAAGCGACTGCGAGCACTGAGTGGCGCCTCATCGTCGGATCCTCCGTAGTTTATTGGCTCAGTCTCGGCCATGGGCATTGCCTCCATTTCGGACATGTGGAAGCGGCTTTGTTTCGAGCCGTTCGAGCGCGCTGAAAGCGGCAACTGTTCCAAATCCTTCTCGTCTTCATAGCGCATTGGGTTATAGTTATCTTCGTACTTTGTGCGTGTATCCTCCATTATAGAACGACTATCGAAGTTGCATCTGAGGAATAGACAAGCTCTTTAGATACCTCTTATAGTGTTGTCACAGGAATCCCACCTTTTTAGTGCATTTGTGAGATACAGTTCGTCAGTTATGTCCTCGGTCTGAATGCCGATGCTGGTGGAGCTGCGATTGGTGCCGCAGGATTGGCAGCGATCCGAAGACGGGTCGGATGAGGGCTCCAAGAAGTTGTCTGGCTCAAATTCCTCTGAGGGGTCATATAGAAGGGGATCCCGCTCCTCCAGGCCATCGAAGCGTTCTCCATCCGCGGGAATGGCCACCGCCAATTGATGCTGGGAACGCGAGTTGCTGCGCGTGTTCTGCAGCGAGTTCTGTGGTCCAGGCTTTCCCTTGGCCTGTGGTTTCTCCGCCTTCGACTCCCTCACTTCGGAGGCAGTGCGTCGCAACGGAGGCATCCATTTCGGACGCACCGGCTCCTTGGCGGCCAACTTCTGGCTGGTGGTCTTCTCCAGCGAGCGCAGGCTCACCTTGTTTTCCTTGAGAAAGTTACGGGACTGCGTGACGCCTGTGGGAACGGAGGCCAAAACAAATTAGCCACTGGTTGCCATGGCCGGTTGGCTGTTAGGAAAAGATATCTTACGCGGCACCGAAAAGATGCCCTTCAGAGTGGGAATCGGGCGAACTGAGGTATTCGACATGGTCCACCAGCTCCGGACTAACAGCTAGGCGTCTGGAATTCTACAAATCTGCTCTCGACTACGGGGCGAGTGGAAACTGCGTTGTTGTGTGTGAAGTACAGGACAGGTTTGAATGACAATTTTGAACCAGCTGCTTGTGATTGTACCTGCTTATCGATACCCGATCACAGCGAATGGGTATCGTTATTGGGGTTGGCAGTTGCAACTGGTCACACCTAAAAGTATTAACGGTATTTGATGTACGTCAAAATAGCGTCGACCAGTTAGCAACGAAAGTGGAACGGTGGAATGTGGAACACTGGGGCCATTTTTAATTTTTAATTTTCTCGCTATTTGGGGGCTGAATTGAAAAATGTTTGATGCAAAATTGTTTAGAATTAAAATATCTATCGATCTATATAGGTTGGGGCCAAATCCGAGGTCTGCAAGTGTTTCAAAAATGCATTTAAAAAATTGGGTATCCACCATTTGGTTAACTGCTCCCCTCACAGAGGTTGTGCCAATATGCACGCTAAACCAGGTTATTAGGCGTTAATTCAAGCTTCTTGTCTGAAAGTTTCATCAAAATCAAACCCACAGATTTTGAGTAAAACGCCTAACAGTGAACCAACCTCGGATTTTTCCCATACAAAAAAGGGGGCCAAAAATTAATTTGTCTGGGGCTCCACTCATAGAGGTTGTGCCAACATGCACGGTAAATGGGCAGATTGGGGATCCTCCTAAGAACGTTTTGTGAAAATTTCATGAAAATTAAACCCACAGTTTTCGAGAAAATTGATTTACAGTGTGCGGGTTAAATGGTCAAATTTTGAAATTGGCCGCTTCCCGCTGACTGCGCCAGCGAGACCACCTTACAGCCATGACATCAACCATGTTAATATCCATACATTTTCTATGCAAACTTTAAGTAATTAATACAGCTCTCACAGAGGTTGTGCCAACTTGCACGGTATATCAGTAGAAGGGGCATAATTATAAGTAATTTCTTTCTTAATTTCAGCGAAATCAAACCCACAGATTTCGAGAAATTCAAGTCATTTCAATTATGGTTTTTTTCCACGCGGTCACACTGAGACAGCGTGCGGAGCCATGACATAAACCATCAATCTATGCAAACTTTAAATAATTAATACAGCTCTCACAGAGGTTGTGCCAACTTGCACGGTATATCAGTAGAAGGGGCATCATTATAAGTAATTTCTTTCTTAATTTCAGCGAAATCAAACCCACAGATTTCGAGAAATTCAAGTCATTTCAATTATGGTTGTTTTCCACGCGGTCACACTGAGACAGCGTGCGGAGCCATGACATAAACCATCAATCTATGCAAACTTTAAATAATTAATACAGCTCTCACAGAGGTTGTGCCAACTTGCGCGGTATATCAGTAGAAGGGGCATCATTATAAGTAATTTCTTTCTTAATTTCAGCGAAATCAAACCCACAGATTTCGAGAAATTCAAGTCATTTCAATTATGGTTTTTTTCCACGCGGTCACACTGAGACAGCGTGCGGAGCCATGACATAAACCATCAATCTATGCAAACTTTAAATAATTAATACAGCTCTCACAGAGGTTGTGCCAACTTGCACGGTATATCAGTAGAAGGGGCATCATTATAAGTAATTTCTTTCTTAATTTCAGCGAAATCAAACCCACAGATTTCGAGAAATTCAAGTCATTTCAATTATGGTTTTTTTTCCACGCGGTCACACTGAGACAGCGTGCGGAGCCATGACATAAACCATCAATCTATGCAAACTTTAAATAATTAATACAGCTCTCACAGAGGTTGTGCCAACTTGCACGGTATATCAGTAGAAGGGGCATCATTATAAGTTCTTTCTTTTTTAATTTCAGCGAAATCAAACCCACAGATTTCGAGAAATTCAAGTCATTTCAATTATGGTTTTTTTCCACGCGGTCACACTGAGAAAGCGTGCGGAGCCATGACATAAACCATCAATCTATGCAAACTTTAAATAATTAATACAGCTCTCACAGAGGTTGTGCCAACTTGCACGGTATATCAGTAGAAGGGGCATTATTAAAAGTAATTTCTTTCTTAATTTCAGCGAAATCAAACCCACAGATACATAATTCATCCAAATCGATCTAGTGGCTTGGTAGAAATTAACAGTTTACTGATTTTGGAAAAATATAATAATTTCATAATAATAACAAATCGCAAAAAGTTTCAATACTGCAGAAAACATTCCCTGTTACTTTGAAAGTAAAGCCCGCAATCGCAACAAAGAAATTATTATATTTTTCCAAAATCAGTAAACTGTTAATTTCTACCAAGCCACTAGATCGATTTGGATGAATTATGTATCAAAATAATCAGGAGGGCAAGTCCAATTATGTGGTTCATACATATGAATTGAAAATTCGCTATAAAAATATATTTATTTTCGATATTGGGCGCCAAACAGTTGCCAATTGGCTCAATTGCCGATATATCGTATAAATACCTAGATTTTGGTTTATGTCATGGCTTCGCACTCTGTCTCGCTGGCTGGATAGTGTGAAAACACTAGTTTGAATTACTTGAATTTCTCGAAATCTGTGGGTTTGATTTCGCTGAAATTAAGAAAGAAATTACTTATAATGATGCCCCTTCTACTGATATACCGTGCAAGTTGGCACAACCTCTGTGAGAGCTGTATTAATTATTTAAAGTTTGCATAGATTGATGGTTTATGTCATGGCACCGCACGCTGTCTCAGTGTGACCGCGTGGAAAAAAACCATAATTGAAATGACTTGAATTTCTCGAAATCTGTGGGTTTGATTTCGCTGAAATTAAGAAAGAAATTACTTATAATGATGCCCCTTCTACTGATATACCGTGCAAGTTGGCACAACCTCTGTGAGAGCTGTATTAATTATTTAAAGTTTGCATAGATTGATGGTTTATGTCATGGCTCCGCACGCTGTCTCAGTGTGACCGCGTGGAAAAAAACCATAATTGAAATGACTTGAATTTCTCGAAATCTGTGGGTTTGATTTCGCTGAAATTAAGAAAGAAATTACTTATAATAATGCCCCTTCTACTGATATACCGTGCAAGTTGGCACAACCTCTGTGAGAGCTGTATTAATTATTTAAAGTTTGCATAGATTGATGGTTTATGTCATGGCTCCGCACGCTTTCTCTGTGTGACCGCGTGGAAAAAAACCATAATTGAAATGACTTGAATTTCTCGAAATCTGTGGGTTTGATTTCGCTGAAATTAAAAAAGAAAGAACTTATAATGATGCCCCTTCTACTGATATACCGTGCAAGTTGGCACAACCTCTGTGAGAGCTGTATTAATTATTTAAAGTTTGCATAGATTGATGGTTTATGTCATGGCTTCGCACGCTGTCTCAGTGTGACCGCGTGGAAAAAAACCATAATTGAAATGACTTGAATTTCTCGAAATCTGTGGGTTTGATTTCGCTGAAATTAAGAAAGAAATTACTTATAATGATGCCCCTTCTACTGATATACCGTGCAAGTTGGCACAACCTCTGTGAGAGCTGTATTAATTATTTAAAGTTTGCATAGATTGATGGTTTATGTCATGGCTCCGCACGCTGTCTCAGTGTGACCGCGTGGAAAAAAACCATAATTGAAATGACTTGAATTTCTCGAAATCTGTGGGTTTGATTTCGCTGAAATTAAGAAAGAAATTACTTATAATGATGCCCCTTCTACTGATATACCGCGCAAGTTGGCACAACCTCTGTGAGAGCTGTATTAATTATTTAAAGTTTGCATAGATTGATGGTTTATGTCATGGCTCCGCACGCTGTCTCAGTGTGACCGCGTGGAAAAAAACCATAATTGAAATGACTTGAATTTCTCGAAATCTGTGGGTTTGATTTCGCTGAAATTAAGAAAGAAATTACTTATAATGATGCCCCTTCTACTGATATACCGTGCAAGTTGGCACAACCTCTGTGAGAGCTGTATTAATTATTTAAAGTTTGCATAGATTGATGGTTTATGTCATGGCTCCGCACGCTGTCTCAGTGTGACCGCGTGGAAAAAAACCATAATTGAAATGACTTGAATTTCTCGAAATCTGTGGGTTTGATTTCGCTGAAATTAAGAAAGAAAGAACTTATAATGATGCCCCTTCTACTGATATACCGCGCAAGTTGGCACAACCTCTGTGAGAGCTGTATTAATTATTTAAAGTTTGCATAGATTGATGGTTTATGTCATGGCTCCGCACGCTGTCTCAGTGTGACCGCGTGGAAAAAAACCATAATTGAAATGACTTGAATTTCTCGAAATCTGTGGGTTTGATTTCGCTGAAATTAAGAAAGAAATTACTTATAATGATGCCCCTTCTACTGATATACCGTGCAAGTTGGCACAACCTCTGTGAGAGCTGTATTAATTATTTAAAGTTTGCATAGATTGATGGTTTATGTCATGGCTCCGCACGCTGTCTCAGTGTGACCGCGTGGAAAAAAACCATAATTGAAATGACTTGAATTTCTCGAAATCTGTGGGTTTGATTTCGCTGAAATTAAGAAAGAAAGAACTTATAATGATGCCCCTTCTACTGATATACCGCGCAAGTTGGCACAACCTCTGTGAGAGCTGTATTAATTATTTAAAGTTTGCATAGATTGATGGTTTATGTCATGGCTCCGCACGCTGTCTCAGTGTGACCGCGTGGAAAAAAACCATAATTGAAATGACTTGAATTTCTCGAAATCTGTGGGTTTGATTTCGCTGAAATTAAGAAAGAAATTACTTATAATGATGCCCCTTCTACTGATATACCGTGCAAGTTGGCACAACCTCTGTGAGAGCTGTATTAATTATTTAAAGTTTGCATAGATTGATGGTTTATGTCATGGCTCCGCACGCTGTCTCAGTGTGACCGCGTGGAAAAAAACCATAATTGAAATGACTTAAATTTCTCAAAATCTGTGGGTTTGATTTCGCTGAAATTAAGAAAGAAATTACTTATAATTATGCCCCTTCTACTGATATACCGTGCAAGTTGGCACAACCTCTGTGAGAGCTGTATTAATTACTTAAAGTTTGCATAGAAAATGTATGGATATTAACATGGTTGATGTCATGGCTGTAAGGTGGTCTCGCTGGCGCAGTCAGCGGGAAGCGGCCAATTTCAAAATTTGACCATTTAACCCGCACACTGTAAATCAATTTTCTCGAAAACTGTGGGTTTAATTTTCATGAAATTTTCACAAAACGTTCTTAGGAGGATCCCCAATCTGCCCATTTACCGTGCATGTTGGCACAACCTCTATGAGTAGAGCCCCAGACAAATTAATTTTTGGCCACCTTTTTTGTATGGGAAAAATCCGAGGTTGGTTCACTGTTAGGCGTTTTACTCAAAATCTGTGGGTTTGATTTTGATGAAACTTTCAGACAAGAAGCTTGAATTAACGCCTAATAACCTGGTTTAGCGTGCATATTGGCACAACCTCTGTGAGGGGAGCAGTTAACCAAATGGTGGATACCCAATTTTTTAAATGCATTTTTGAAAAACTTGCAGACCTCGGATTTGGCCCCAACCTATATAGATCGATAGATATTTTAATTCTAAACAATTTTGCATCAAACATTTTTCAATTCAGCCCCCAAATAGCGAGAAAATTAAAAATTAAAAATGGCCCCAGTGTTCCACATTCCACCGTTCCACTTTCGTTGCTAACTGGTCGATGCTATTTTGACGTACATCGGTATTTGGGAGTACTTTTTAAAATCTATTAGAAAAAGTGTTTTTTTAAATGTATATTCCAGTTTCTATAAATTACCATTTTTTAAACTCTTAAATTAAATTCCAGCACTTGGTGGACTGGTCCAAGGCAATGCTTCCTCAGATCGCCAACATGACGGATTGCTACGATGAGTGGGTGCACAAGCCGGTGGACAGGCCACTGCGACTCTTTGGTCCTTGGTACTTGGAGATGTGCACGAAGACGCCGTGGTGGTTGGTGCCCCTGTTCTGGATTCCAGTCATCATCCGGTGTGCGTGGGAAGAGCTCGCCAGCAGCTGGCAGGATAAGAATCAGGTGAGCAGCTACTTGAATCTTTAATCTTTTATAAGCTCTTCTAAGTAAACCATTATCTTCCAGCTCACGTCGTTCGTCGGCTACTTTTTGTTTGGAGTGCTCCTGTGGACCTTCCTGGAGTACACACTCCACCGCTGGGTGTTCCACGTCAAACTGAGCAGCAATAGCGGAAGATGGATTTGCACCTTTCATTTCATGATCCATGGACTTCACCACAAGGTGCCCTTCGATCCGATGCGCTTGGTGTTTCCGCCTCTTCCGGGAGCACTGCTCGCCACGATTATATACATGCCGCTCAGCTTCATCCTCTTGAATCCGCGAGTGGTCCTTTCCGGAGCTTTGACCGGTTATCTGTGCTACGACATGATCCACTACTATCTACACTACGGAAATCCAACCACGCGTGCCTTTGTGCACATGAAGCGATATCACCAGCACCATCATTTCTCGCACCAAACCCTCGGCTATGGGATCAGCAGTCCCTTGTGGGATGTTGTCTTCAAGACGAGGATACACCTTCGCAAACTGAGATACCAATTGCGCTGGTCCTAACCGCAATCTATTGCCATCACACAGTGCTAATATAGAACAAATTACACTCAGTTAAAAGTGCAACAGAGTTGCAGCCGGAACAAAATTTGAATTTTGAGAATTCGGTGTAGGCTAAATACTGAGAATTAGGATTAAGAATAAGTTGTAAGATTTCTATTTAACAGGAATAAATGTCCAATGATACCAAAGAACAAAATGACTATCCTTAAAATTAGACTTCTTCTTATTGTTGTGGTGGGATCCTAACGATCCAGAACTATTTATGGTAGATAGTAGTACTAAAACCGTATAAAGAATTCGTTTTTTTTGTCGGCTTCTAAAATATATCCAATAACAATGTACATAAAACTCATTGTATTATAATTAGCAAGATTATATTGGTTGTCTTATATAGAGTGATACTCTTAAATAAATATTCAAGATTCAGGACTATTTTCAGTTATTCAAAAGAGGATGAAATATAAGGGGGATTCCCTATACTGTTGAATTGCTGAATTGTTGAATTTTGGTCAGCTGTTAATCAGCTGTTCCATACAAAGTCAACTTTCAAAAATTTCAGCAATTCATCAGCCTCGGGGCTGTTGAAAATTGTGTTGAATTGCTGAAAAGCCAGAGTTGTCACCTTTTGTTAAAAGTCGTGGCCACTCTGTAACATTTTAGTATCACCAGTACGCATTATTTATTTTAAAATCAACTTAGGAAGCATGTTTGTGGTTATTTTTAACCTGGTAACAATTTTAGGCAGAAATTAGCAATAATACATCAAATCTGACATGTTTTAAGTTCCGTGAAACTTTTCAACAAATAACAGCTGTTTGAAAATTCAACAGGAACCATTTTGGGTCGTTCCCTTAATCGCTGAAATTTTTTGTTGAATTTTCAACAATTCAGCAATTCAACAGTTTAGGGAATCCCCCTATAATTTGAAATTTTCTGAACAAATTCAAATTAAGCGCGATTTTATTTCAATCGATAAGCCGTACGCAGCATTCATATTTCGTTGGTGGCACTTGGTCACACTAACGAACAGCCAAAAAGAAAGTTTTGTTTATTTTTTGTGGCCCCCCATTTCTCCTGCAGGAACAATGCTTAATGCCAAGATCGGCAAGGTCGGCAAAGTGCTGGTGTGCGGCATGAAGGGCGTGGGCAAGACGGCGCTGATTGAGCAGCTGGTCTACGGCCACGTCAATCCGGAAACGGTGAGTGGGCGGCTCCAGCAAAAAATGGTTGCTCATCATCATCATCACTATCCAAATTTGTATTGCAGGAACTCCATCCCACCATCGAGGACATCTACGTGGCCAGTGTGGACACGGGCAGGGGAGGAGCCCGCGAGACCCTGCGCATCTACGACACCGCCGGTCTGCAGGGCGAGCAGCAGCAGCTGCCGCGCCACTACCTCCAGTTTCCGGACGCCTTTGTCCTGGTCTACGATCCCATGGATCCGCGCAGCCTGGACATGCTGGCCGACATCAAGACGGACATCGAGAAGCACAAGGAGAAGAAGGAGATCCCTGTCATCGTGCTGGCCAATGTGCGTGCCAGGGCAGCTCCCAATCCCGTGGAGAAGGTGATGGACCGGGCCAACATCTGGTGCCAGCGGGAGCGCATCAAGCACTACACGGTGAACGCCATGGAGCGGCCCTCCCTCTACGAGCCCTTCACCTCGCTGTGCGCCCGCCTGCATCCGGCGCAGACGAAGAGCACGTTCCCCCAGCTGCGGCAGGTCATGCAGAACCGGCAGAAGAGCGAGGCATAGATGATCAGGGAGGGGTTTCTATATCATTTAAGTTTTATTTAATTGTGGGTGTTCTTGAGAAATGTTTAGAGGTTCCTCGGACACCCAATCGTACTCGTATTTAGTGTCTACTTGCCTTGTATTAACCGCTGAGCTTTAACTAGGGCCACAGCCCGAGCCACTTGTACTTATCTGTCTATCTGTTTGTAAGTGTCCAATTGTATCTAGTATTTATTACACCTAAATGTCTAATCTCATTGCGAGAGCATTAAGCGTAATCAGTATTCAATGTTCAATCGCAGCTCAAACGACGGCGTAGTGATTAAATAACCATACCGAATTTCTTCTCTGCGGAAATCCCCTTGAATCAGTCGTCTGTCAGCCTTTTTCTCGTGAGCAATGACTTCCTATACCGCCTTTCTTTCGGCTCTTCTGGCGCTGATCTGTGTCAGCCATGTGGCCGTGGGATTGAGCATAACCGTGCCGGGAACCAAGTGGTGTGGGCCCGGAAACATAGCCACCAGCTATGACGACCTCGGCACCGAGCGGGAGGTGGACATGTGCTGTCGGGCGCACGACAACTGCGAGGAGAAGATTCCGGCGCAAGAGGAAGCCTTTGGCCTGAAGAACGAGGGCATTTTTCCCATGTAAGAGTGAATCACTTAGCCGAAGCTTTGGCTTAATAAATGTGGGATTCCGCAGATTCTCCTGCACCTGCGAGGCCGCCTTCCGAAGCTGCCTCACCGCCCTGCGCAACGGTCACTCCCTGGCGCTCGGCAGGATCTACTTCAGCACCAAGGACGTGTGCTTTGGCTACGGACACCCCATCGTTTCCTGCCGGGAGAAGCAGACCGACTTCTTCGAGACCCGCTGTCTCAGCTACCGAGTGGACGAAGGTCAGTCGCAGCGCTGGCAGTTCTACGATTTGGCACTCTACACACATGTCAGCGGCAGTGAGGAGGACTCCTGAGATTGAACTCCGACCTCGGGCGATAAGGCTATGATTGTTTACAAACAGAAGCGACTGAAATTGAAACTGAACAAGATTAGGTTTATGAAGGTGCGAGTTTTGTGTAATCAATTTGTAAAATAAACCTAAACTTAGTAAAATTAAAAATATTTTTATGAATCTATTTTTGAAAAGTTTGGAAAACTTTTTTTTAAAACGATTCCAACTTTAAATTAGTTGATTTATAAATTAGGGCTTAACGGTCGGGTTTTTATTTTAAGTTCTTAAATTTTTTTTTGTTTACAAACAGAATTGACTGAAATTGAAACTGAACAGGATTAGATTTATGAAGGTGAGAGTTTTGTGTAATCAATTTGTAAAATAAAGAAGTTTGCCCAATTAAAATTATAAAGATTTTTATGAATATATTTTTGAAAAGTTTAGAAAACGTTTTAAAACGGTTCCAACTAGTTAGCTTAAGAAAATTCTATACTTTTGTCTGTAATAATTAAATTATATTATAGTAAAAATTAATTGACATAAATTAACGATTAATGGTCGGTCTTTATTTAAAATCCTTACAAATTTACCTAATATTTGTCTTGATAATCAGGTAGTAATTAATTTTAAATGACATGTAAAATATTGATAGTATGATATTGATAACAGTATCGTCTACAAATCTTCGTTGTGGGGTCAGCCCGTCTTCGCTGGGAGCGTGAAGAAGGGCATGTCGTAGAACTGCCAGACCTTGGCCTTGCTCTTGTCCACCTGATAGCGGATGCAGCGCTTGCGGAAGGTTCCCTCCTGGTACTGCTTGCATCCGGTGGTGGGATATCCGTTGGCGAAGCACCTGCTCCTGCTGCCATAGTAAATTCGTCCCAGTGTGTTGGAGGTGAGGCTATTCACGGCTTGCAGGCAATTGATAAACTGCTGCTCGCAGGTGCACTTCAGACTAAATCGGATGATGAAGGTCAAAAAGTGTACAAAATCGATAAGGGATTTCGAAGGAGCCTCCACTTACATGGGAAACCAGTCTGTGTTGACCGGCAGTCCGTGGAGTGCAGCATGCGACTCGATAATATCGTCGCAATGGTCGTGATCCCGACAGCACTTGTCCGTCTCACGCTCTCTTCCAAGATCTTCGTGGTTTGCTGCCGTGTTGCCCGGTCCGCACCACTTGGTTCCGGGCACCGTGATGCCCGTGTGGGGAACTGGTGGCAGCGCCTGGTTATAGATGTCCTCGTCCTCGAAAATTGCCTCATCTCCAAAGGCCGAGGCCATGGCCAGAAGTCCACAGACAAACGCTCCGCGCAGCAGCCACATGTCTAAGCTCAGGCAGTCGCAATACAACTGAGTTTGAGTCCGCTTTAGCCTCTTATACTTAAGCTGATAAGGGTGTGATAGCATTAATTGACTTGCTGGAAAATTACACAACTTAATTACGGAATCAGAATGATCTAATATATATCGATCAAATTCAGATTTAACAATATTTATTAGTATACACAGTCTAGATACTAGCTAAGTATATCCTTGAAAGCTTCGGCGGCTGTCTTGGCCGTTTTCCGCTTCGCCTCCTTTGGCTGCTCTGCGTCCAGGTGCTTGGACAAGCTCTCCTGCCACTGGCTGGGCGAAAGCTTATATGTATCCAGGCGGTATTTTGTGTAGATTATCCTTCCATGCGGCGATCCCTTCAGCATGTTTGCCTTGGCGAAAAGCTCCTTGGCCATGCGCAGCTTCTGCGCCTCCTGGGAGGCATTGAAGCATTGTTCGAAGACGCGGGAGCCATGTCGAGTGATGGCCAAGTCCACGTAGAAGCCATCCAGCTGGCGGATCAGACGCTCCCTGGATTTCTCCCCTATGAACTTGCTCTGCATGAAGGCGTCCACGATGTGCGAGCCATTGGGCGTGTTGAAGACCTGAGCCAGCTGGGTGGCGGGCAGATCGAGGATGCAGTTGACCAGGAAGATGGGCTTGTTGAACTGCAGCACGTGTTGGGCGATGAGCGACCCGTGGAGATGAACGAATCCCGACTCATCGCTGCCAAGCACTTCAAAAGGCTTCAGTTTCACCAGGCAGTTGAAGAAGAGCTTGGATTTTTCCTTGTCGCCGCTGACATGCAGAGCACTCTGCAGGGCGGCTATCATCTGAGCTTGCTTGGTGCCCAGTCGCAGACAGGCTGCACTCAGTCCGGACACCACGCCGGTGTAACCCATCTTGAGCAGCTCCTCCACGTGCGGCTGGAGTTCGGTGAAGACGGCCTCGAAGTCCGAGACCTCCTTGATGTGCTGCAGGAGACGCTGGACAGAAAAGTTCGTTCCCTGCTGCCGAGCTAAATAGCCGATGCGGTTGCAGAAGAGCATGGCATACAGCTGGGTCAGCAGTTTGGCTCCCGCCACACTCAAAATAGTTTCTAACAGAATAACAGAGGTCTGATGATGGAAGACCTTCGGTAAGTTGGGATCTGTTGGCTTCTTCTCAGCGTTCTCCTCATCCTCTTCGTCCTTGATCTCTATCTTGACGTCCAAGTCCTTTTTCTCCTCGTCACCTTCATTTGGCTTCAACAGCCCGACTGTTAAGATTTTCTTGGCAAAATGCTTGAGCAGACTTTTGTCCGCCACACTCAAAGCCAAACAGATGATGCCCAGCAGGCTGGAAGAGTGCTCTTGGTAGGGAAAGTCCGTGAACTGGGGCCACATCTCCAATCGCTGGGGGAACTCCTTCATCACCTCCTGCCACTCATCCGGCACCGAGTACAACTTCCTGTGCTTGGCGATCTCAGTGCCGCCCTTCTCGAAGGCGATCTTGGGCACATGCATGCCCACCAGGCACAGAATGGCCGTGCGCATGATGTGGCTGGCGCAGGTGTCCCACACAAAGTCCTCCAGGTTGTTCAGCATGAACTTGGAGATGCGCAGCACGAACTGCCGGCACTTCTCGCGGTGATCTTCGCTGAATTCCGCCTCCAGGTTGTACTCCTCCTCCACCTGGGCGGCATCCGGCTTGGCCCGCTTGTTGGCACTAGCTGCATCGCTGGTTTCCTGGACAGCTGACTTGCCCACTCCCCGCAGGAAGGCAATCTCCAGCATTTTCTGCAGGACGTGCGAGGCGAAACGATCGGAACAAAGGGGGCGTAAGCTTTCGCCAAACTTGCTGAAGAATCGCTCCAACTGGACGTCGTCTACGAAACCCACCAGCGATTCCAGAGCCTTGGAAACGATCTGATTGGAGGCCAGGTGGATCTCCTGGTCGTGGGTCTGCTCGAACACATTGTTGGCCATGTTGACTGCGGGAGAGGATAGTTGATGAAGGTACTGGTCAGGAGAGGCCATCACCACCACTCACCTCGCTCCTCCACGTCCTCGAATCCCACCTTCATGGCGTCCAGAATGTTAATGAAGTAGCTGAACTGCTCATCGTCGATGTGTGTGCCCCGGCCGAATATCCCCTGCTTGGCGAATCCCTTGGCGTTCCGCATGAAGCGATTGCCCTTCTTTTTGGGTCGCTTGCGTTTCGCATTGCCATCTGACTCCATTCTGTTTATATTTTAAATTGAAATTAGAATTTACTTCCAACGTGCGCCAGAACACGCTGTAAAAAATATACCAGCTGGCCATGCGAAATACACTGTCCTTGCTATAAGCGGTCACACTGTACCCAAGCTTATCGATTTATTTTGGCGATGAATCGATAGTTGACACGATTGGCGGTCCAATTTGAATTTATTGATCGAGCTGGACGTCGTATGACACTCCATTTACGCACAATTTATGCATTTTTTGCACACCATTTGTGTGTAGAGACAAAGAATCAAACATTTCGTAGGCCACGCATTAAGAAATAAGACAGAAATTATTTGTTACTACTAACAATATTAAACAAAATTATTACAATTTTGATTCATTCACAATTATAAGTTCATTAAAAGAAAACACAATACGTATGCTCCTGAACAGTAAGGTTTACCAATCTGTCATTGGTGTAAAAACTGTCAAAAGGGCATTGACAGCACAAGGATTAAGAAATAATAATGGGAGAACAAAAAACGCACAATTGCTGTTGGCCATGTGTTCCTTTAATCCTTTGTAGGGCGTTTCGCAGATTTCCTTTAAGCAAAAGGACATTAGAATTGTATTTGAAAATCATTTAAGATGAATCCCTTTATGAATTTCCTTTTTCTTAGAATAAATAACACACTTTGTTCCCACACGTTCATGAAAGGTGGAAATGGCAATCCCCTCATTAAATTCAGTTGGTATACGTATACAAAGAGCAACACTTTACAGTCGTTGATTTAATTATCGGCAAAAAGCCGCCGGCGGATAAAAGAAGTCAAAATATTTTGTAACCAGAGATGTGCCATCAATCTCACCCAGACACGTGTGCGATGCCCTTCTGCTCCTCCGCCTGGCAACGGCGGAATCACCAACATAATGGGGGTGGTAACGTCTGCAGGGTGTAAATACAGTATCAATAAACAAATCAAGGAGCAGCCGCCCTCGGCGAGTCAGCCAGCCAGTCAGACAGCATCCACCCCCGGTATTCTCCCGGTTTGGGGTTGCCAAGCACCGCCCCGTTGCCAAGTGCTGCTCGAACCTGGCCACCGAAGCACTCATTACACGGGAGGCGACACGTTGCGAGTCCTGAATTCACATTCCCGAATCCTGAATCCTGAGAGGGAAAAGGACGCGTGTTTCATCCAAACGGAACGCACGCGCCGACGCCGTCCATTAGACATGGCCATTAGCATTGGCGGGCTTACCTGTCGCCGCGGATTAGTATTGTATCTGCCGACCCACTTGCATTGTTGTGGTCAGCCCATGCTAATGGGTCAGGCAGGCGCTATCCCTTTTGGAAGTATTACAGGTAAGTACATCCCCCGAATAGGGCGTGGGAAAATTGAAACGCAAGAGTGTATTGACATTGTTTTATCAGCTCTTCAGTATAATCTTATTTTGGTTAGATATGGATTAATAATCTAAAAAATCAAAGTCATTTTCACACTTTTAAATGTCAGTTTACCATAAAGACACAAAATTGGGTTTCCATTGAAGTTGCTTAAAATTTTTTACATATTTATGCTGAGTTTGATCAATCTGTCATTTATTTTATTCGTCTGTTCATTTACCTTAATGCATTTTATGAATTTCGGACTATAATGTCGCTTTAACTTACTGAACTTTTGGTTATTGAATTAAGAAATAGGACACATATCAACTATTTACATATATTATGGTTAAAAGTCGAAATAAATAATGGATTCCCAGTAGTTTTCTCCATTGATTTTCAATAATAAAACCCAATCCGAATAATTACTTACCGAAATTCTGCAGTATCTAAATAAATATGCTACAGAAGCCAAATGCATTTGAAAATAATTTAATAGAATTTATTTTTAACAAAAATAGAATTACTAGAGGCTACAATTAAAAGTGTATAATTTATGCATGTACGTATGTTTAGATATATATAATTTTTGCACGTTTCGATTTGATTTGCATTTCGGTTGGCCGCCCAACCGCTTCTAAAACTAAAGCCTAGCTATTTACACAGATCGATGCAGTAATCATAGTTTTAAGTGTTTTCTTCTGGAGTCTAACCAAAAGCTGTCTCTCCATTTCTATTTCTCTCTATCTCTCGTTGCGGAAAATGCCAAGAGGGTGTGATAGTTTATGATTGCATATCGGGAATTTGCTAAAGTGCTGTCATATCTGAAACTGAAACTATGATTTTCCATTTCTCTAAGCCATGTTAAAAATGAACTTTCTCTACAAAATTTTTAAAATGCAATCCTAACTTGGTAAAGCAAACATTAACATTTTTAAGGCTTCTCTTGGTAAAGTTTCAGTCATGACAGCCCTTTAGTAATTGAGCGATATGTAAAATTTGTGTGTTGCTATGCTGATGGATTCCGGCGATATTGCTAAGTTACTATCCTCATCCTCAAAAGTAGAAGCTCTCAGACTGCTGATGTTGCTGTTGGCGCTGTCGCTGCTGCCAGGCGATGTTGCTGCTGCTGCTGTGGCCGGCGCCCATGTTGCTGACCCCGCCACTGCCCCCGGCGGCAGCGGCCGCCTCCAACTAGAATCATAAGTGCTGGTACTCGCCCATGTCGTACATGGCGGTCATGGGCATGGCCCCCATCACGCTGTGCAGGTGCGAATAGGCCACGGCGGCGGTGAGGGGGGGCATTTGCATTTGTGCACCGCTTGCTGCACTCACCCCTCCTCCTCCTCCACCTCCACTGCTGCTTTTGCTGGCGACACTGCTGATGTTGCTGGCGGGATGTTGCTGGTGTGGGTGGTGTTGCAGGCTCTGATCGGCGGCAACATGCTGCAGTTGCTGCTGGTGCAGCCCGTTGTTGTTGTTGTTGTTGCCGCTGCTGTTGCCGGGCGAGTGCTGCTGTTGTTGTTGCTGCTGCTGCTGTGCACTTTGACTGGGCAACATGCTGCCCTCCATCTCCGAATCGCTGGAGGAGTCCAGGTGCTGCTTGTCCGTGGAGCCGCTGCAATTCAAATTAAGAAATTAGGTCGTTAGAGAGGGTTGGGTATTTTAGGGGAAATTTACTAGAGAAAATTGTAAGCCCTAATACTAATTTTCAGACTTTGAATGAAACCTTATCCTCTGAAATGTGTATAAATATGATCGATACATAATTGCCGTAACCTAAAATAATTAGCAACCTTTTTAAAATACCCAAAGCAATGTAATAACTGAAGCTACAATTTTGTGGACACATTCAAATTATTTTAATTGATGTTAAAATGTCCAACAAAATAAAAACTGCAAGCAAACAAGATCAGTTTTACAGGAGAATATCATTTCGTTTACCAATAAGTTAATTTAGCAAAATTATCGAAATATGTAATGTCATACCCCGTTGAGTTCGCAATTAAATTTACAACCCATTGACATTTGAACCTATTATTTTAATTGGTAAAAAATAGGGTTTTAAATCTACCACAAAGAGATGGTAATCGTTACCGTTGCAGTAAAGCAGAAATGGCTAAAAATATAAATAAAGACCCATTTTAACCCTGTGCCTTCGCTTGTTAGAACTGTGACCCCAAGCATATGCTTTTCGATGTCAGCATCGCTTACGTTAAAATGTGTCAATTGCAGCCTCTAATTTACAGCTGTCAACACACCCACACACTCGTGCACAGAGCGCATAATTTATTTATAAACAAATGACAAATTACAAATGACAGGGGGCACAGCAATTGCAATTGAAATGAATTCCGGAAGGAAATCGTCTGCCTCTCGCGTTTCTATAAATGGTATCGTGTTCGCTTTTGAGGTGTTGGTCGCAGTCGCCCCATAGACTCTTTTTGAAGGCAGGGGGACTCCCCAGAGCATTCGGATATGAAGCATCTGATTTCACTTCACTTTCCAAGGGTTCAAGTGGGTGCGAGTAGTGTTTCGGGGGTGCTGCCCATACCCAATCCCCTTTCCATTCCCATTGACATCTTAAGTAGCTTGACTTTTATTATTTGCGGCTGATTCCGCAAATTGCATTAGAATGCCACTTTGGGGTAAGTGTAAGACGGGCCCCTGGGGGATGGAATCACCCGTTAATGGCTAATTGGCTAATACCACACCATAACCATAGCCTGAAACTCGAGCAATCATCGGCAAAGTGTTAATCTTGTCGCCAATTGCATGGCCGAGCACAATCAGTAATTGGTTATCAGCAGCCGCATCGCAGAACCAGTTTGCAAAAAAAATTGATGACAGCAACGAGCAACATCAACAAACAACATGGGGCACCAGCAGGAATCTTTTGCTCAAAGTCTGAATACCCTCTTGAAGAATTGGAAATCTTCGAAAAAAAGTTTTTATATTTAATCCTCTTGTCAGAAATAAGTTTTTTTATAAAGATACATTATTCTGCGTTTTATCTTTAAAGCTTTATATCTTTAATTGATATTGGTATACAGATTACAAGATCACGAAGAAGTACTCCCATTTTAAATGAACACTAAAAAATATCTATGGTTTTATACTCATCCAATGCTGGAACTAAAACTCCTAATTTAAAATAAAAAAAAATATATAAGAAAAGCTTCCCTATGTATTTAAACATACTTCCTTAGCGACTTAAAGCCTAACAAATATATTTAAGCAGCAAACATGACTTTAAGTGCTACATGTGTTGAATTAAAAGGATTAAGTCGAAGCCAACAGATTCATTTAGTCAGCGAAGGAAACCGGATAACCGAGGGTATGAGTATCGAAGCCGGCAATGCCAATGCAAAACATTTAAGCGCACACTCGACAAATTTGCGATCGGGCGCAATGGGACAGAGACAGAGGACAGGACAGAGTCCCAAGTCCCGAGATCCCGATTTCGATTCCCATCTTTTGCAGAAGATACACCTCCCAGTTATTTGCTGACTCCACGGCCCCAGCTGCCGCGGATTCTGGAACTCTGGGGTTCTGGGGGCCCACATATGGCGCAGCTGTACGATATCGGCAATCATGTAATTGTAGATCGTATCCCGCGAGTGGCAGCCACCAACGGCGATGTCATGCCATTATTTCTTGCAGCGTTTGCATGAACTTGAACTTGGACCACTGATCGAATGGAAATTGCGGGGTGGGCGTAGGACCATGTGACATTTGATGGACACGATGGACACTACTCCCCCCAATTTTCACCATTTCAAACATTAAAGTAACGCTCGCCGTGGGCAAAAATCGATGGCCTAAGCACACCAAACATGAGAAAAGGCCCATCCCATCGCAGAGCGAAAAGTGGGGAGCAAACAAAAGGCAGCAGCAGCAGAAGCATATAAACAATGATATCGAATTACCAGAGTTTCGTAGTTTCCCTTCTCTCTGCTCTGCAACACTTATTAACACATACAGACAGACAGCGCCCACTTTTGTGGGCATGTCCCCCCCATACACACATACACATTATATTGCATTATAAACACAAATGCCTCAGTTCTCAGTTCGGTTTTCCAATGGTCGAGAGGGCTCACATCATCGAACGGGAGCAGAGAGTCTCAAGGACAATTCCCTGGGCCAGAAGTGAATGTCACATAAAGTTTATAACAAAATTGAACAAGAACCGCAGGGAAGAAGAAGAAGCAGGTTTTGGGTCTCCAGCTCTGTGTGTGGTCCCCCTGAATAAAGGTTCTTCGGGCTTTTCTTTCCAGTTCTTTTTTTATTTTTGGGGTCTGTACCCAGTGAGGGGGAATTAATTTTTTACTTGTTTGCTCAATTGATTTTTTGTTGCCAGAGACAGAGTCTGTCTTAAGCAGATTCATTAGCTTGGTAATAATGCATGATCGGATTATGTTTAACTGGAAACGGTGAGGGGTAAGTCGAAGAAAGGGGGGCTTTTGGGCCAGAAACAAGTTTGCCACGTGAGTGAGTTGTTTGGAAAAGTTGGAGCTTGAAAGGTTCAAAATTTTGTCAAGATATTAGAGCTTAAGTTTGGAAACATCTTCCAAATTAAACTTGAAATTAATAAACCAACTGATAGTGTCAATATTTCCCATGACATAACTCCACGATTTTCACACGAAAGAGAGGAGAGGCTCTACTGGGCCTGGGTCTTCCAAGGAATTCCATTGCTAATAAAAATTATAAGCCAATAAATCCTAAAAAAACAAACAAAACGGGAAGGTCCAGGCCCGGGCCCTAAAAAACGTGGCTCGGGGATGGGATCACAAAGATCGGGAGATCGGGAGATCCAGAGATCGGGAAGATCGGGGCGATCGGCCGAGAGAGCCAACGAACAGGTTGAGTTATCGCATTGCGCGATCGGTACACAAATCTCGGGACGTGTGCTCAGCAGGACACCCAACTAAACGGGCAACGGCGATCCATAAGTGGAATCTGAAAAGGTGTTGATCATAAATTATCATTTAATTTACGCATGTGTGTGGCTGTTGTTAATGTTCGTGGCGACCCTCTGACACTCAAAAACGCTGGGCCAAATGGGGGGACTGAGCTGGGGAAGACCAAGAGCCTGGGGCTTGGGGTTTTCGTTTTCATTTTCATTTTCGTCTAGCCATCGTCTGAACGGGCATTGTGCCATTGTCTACAACTATGTAAGATCCCAAAGATTAACCCAAAGTCCAAGCTCAGCGCTGTCATCGTTATAAGATATTTTATTATCAGTCCCAAAGTCGAAGGTGGATGGTACATGTGTGGCGTGTGGAGCATTTTATGCTGGCCTGGCCGGGGATTGTTTTGACAGTTTTTTATAATTTTGTGGCCTTTTAATTGCCCTGCCCGAGGCGAATCAGATGGTAACTGAGGAGAAAAATCAAGTCTCTAGCCCCCCGCTGACTAACCAAAGTTTTATGTAATCCCCAAGTCTTTTCAGCACTTTAAGGCTTGGAGTGTTTGGTGGGAGTGCCTAGAGGAGGCCATAGAAAACCCTTGCTGAGGTCAAGTTGGCGGAGTAGCTGAACCGCAGAATGAGAACATTTCTAATTTACATTTTCATCAGCAGTAATTAAAGCAAAGAAATGTTTACTTTAATGTGTAAAATACATTTTAAAAATTTATCACTTTTAAAACACTTTTGAAGGTAAGAAAAGTTCAAGGACCCATTTCTTTTATAATTAATAGAAAGGAGATTTTTATACCCGTTACTCGTAGAGTAAAAGGGTATATTGTATTCGTGCAAAAGTATGTAACAGGTAGAAGGAAGCGTTTCCGACCCCATAAAGTATATATATTCTTGATCAGGATCACTAGCCGAGTCGATCTAGCCATGTCCGTCTGTCCGTCTGTCCGTCTGTCTGTCTGTCCGTCTGTCCGTATGAACGCTGAGATCTCGGAAACTATAGAAGCTAGAAGATTGGCATTTTGCATGCAGATTCTAGGAATTCCTACGCAGCGCAAGTTTGTTTCAAAATGGTGCCACGCCCCCTCTAACGCCCACCATCGCTTATATACGATTTTAAAAATTTTAATATTTTGGAAAAGTAAAAATGCAGTTTTATTGTGTTTATCAATACCTATCGAAATGTAGAAGAAATTTTTCAAATCGGACCATTCGTTAAAAAGTTATGCGTGATCAACGTTTTCTATCTCTATCTCCATCTCCCTCGCACTCCCTTTACCTGAGTAACGGGTATCTGATAGTCGGGGCATCCGACTATAACGTTCCCTCTTGTTTTAAATAACTTTAATGTAATGATAGTTAAATTAAACATGATTAAAAAATACGATTATTCCATAGCTATAATGGAAATATTATTAGAAAGAGAACTTTATTTCAATGTCTAAAATACATTTTAAAAATTGATCACTTTTAAAAGACTTTTGAAGGTAAGAAAAGTTCAAGGACCCATATCTTTTATAATCAATAGAAAGGAGATTTTATAAAAAAATAACTTTTATGTTAGGATAGTTAAATTAAACATGATTAAAAAATACGAATATTCCATAGCTATAATGGAAATATTATTAGAAAGAGAACTTTATTTCAATGTCTAAAATACATTTTAAAAATTGATCACTTTTAAAAGACTTTTGAAGGTAAGAAAAGTTCAGGGACCCATATCTTTTATAATCAATAGAAAGGAGATTTTTTTTTTTAAATAACTTTAATGTAATGATAGTTAAATTAAACATGATTAAAAAATACGATTATTCCATTACTGTAATGGAAATATTATTACTTCTTTTCAAGTTCCTCATTTTTGTGAGCTTTCCACACTTGATGTCTGCCCCCAGATGAGATCTAATTATTGTCAAGAGAGCGTACACTTGACACCCACTCCCCGGAAAAGTGAGATGCGGAGATGGAGCTAGGAGATGGGCTGCCGCGGATGTCAATATGCTGATGGTAAGCGCCTCCGAGCGATTCCGTACCACCAACCGGTCCATCATCACCAACAACATCATTATCAACGCCATCGGATCGGGAAAGGGAGCCAGAACAGAACAGAACTGAAGGGAACGGGAACGGGAACTAAAAAAACAAACACAAAGGCTGCAGAGAGGAGAAACGAGGCGACGAGGCCCTCAGTCTCCGTCGCAGACGGGCAAAAGCGCAAAATACATAATAATAAAAACAGAATGTACAATAAAACGAATAAAAATGAATAACGTGCTGGCGGGGTCTGGGGCGAGGGGCTGTCAGGGCGAACGAATAAAGAACACACGCACATTTTGTGGTAACCCGATACCCTGGCCAGCTACCCTCCAGCCAACCGTGGCATTCGACGAACGCAAAATGATGACGATGTCTGGAGGGAGATGCGGATTCGGTGGGCTGGTGTGTCGCTGGGTTCGGGGATGGCCAAGGGGAAGGGGGAACGGGGAGTGGGATGGTCTTGGGACTGGAACTGGAACTGAAACTGGAAGTGGAACTCGGACTGGGTCGCCTCGGTAGTACGAGTGTATAGAGTATATAGAGAGAGGGAGGGGCGGGAATACTCCAGTCTGCAAATGGGACTGTGTGAGTGAGTACAAAATTCATCGAAATTACCGTAGATAGGGCTCATAATGCCAGGCAGATCAATCAAATCCTTTTGAAATGGGCCCTGAATTCCTAAAAAGAAGGTTTCTTCAAATCAACGAAAAATCTCGCGTTAGATTTTAATATAATTTTTAAGTAACTTTTAAGACTTCAGAAATTTTACATTAGTACCCAAATATTTTAATAAGTATAAGACACTTTCGTAAGCAAGAAGTCGCTTTATGCTCATATCTTTATCGAATGTTTTAAATAAAACAGTATTGAATTCAAGTTACAGCTGATCTAAGCGGAAACAAGTGTAATTGGAAATCCCATAATGTCATTGTACAAGCTTTTTTAAAAGAAAATATCGAATTACGGTTAGATTGTTTGGGTAAGTTATTTTAAACTTTTCACCCAACTTTCCAACAAACAATGCAATGGAAACCCGATATTGTTATAGGGCGAAGAGTTAATCAACTATATCTCAGTAGGCAGAGTCTTTAAAATCAATTCCAAATTTATTCAAACTAAAAAATTCCAAAACGAGGAAATATGCACAAGACATGGAATAAACCGTTCCACAAGCGCAAAATGGTGAGTTCAGTGCTTAGAACCGAATAATAGCAAGGAGTTAAGATTGGTATATCCCCATTTTATCCAGTGGAAGACCGTTTCGAAGCCTGGAAAACTCGTGTACTATATGCAGCCACTAGTGGAGCACTTCTTCGATATCTGGATGCAACCACTGCCCTTTCCGACAATTTTGAAATTCATCTACAGCTGCGCTGTGATCTTCTTCATAATGCTGCCCATCCTGTACCCACTGCTCGTCCTGCTGATCTACTACGGTATCTTCCAGTACGCCGGTGAGCAGCACTTCGGACTGGTACCGCCAGATAACTGGAACCTTCTGGGGGCCGCCAATCACCTCTGGCACTTCGAGGTGACCAACAAGAAGTATCTGCTGTTCGTGACCATGTACATCGATAGATACCGCGTCATTATAACCGCCATATCTTCGACAGTCGACTATATGCGCATGGCTCTGTGCTTCGTCTTCAGCTAAGTCAAAATTGCGGAGTAACCGATCCTTATTTGCCCATCCCAGTCGACGGGGAGTTTTAATTAGGACTGGTAATTGGAAAGTAATATTTTCTTTAATGGTTCTTTGGTATAACTTTCCTGGCAATAAACTTTCAGTGTGTTTCATTACAAATCGGAAATTTAAGTGTTTTCATGTTAATTTATATTGACAAGTTTTAATAATTAATGACAAAATAAAAAGGTACTTTAAAAAGAACAAAATGTTAAATTTAGTTAGACAGTTTTAAGCAATTTTTATGACAAACCTACAAAACAGAAAATTTTTAAAAAATATCAATCAATTGACAAGACCTAAACTTAATCTCCACCAAATTGCCCATAACCCTTTTCATCCTCCAAATTGATTCGATTAAGGCATATGTCTATATCCTAGATCACCCAGGCGTAGCTCATTCCATTCCAACTACCTAGATATTCCGAATCTGATCGCCGCTCTCTTGTGGCCCTTACAAAGGTAGTGCCTATTCAAACAATAACCACTTTGGCAGTTGTTGGGCTGTTCAAAGTGCCGCTTTAGATTCAGATTTGGCGCCGTTGTGGTTTGCTGGCTGCCACAAAGCTGCATGGAACATAGATACACACCCTCATGCAAAATAAAGAAAAAAATGGAAAATAAAGAGAGGAGCAAAAAACAATATGAAAAAGTTAAAGTAGCAGCACACTGAGTTGCTCATCGAGGCAACAGCCATAAACATATATCAAGTTACCGGCCAGGAGGAGAAGAAGAAGAAGAAGAGAGGGGAGGGGGGGGGGGCTACGCAGTGTATGGTGTATAGTAAAGTAAACTATCGCCCCGAGAACGAACGAACGAACGTGTATCTGTGAGATACTTTTGTATGAGTGCGCCTTGCGGTTGCCACGGCATCCAATTTATAATATTTTTTGCATTATTTCTGTTTTTACCACTTTTATTACGACAATTTCTCGCTTTTTTCGCCTGCCGTTCGTGAGCGCGAAGCCGTAAGTGATATACCATTTAGCATAATGGAACTATGTATCCTGGCGAAAGTTTTTGGGCCTTTTGGCAATTTACCAGCTAATGATAGTTGGCCGAATGGTTAGCAAAGGAAATGCCGGCACTTCAGAAAACCCATTTTTGACTGTTTGCACTTCACATGACTTCCAGCGGCTGCAGAAGGACCCAAGCCGTTGGGAAAGGACAAACAAAAGGATGCCAGTCGGCCAAAGGATGTTTAATATTTGAGAAGAAATATCTCCTATCAGCGGCCAAAGATCTTCCGAAACATCCGAAAGGAGTGCCACAACTGCCTGAAACTATTTGCTTAAGCGGAAATGCAGATGTTCAGGGGAAATCGGAAGGGGGAAGGGAAAGGACTGGGGATTTTAATTAGTGACGAGGCCTGCGAGACATATGCCGGAGATATGCATATATGTACGTACCGAAAAGCAAACATCAACAAATCAAATAAAAATAAAATAAATATGTAGGATCATTTTGGAATTTGGAACAACATGTTAATGACTTTGTCAGCGACTCTTTCTTTTCTCTCACTCAAAAACCCCCCAACCTCCTCCCATTTACCACAGCGTGTGCCAGTTGCATGTTGTCCTTGGCACTAATTAGCCAGCCACCTCATCACCCCCCACCGCCCACTCGACGACCTTGAAAGTAAATGCCGTCAGCTTTTGTAATTGAAAATTTAAATGCAAATTAATATATTATTTTTTGCGGTGCCTTGCACGCGTTGACACTTGTCAGATAAATATATAGACCTATTTATATGTACGCCACTAATATAACCCATCCAGATATAGATTGAATTTGAAAAATGAAATATACCCCGAATGAATCACGACAGAAATCAGTACTAAGTATCTAAGTTAATCAAAACTCACTCTTTATGTTCGGCAGCTCGATCTCTTTGCCGTCGATTCTTGAACCAATTGGAAACCTGTAAAAGCATAAAAATAGCTTAGACACATTTGTAAACATTCGCAGCTCAGTCCCCATGATTAATGAGATGCAATTAACATGTGGAAGATGGCATCTGTGAGGAATTTCAATTGAAATTTGTCAAAAGATGCGTCTGACATTTGTGTTTCATTTCGGCCGTTTGAGTTGCTATTTTCTGGCATCGCCAATCGACTCACCTGCGTGGTGGTCAGTCCTGTGGCCTCGGCCAGATCGCGTTTCTCCCGGGGCGACGGATATGGATTGTGCGAGTACCAGTCTCTCAATACCGAGCGGGATTTCTCCTGCGAAAAGAACAGATAAAGTCAATTAGGGTTGTTAAAAAAATGGATAGTATCGAATCGATGGTTTTAATATTTAGGCAACATCGATGGTTTGAACCCACAATCGATACTATCGCTCCAAAAAAATAATTGAATTTTACATGAAACTTTTGGTATATTTTAAGGAAAAAAAAGGGTTTTAAAGTATATACTAAGAACACGACGGTATTTTAATTGTTAAGGCTCAACATCGAATTTTGTTTCACTTTAATCGCTGTAAAAGTTAGACCGTTTCCTTCCCCCTAATTTTAATGAGTCGACCACACATTTTCAATAATTTGTTTTTCATAATTTTCCTTTATTTTAAGAATTTGTTTTTATTTTCTTTACTATCGATAGTATCGATAGTGACCACCATCGATAGCCAAAAACATCGATGGTGTCCAACCCTAAAGTCAATTAAATCGAGCACTTTGGAAGATCAAAATTCCCTGACAGGTAACGAATTTAAAAAATTTAAAGTGCGAAAAAAAATCCCTCATGAAAAATATTTCTAAATTATCCAAAATATTCAAATTATATAAATATTCTACATTTACAGAATAAAAAGATATCTTGTTTTGGTGTAAACCAATTCATGATCAGTGATAGTAATATTTGATTTACAATATCTAGCCCATTAACTTGGTTGATACTAATTCAACAAAAATCCTGAAACTGTGCAAAACTGATGGTAGAAAAGGGTAAAAGTTTTTATTTTATTTGGTTGTTTTTGATTTGACGGAAGAGTAAGATGAGATAAAGTTTTCTCAACAAAACTTTCTATCTTGTTTAATATTTAAAAAATAAATATAAACTTTAAGAGGACTTGAGGAGTTCCTAGAACTGAGCTGACCCATCTATAATCTACTTGAATCCACCGAAAGCCTGCCGGAGAGCAAACAAAACGTTTCCTGTCCAGGATATGCCTACGATAAGCCCGAAAGACGTTACCCCAGCGAAATCAGGCAGTGGCAGCCCATGGAATCAGACAGGCGAGCGGGCATTTGTACGATTTCCCCGCTTGCCACAATTAAAATGAAAAGCGGCCCAGGACGACTGGCCGAGTACTCACCTTAAAACAGTAGCTCGTCTCCTCGCCATCCCAGATGGTGCGGGGCAATGGAAATTTACGGCGAACACGATATTTGCCAACAGCACCCAAGGGTCTTCCGCGCAGTTTTTCGGCTTCCACATAATGCGCTACATGGGCCCAGTGAGAGAGAGAAAGAATTCGTTTTTGTTTCTACCTTCCAAACATTTTTTGGGGTTAAGCAAGGAGTTCGCTCCTTGGAGTACCAGTTCGAGTCTCACCTTTCAACCACAGGGCCTGGAGCTTGGCGTGATTTTGGGCCGAGAAGTGGTGATGCTCGAGCAGGCGGTACAGCTCCTTGTACTGGCCGCGATGGAATGCAACGACCGCCTTGGCCTTCAGCACGGACTCGTTCAGCTGCAGCTTATCACATTGTGGCAGCGACCAGAGGAAGCGGCCCAGTCTTTCGATATTCCCCGCCTGCTGCAGAACCTGTGCGAGAGATTTGGTCGGGATTGATTGGAAATAGATCGAAAAATGGAATATTAATGTGAAGATTGCCGGTTTTTCACTTTAATACATCATTTTAAAAATATCTGAATATTTTGTCTTATAAGGGTGCGAAATATCGGTTACATATATAATGATTAGACCTCCGATCAATCAGCTAATAACATTTTTACCATAAAATAATAGTCAATCCTAATGATTTAAGAAACCAAACATTTGAATTAATGTTCAGACGACGATTTTTTGGTTAAATCGACTTTTATGAATGACAAATACTTTATCCTATTTAAAAACCCGTCGTTATCTTTAAATCTAATCTTTAAATCTATAACACAGCTTGTATTATATGAACAATTAAGAAATGTGAATTTTTCAAAACACTGGAAAGGAATGTTTTAGATGATTTGTAAAATGAATTCTGTTTTAAAGTTTATTTAAATTGTTGATTGATAAAAAGAATTGTATAAGTTAATAGGCACCAAATAAATATCCTTGGCTATTCGGGGATTTCAGATAATATGGTATTTGATATAATTACCTCGCAGACGCAGGCCACCTGCTCCTGGGTGAATCCGAAGCTGGGCAGATTCTCCCTGCCGCCGGAGCCTCCTCCTCCACCCACCACCCCGCCGCTTCCGTTGCTGCCGCTGTTCAGGTGGAGGCCACCTCCTGCTCCACCGTTGTGCGTCATGATGTCCAGGGTGCTGCTGTTGTTGTTATTGCTGGTGGCGCTGTTGTTGTTGTTGTGCAGGGCCACCGATCCCGTGAGACCCGTGGGACTGTAAGGAGGCGTGTGGCGGGCGGTGAGAACGGCAGCCGCATTGGCCGCCGCCAAATCGTAGAAATCTGTGGCGGGATGCTGTAACATTTTCTGCGGGAATCGGAGATTTGGATGGGTGGCGGGATCAATTTCAAGGACTCCGCTCTAAGTAAATTGAGTAACCTAATCTAAAATCTGCTTAATTCTTTGGTTTTTTGAGCGCTGCAATGAAAAAATAAATAAAACGGAATAAGTTGATTGTGGAGAGTAAATATATATTTTTAAAGGTAGATACATTTTTGTAAAATACGTTTTAAGAAAATTTTATTAAGAACTTATGAATAAATCGTTTTGATATTAATCAGAATAATTTTCAAAATAATTTTTTATGAATCTCCTTATCTGCTATCTATAAGATTGATGTTTTCTCACCCCGCAAAATCTTCGATTGCTTCACCCAATTTTTAAGCCAATTTACGCAATACTTATCGATCCCATTAACCCACCGAGTTTTCATCTTTTTATTGCCCGTTTCGATTAATATTGAAACAACACTAATTGAGACACATAAAACTGTGGAAATTACCATTGAATGGCAAGTGATTTTCGCCCCCCACACTTGCACAAATGTTAAACAAAACAAGCGTGTCTGCTTTGATTTCCCATATTCATAAGTAGTTTGGAAATCAGAAATCAGAAATGGAAATCAAAACAAAACCTCGGAGTCGACCCCATGTTGTCAAACATGATTAACTAAGCCCCGGCGCAATTAATAATTGTTAATGCGAGATGTTCGATTATCGGAAATATGGTTTGGCCGTAGCAGAGCTCTCTAACCTGTCCGCACCCGAGATCCCCAAAGAGATCTCTTACAAAAATAAACTCTTTACACAATATACGTGTATATGGGGCGCATGGTGTTTCGGTATTCCTCTGATTTCAGATTTCTGTATTCGGTTCTAAGAATATTTCTAAAATTACCAAACGACGGCGACGACATGACGTTGTTGTTGTTGCCATCGTGAGGGAGTGAGCGAGAGGTCCCCCGAATGTATCCCCCAGATAGAATATCCCGGGTGCATTTTATGGATGTTTTGATATTTTTGCAATCGATCTCTGCTCTTGGCCAGACTGTCCAGATAAACTGATATAGATATAGATATAGATATAGATATAGAAGTACACAGCCCCCTGGGCGATTCGATTGGGGCGAAACTCACACAGACTCTCGTATATCGTCGAGTCGAGATATTCTTGGATCTGTTTTCAGTTTCAGTTCCCAGTTCTCAGTTCTCAATTCTCGTGTGTGCCGTGCCGGGCAGATTATATATACAAAACAAGAAAATAGAGATTTCGTTTTGGCTGCTGCTGTAACGAAAATACCAACGCCAAGTTGGCTGCTCTTGAGTCATCGGCCTAGGATCGCTCTATAGATCCCCCGCAGCCGCCTCTTCGCATACGAAGATTTCGTTGGTTTCGTTGATTTCTTTCCATTTCTTCATTTCGCTGGGTATTCTTTTTTCTTTGTTGCTTGTATTTTTGTTGGCCTGTTTCATGTTTGACGCAAGTAAACAAGCAAAATGCGAACGTGAAACGAAATACGCGATAAATTTTCAATCTGTTTTGCCCAAAGCAGCGCGCACAAGTGGATAGTGTTCGTATTCTATAGATATGGATACAATGCAGTGGGGAATAATATTAAGCCCAAGATGTATTACGTCGAATTCGAATCTTTTTAGTCCATAATAAACCTGCTAAAAGCCCTGAATAGTAGCTAAAAGATGGCATACCAATGTTTATGGCCTTGTACCGTTGCACTAAACGAACGAAAAACGAAGAACACCGGCAGCCAAGAAAGATATTCTATCTGATATCGGGCTGCATCTTTTGGCTGCCTCTCAATTTCACCTTGCTTCTCAAAGATTTCTTATCGCCGCCTGCTGCCTGACGACTTTTCTGGCATTCGAATAAAATTAATTTAATTTATTTTACAAATTTTGTAATTTATTTCCAGTGACGCGTTATCTATCTGTTTCTGTTTCGTGTTTGCCCTCCATTCCCATGCCCTTTCCAATTTTCCCCACCCCCGTTGTTTGTTCTTTGACTTTTATAAGATTTTAATTTGAGTGTTATTGTCTGCGCGCGGGGGAATCTCGAGAAATCTGAAAGCGGACACCTAAGCTTCCATCGCAGTATCTATGAGATGTGCAGCCAACTCGGAGATTCTATTGGGTTGTTAATCAAAGTGAATTGTTTAAGCTGTCGTGGCTGAAAGCGTTTTTCCTAATTAGTTTGTAATCAAAGTCAACTTACAATAAAACTCTAAATTCGATGTATCTTGTCACTTTTACGAACTGGATTCCAAGAGCTATGCCAGTGAAATGCCCCCCGGTTTTCCACGAAAGCCCAGCTCAAATTTGGAGCCATTGGCCATCGAAATCTGTTTTCCGCTTCTAACATCGAAATCATCTGCGCCGGCGTCTGTGTTTATACAATGTAATCGAATGGCAATGGGAATGGGGAGCCTTGTGCCAAGCAACCTGTTGTGGGCCAACCCCCGTTCCGGGTAATTCGAACAGCGGGCTGGCCGCTTGGCGGGATTAGTAAGCAGTCCCCCCGAAGACAATCGCTATCTGCCAGATACAGATGCAGATGCAGATACACTCGGCACTGGCCAGAAGAGTGTATTTTTAACATTTTCCGTTTAATTGCCGCGTGAAGGGAGCAACGCACAAAGAAATCGAATAGAACGCGGCGTAATGAATGAAATTTGTCAATTTAATGGGTTGCACACATGTATCTCGGCTGCCTCTTCTGCTCGCTGCGCTACATTTGGCCAAAGTTTGAATGAAACCGAAGGGAATTCGTTGAAAGTTTTGACGATAGGGACGGTAGGCCCCCAAATTACGGCGAATTCTGCACGCCGGTGCGTAAAATGATCAAAGTGGCGGTGGCCAAGCTTGCGTATCTGCATCTGTTTGCCCTGTTGGCCCGACTCTAGGCGAATGGAATGCGTAAATTTGTCAATTTGGCCACTTCCGAGTGGGAATCTAGCCGGCCGATCAAGATATTCCGAAATAGTTGCACAAAATCGTACGCAACATCTGCTCTCATCTCCGCACTCAATTAATCACTAGACTTCTGACGACAAACACGCGCTGGCCAGAGTCATTTAAACGTTTCCAGTCCCCGAAACGAATCTCATATTTAACCGGACCAAATGTCGGTCCACGCCCACTCATCTCAGGACAGTTCTCAGCCATAACTTAATAATTTTTTGGTAATTTCTAGCAAAAAATCGAAATGATAAAGCCAAATGGTCTTATAAATAAACACCGCATCCGATGGTTTCGAGTACCAAACTCGAGATGCGGGCATGAAACATCTTGGTGATGAATGAATGACAACTGGAAACGGATTTTCTTTCGATTCGGCCATCTCATACTTTGCCTCTAATTAATAAAAATATCTGGTGTGGGTGGGCGTAAGAATATCCAATTTGGCGGAAGGGCAACTGCCTGGCAATCGGGAGGTGAATAAAAGAAAAGAATTTTGCATTTGCTGTGTAAACAAGCATTCCTCTCCAAATATATGTAAACATGCAATTCTCGTGCTTTTCCAACGATTCGTTCTCCCCAAATTAATTCTCAAGTGCCTCGAGTTGCTTTTCCAATGGCTGATGGCTATTTGGAATGTGCCAATGCCACAATCGCCAAAAAGCGAATTGCACTTTGGCTTTCTCCTTCCCCTATTGAGATTGCCAAAAAGTTGTGAATCTATTGGCTTCTATGAAAGATTAATCCATTAGAAAGCGAAAAAAGATACGACCTGACATTTATGGAGGGTCTTAATGGTTTTGTTAAGCACATTCAAAAAGCTCTTAAAAACACTTAAGAGATGTTTTAATTCAGAACTGCTTCGTTATTTTACGGGTACATAAAAAATATGTAAAATTAAAAAGAAGAAAAAAATGTAATTAAACATTTTACATTTTATTAGCAATTAGAACGATACTGGAAGGAGAAATCTTGTCTTATAATGCGAAACATTGCACATTGCGCATTTTTATTGCCCAAAGAGGCAATTTCTGAATATTGCTTCCCCACAGAATTTTAAAATTAATATTAAACATTAACTTCTTTATTTTGAGCCCCTTGGATTTGTAATTGCATTGTAATATACTTTAATTGTATATTAAAAGCACAATTTCAATTTTCTGATGGTCTAAGTATTTGACGGTGTTCAATCATACATTGTTGCTATCCAAATTTTTAAGAGACTTAATACTTAATTTATTTAAATTCTAGTTTTTGTATAACACGGGCATATCTTTCATAATAAAGAGTAAACTTTTTGCCGTCGGCAAGCTGGAAGCCCGTCGAAACTTAATCCCGTTGCTCACCTGTATTTTGATTATTTATTGTTGATACGTATCCGTGTTTGTTTTTAGTTTATGTTTGTTTTTTTTTTGTTTGGGTTTGTGCTTTTGTTGCTAAGATTTTCTTCTGGTGATTGCGCGATATCCACAAATGTTAGAAGTGGCAAAATAAACGATGATTTTTGCCGTGCGGCTTTTCCTCAATTTGCATTTTTGCCAAACTTTTCAAATCGAAGCCATGTGCCGCTCACTCACGCACACACACTCGGAAACACAGGCACTGGCACATGCAAATACATATATTTATCATACGCACTGTGGTCAACACGTGTTGCAAATTATTTTTTTCGAGAACACTTTTTCGCTGTTCTGCCGTGACTCGAACAAATTGCACTTACAAATTGGGAGGGGGAAAACCTGCGACGACAACTATGAAATAGTGCTAACAAAAAAATGGCCGCCAGTGGATTTATTAGCTTAATTATCCTTGCGTTTTTCTCGCTTTGTGTGCGTTGGTTTCATGGTTCATTCATCGGGAATCGGAAATTAAATATAACTTTGTGCGCGGAACGTCGAAAGGCCGCCGGATCCGGCCTGGATTATTATTGAGCGAGCGACGTGGGGAGATCGGGCAGCGAACCGCACGCGACGGAATCTCGAAAACAACTGAGAACTCTCCGGTTCTCAAACCGCCTCGAACCAAAAACAAAGCACCCGAGACGGAAGGCAGAAAATGGTTGGTGCTGCCGTCGGTGTGAGTGCGCCAGAGCGAGATGGCCGACGCCCGGGGTGAGTGTGTGAGTGAGTGAGCACCAGGGGGGTGAACTGCGGCCCATTGCACCGTGGGGTATATCACCATTTTTTGTGCAACTTATTAATAGCTTGACGACAAAAGACCAAAAGCCTGGACAAGCTGAAGGTTTCGAAATTTCCCGGTCAAATCAGCACACCTAAAATAACTTATTGATAAAGAAGCCTGATTTAAGAATTACATAAACATTTGGAATGATGACCTAAAAGATGAGCTTACCCATTTATATATTTTATGAAACAATTGCCTAAGACTTAGTTAAGGTTATTATTACCTTGACTTCTGTGGATGACATTTAAAATAGGCTCCTCTTTTAGATCTCAGTTCCTTTAATTTAATGACAGCTTATTGAAAAAGATTTAATAAACTAAAAATTGTATTTTTTTTAAAGAATCTTTACTATTCATTTAATATCTCTAAGCTAGTTAAAGTGTAAAGGATTCCGAAAAAAAAACGTTGTTGGTAGAGGTCATTACGTTGCTGAGAGATGTTTTATGAGTTACTTCCAGATTTTCATCAAAGGCTAACATTGCGAATAATAAAATCGTTTTAAATGGAAACATTACTATGTTTAAGCCACCTTCCAGATTTCTTATTATCGTACACTTGACTAGCAAAAGGGGTGGTATATCCCATAGTGCGCTAGCAGGACAGTTTGGCAGCCACTGGGAAATGGGCAGCGTGTGAAAGAGCGAGAGAGCGGCCAAACAGGTTGGAAAGAAAGGCCGCCCCCTCCGGTTTACCTGTTCCCACACACGGACGCGAACTCACACACCGAAGCACTTGCTCACTCACACTGCGGCAGTGGAGCAACAACAACTTGCTGATTGGTCAGTGGAAATCGCCTGTTAACGAACCGCATGCGCAGTGGACGCCATATTGAAAGGCGGAAATTGGACATCGGAGGTAATCGGAACTTTTTCCTGGGAAAAAAAGGATGCTTAGTGTGGTGCCTGTGAGCCCTGCAATCTCATTAAAATTATCCGCCGCATTTCTGTGCATATCCTGTTGGATTGCAATTACTGACCTTTCGTTTTTACCTTCGAAAATTATGCAGGAATTGCATTACTAATTCATAATTCTGTTTCACTTCAGCTAATTGGTCTTTCCGATTCTAATATGATTCACATTTGGCTTTTAATTTTTTTATGATTCGAAGCCAGATAAAACATTGTCTGGTTGCAAACAATTTAAGCTCGTTTTCTTGTATGTTTAACAATGTAATATGTTTTTAACTATTTTTTTTTTTACCCTAATTCGATAAAACTGTCCTATTCCGTTTATGATCCAGTGAGCAATCTTCTTGCAATATTTGCCCGACTCCTTTTTATAGTCTACATAACTAAGTTTCGCCATTTCCCAAGTCGCATTTAAGCCAGCACTTTTGTCAATGAAAAATAGTCCCATCTATCGGTAGCTCGATCTCAGCGTGTGCCATTGATATCGCATCGAGGACCACCCAAAATGCAAATTTGGAAATGTAGCTGGGAAATATGATCGAAAACCCTCTAAAGTTGATGGACTGATGGGGCGCCAGGCTGATCCAGCTAATCAAGATCGGCCGCTGCCCACACAGGTCCTAACTGAAGATCTCCCCCGCTGGCGATTTCGGTATCGCTTACAGCGTCAGTTAGATTTTTGGCGCCAGCCCGCGACAGTCAACCGAATAACCAAAATAAGTGTTAAAAAATTAGGAAATCGTAAAATTTACATAATAACAGATCATATTTCAATCGAATTAGAAAGACAGACGGCAACGACAACAGTTGGGAATGTCAGAAGAACCAGAAAACACATAAAGATGAACATAAAACAAAGTTGGATGGAGGCAGCCAACGGCGAACACCGATACTCGTATCCCACAAAATGTTAATGAAAAAGTGCGATAAAAATCTTGTCCAACATGAATGAGAAAAACGAGGCAACAGACCCAACAATGCAGCGATCAACACCAAATTCTGTGGTCCACGATGACCCCTACTCCTCCTCAAAAACAAAAACAAGCAGAGGGGGGAGAAAGTGCCATCATCGTCATCTGTTTGATGGGGGGCCCCGGATAACCCGAATAGCCATTGGTGTTAAGAATGAAGACAATAACGAGGCTGGCACACGCGCCCCTAAACTCTCCGCCGGACACCTGCTGTGAGTGACCCACGAGGGGGTCCTCCATAAGGGGCAAACAATGAGCTCCTCCGACCCTTTCCAATGGACCCCAGCCCGAACCCGGGACTCCAGGCGCCCGAGGAGTTGCTTATTAGAAATGGTAAACAAACAGCCAAATCGTGTTGAATTTTATGGTCCTCCATTCCGAATCGTGCGCACATTGTTAATCATCTGGTACTGGCCATAAAGCCGGCTTCATTGGCCATTATTAATTCGGTTGAAATTATTATTAATTTTGCGCCATAAATCTCGGCACCGCTGGAAACAAACCCCTTTTTGTGGTACGTGTGGGTAATTAGCTTTGAGTTCCACGGGATTAGTTGTTCATTTGCTGGGTTAATCATAAATTAGTGGCGACCATGATGTTCTATCAATATGGTGGGACTGATTACATTAACCATGAAGAGGTTTAGTTTGAAGTAAACACACATTTCTTACAGTTTACTTGTTTTTTGGTTAATACAAAATCGAAATCACTATGGACGGCAGTCCATGTAGTGACGAAGCGCACCAGGAGAGTGTGCGAAGGCGATCACTATGGACGGCAGTCCATGTAGTGACGAAGCGCACCAGGAGAGTGTGCGAAGGCGACTACTATATATACACGAAGAAATGAAAATCTACTGTGATGGTCCGATCATAATGAATAATACACCTATCGAAAGGTATTGCGAAAACTAACAGGATTGCATACCAAGACTTTAAGAAAATCAATTGGCTTGGGAGAGAGAGCGGTGAAAGTGAAAAAGTGAAAATTTCGAAATTTGGAGCTGTTGGGGCCGGTGGGGATAAATGCCCCTCGCAATGTTTTAGTTGTATTCCTTTTGAAAATACCCGTCGAATGAGGGGTCATTTGTCAAAATCCGACTCTCCGTTCAAAAGTTATAGCCAAAATAAGATTTTCTTCTTCTTCCCAAAATGAAAATTTAATTCTGTTTGTCCACTTGTCCACTTGTCCAAAATATGTTTTTTAAGTTCTGAAAATTTGATATGACGTTCATCACATCGATATAAAAAACTTTTGTTCTACCACTTTTGGAAAAACCCGCTAGTTTAGCGGGAAAACAGCTATAAGTAGCTAAAATTCGGAAAGCCGTAACTTCTATACTACTAAAGCTACAGGCTTGTGCTGCATCTCGTTTGAAAGGTATTTTTAAATGCTATAAACGCCTTCTATATGCAATTTGTGTAAATGTAATACTTAAAAAAATATGAACAAAAGACAATTTTTTAAAACTTTTTTTTTAGCTTTTTTTTATTTTTTTCAAAAACGGCTCTAACGATTTTCTTTAAAACCTTAAACTGTATAGCCCTTGAGATTCCTTAAATTTTGGTATATAACACATTACTGTAAAAAGTCACGTTTAAAAGTTATTTTTATTCGAAAATAGCCACTTTTGCCAGCTCGAACAATTAACGCTCCCTGAGTATTGAATTTTGTGGGAGGGTATCCGAACTGTACTTTAGGGTCATGGAATCAGTAAATTTGCACTTAAGAGTTCCATATAGGAATCTTTTGTTCTACGACTTTTGGAAAAAAGCCGCTACTTTAGCGGGAAAAAGCTAAAAATAGCTAAATTTCGTTAGTTTGTAAGTTCTACACTACTAAAGGTACAGACATGTACTATACCTCGTTTAAAAGGTATTTTGAAATACTTCAACGCCTTTTTAACTTAATTTGTTAAAATACAATAGTTTAAAAATTATGATTGACCAATTTAAATTTAAATGTATATATTAGCTCCTATGAGAGCAAATGTAAACAAACAAAAACTTCTGATATCAAATAAAAACACCTCTTAACGAGGTAAAAAACTAGTGACGACCGCACCTTCAACATACAAAAGTTCTAATATCAACATTTGTGACGAAAAATTATTACACTCGTCATTAAATAGACTTTCTAATCTTTTCTCATTCGTCACGCTGCAATAGAAAATGCCTGTAAGGGGAAAAAGGCTGGAATAGTTTGCTAGGGCGGGCCGAATGAGAAAATATTAGAAAGTCTATTTAATGACGAGTGTAATAATTTTTCGTCACAAATGTTGATATCAGAACTTTTGTATGTTGAAGGTGCGGTCGTCACTAGTTTTTTACCTCGTTAAGAGGTGTTTTTATTTGATATGTTTTACCTGTTGTCAAGAAATACCGATAACATTAGTTTTTTATTTATCTCACTTTAAAAATGGTCTTAAATCGATAAAGATTAAAAAAAAGGGAGTTATCACTATGGACGGCAGTCCATGTAGTGACGAAGCGCACCAGGAGAGTGTGCGAAGGCGACTACTATATATACACGAAGAAATGAAAATCTACTGTGATGGTCCGATCATAATGAATAATACACCTATCGAAAGGTATTGCGAAAACTAACAGGATTGCATACCAAGACTTTAAGAAAATCAATTGGCTTGGGAGAGAGAGCGGTGAAAGTGAAAAAGTGAAAATTTCGAAATTTGGAGCTGTTGGGGCCGGTGGGGATAAATGCCCCCTCGCAATGTTTTAGTTGTATTCCTTTTGAAAATACCCGTCGAATGAGGGGTCATTTGTCAAAATCCGACTCTCCGTTCAAAAGTTATAGCCAAAATAAGATTTTCTTCTTCTTCCCAAAATGAAAATTTAATTCTGTTTGTCCACTTGTCCACTTGTCCAAAATATGTTTTTTAAGTTCTGAAAATTTGATATGACGTTCATCACATCGATATAAAAAACTTTTGTTCTACCACTTTTGGAAAAACCCGCTAGTTTAGCGGGAAAACAGCTATAAGTAGCTAAAATTCGGAAAGCCGTAACTTCTATACTACTAAAGCTACAGGCTTGTGCTGCATCTCGTTTGAAAGGTATTTTTAAATGCTATAAACGCCTTCTATATGCAATTTGTGTAAATGTAATACTTAAAAAAATATGAACAAAAGACAATTTTTTAAATCTTTTTTTTTAGCTTTTTTTTATTTTTTTCAAAAACGGCTCTAACGATTTTCTTTAAAACCTTAAACTGTATAGCCCTTGAGATTCCTTAAATTTTGGTATATAACACATTACTGTAAAAAGTCACGTTTAAAAGTTATTTTTATTCGAAAATAGCCACTTTTGCCAGCTCGAACAATTAACGCTCCCTGAGTATTGAATTTTGTGGGAGGGTATCCGAACTGTACTTTAGGGTCATGGAATCAGTAAATTTGCACTTAAGAGTTCCATATAGGAATCTTTTGTTCTACGACTTTTGGAAAAAGCCGCTACTTTAGCGGGAAAAAGCTAAAAATAGCTAAATTTCGTTAGTTTGTAAGTTCTACACTACTAAAGGTACAGACATGTACTATACCTCGTTTAAAAGGTATTTTGAAATACTTCAACGCCTTTTTAACTTAATTTGTTAAAATACAATAGTTTAAAAATTATGATTGACCAATTTAAATTTAAATGTATATATTAGCTCCTATGAGAGCAAATGTAAACAAACAAAAACTTCTGATATCAAATAAAAACACCTCTTAACGAGGTAAAAAACTAGTGACGACCGCACCTTCAACATACAAAAGTTCTAATATCAACATTTGTGACGAAAAATTATTACACTCGTCATTAAATAGACTTTCTAATCTTTTCTCATTCGTCACGCTGCAATAGAAAATGCCTGTAAGGGGAAAAAGGCTGGAATAGTTTGCTAGGGCGGGCCGAATGAGAAAATATTAGAAAGTCTATTTAATGACGAGTGTAATAATTTTTCGTCACAAATGTTGATATCAGAACTTTTGTATGTTGAAGGTGCGGTCGTCACTAGTTTTTTACCTCGTTAAGAGGTGTTTTTATTTGATAAAGTATACGCAAATATTTTATGATCAGATTCTTTTAGTTCAGAACATTATTTCTGAAAATAAAGTGTTTTAAATTTTATCAAAACCAGTAACATCCTCAATATAGTGAAGAAATAAATTAACAACGTAGCCCGGTACTCAAAAACTATCATGAATTTCTGCCCTCGAACCCAAACCTTTTGCATCCAAAGTGTTTTCCTGGACACGAACTAATGGATTCCTCGCCGACACTTACACACCAGCATAGCCCACCGGAAATTTAAAAGTTCTCTCACGCGTCCCATGCAAAAGCCCTGTACAATCTCCTTCCGATAATTGGCCGCCAATTCAATTACGGACTTACATTCACTCGCTGTCGCCTTCGATACAGCCAGGGGTTGGGGTGGGCCATATGCAATTGCCTTGTAATTTGCCACAATTATTCATATTAAAAATGAGTTAAGCGCTGCCTTGGGTGGAAAGGCCGACAAGTAAGTAATTTTCACGCGTAGGTAACATTAAACGATCTTGGGGCCGGGACCAACGGACCCAAGGTGTGGATAAAAAAGGGGCTACGGACCGGGGGATAATAATCGCTGCCACATAAATATTACAAGCATCTGACAACTGAAAATTATCTCCTTCACTCACGAGCCATTTAAATCAATTTTACACTTCGGATTTCACAGGCGGTCCAAGTGGACGAAGGATACGATACGATACGATACGGGTTACCTCTGCCCCTCTTTACTTTCCTTCTTCTTCTTCTGGAGCCCGGGGTCTCGAAGCCTGGAAATTGAAATTTATTGAAAAAATGATGACAAACGAACGAAAATAAGCGAATGCAGCAGCTGCAAGGTGGTCCCGGGGGTGTGACGTGAGAAGCCGACGCCAAAGCTGAAATTTAAGGCCAGCACTTTGAATATATATGTTTATGGCCAAGATAGGCGCTGATTAGGGTTGCCAGGTGCTGTTGAAATCGGTGGGGGAGCCATTAAAGTCCTTTGAATGATTAAAATCAATAGATGTTGGCCATTCCGAGCTAAATAATGGGAACTTTTTTAAAAAGTCAAATTAAATATGTGTATTTTCGAAACCTAAGCACAATTTCTTTGATTCATAGATAATACTGATTCCATTTTATATTTCAAATTGTAGTATTTTCGGAAATCACCTAGCAAAAATTAAATTCTAAATATTTTTTTCCATCACGATGGGAGCATCTAAAACCATAAGTAATCTGCTAATTGGAATTTCCAACATTACCCAAATCTAATAAAAGATTTTGCTAAGCACTTTGAAGCGAATGGTGGTCTGTTCTTTTTGGTTATAATGGGCATGTGGCTACCGAGTCCACACAAGTGGTTATTGAAAAACCTATTGTACACTGACCATAACACACAATTTATGACACTCTGTAGTGTTTATAAAGATTGCTGTTACTGTTTCTTCCTCCATAAATACTAAGAACAAACTATATGGTCACAGACCATAGTGGTTTTTCAAAATTAACTCAATGGAAATAAATAACATTTTGAAAAATATTATACAAAAATAGCAACACTCTTCCCTAAGTTTCAGTTTGTAAATTAGCTTAGCTCGACAACTCTGGGCATGCTTCACATTTCACTGGGGTGTCATAATGTCTGCCTCCTCGCCCCTATCCCCTCACCTTCCCCCAACGGGGCACTGTGCAAAAACGTTTAAACCAACAATTACGCGAGCATAAATCAAACAGTCGAGTAGAGTGTCGAGGAGCAAGACGGGCGGTCCGAGTTCTCGGTCCTCGCTCCCTGCTCCTCCACAAGGGGATTCCCCTTACCCTCGCCGAAGACCGCGAGTCGCGTGCAGAAGGTGCCTTCCCGAACGGGAAGAAGGTGCCAGTGCCAGTGCCTGGAATGCCGACACCATCTGCTGTCACAGTCAGCGACGCCTTGGCCTGGCCAACCATCCTGGCCACTTGAGGGACTCCGCCCCCTTCCTCCTCCTCTCCTCCTGCTCCTCTTGGAATGAAGAGGCTCATCTTCCCGGTCGGTTTCGAGTGTCAATAAATAATAGCGGCCAGCCCCCCAAAGTTTACCTACGGTGCGGAATTCACTGATCTCGTTCTGATCGCTATGCCGAGATTAGATTGTGATTTTCCCCACTCCTTTCTGCGTCTGGTCAGGGTCGGGGATTTCTGTGGCCGGGGATTTAAATAATTTTTCTATTAATTAAACAGTTTAAAAACAATTTTCACCCGGCCAGGGGCGTGCCAAATGCTCTTGGGGCACGCAACGCGGCGGGGGGCTGTCCAATTTGCAGATATGATCGTGGGGTTGCCTCATTTAGCGTCCACCTCGTGGGTGGTCAGTTGGACTTGCGACTCTCTCGGGCATCGCGTGAGTTGTCGCGATCTGAAAAGATTTAAATCATGCATTCGATTCGAATCTGTGACATGGATCTTATGAAGTTTATCTTATCTAGTTCGTTTGGGATTGTTGAATTTCTTCAAGCGATTTGAAATTTAAAATTCTTGTATGTACAAAATTCAAAAATTTTCTCATACAATTACAATTATATTTGAGAACTCCTAAACTGACAGGTCACTGTATCGCTAAGAATATGAAAATGCTAAATATAAATACCTTAATATCAAAATAATCTAGTTTCCATTTATTTAATATCATTATCGTTACCTTGTAACCCTAATCACTATCTTTTGTAATGATTAAAGGAACGACATAAAAAAGATTAAATAGATTATGATAATTTTAAAAACCTATTAAGGGGCTGTCCATATATTACGTAATCACGTTTTTGGTGATTTTTGAACCCCACCCCCCCCCTGGTGATCAAACGTAATCATTCAATAAACAACCCCCCCCCCCCAATGATTACGTAATCCCCAGAATAACATTTTTTTTGTTTTAATCTGTGGATTCAAACGGAGATGCAACCCAATCTTTAATATTGTTTATAAATGAAGTTTGGTATGACACATTCGGTTCGTCTACGCTGATATTATCCCCAACATACTCTTCGTCAAGCCATTCCAGGTCTTCGCGTCCTTCGTGTGATTGAACCACTAAACATTCTTTTTTTCGCCGCCCAGCCACTACAAAAATTTTTTCTCTGCTTTCCTATTTAAGTTTGTAGCAGGGACCGTAACTGTTATAAGTTTTATTTTAAAAATCACACTTTAACAGTTATTTTCTGATTTGTAAAGTAAAACTCAAGGAATAACTGTTATTTTTTGAGTTTTATAATAAAAGTTGGCAAATAACAGTTATTCGTCGTGATCAAAAATAAAACTCAAACTTGATTTATGGCGATTTTGTGGGTAAAATAAATTTAAAAAAAATATAGGTATAAAATATGCACGGTTGCCTTTTTTAACAAATTTTTAGTAAGTTATATAAAACACGGGAATCATGTTTTTTTTAATTATTTCATTTTTTCAAAAATGTCAAGGGAATAACTGTTATTCATAAAAATCAAAAAATAACAGTTATTTTTTGAGTTTTATTATAAAAATCAAAAAATAACAGTTATTTTTGAGTTTTATTATAAAAATCAAAAAATAAAAATCATTACGTATTTGTAAACTACAATGCGTGATTTTTTTGTATGAAAAATTTACAATAACACTTATTTTTGGTCCCTGGTTTGTAGATAAATTTAAAGGAAAAAAGTTTTTAAATAAATTCTTTAAATAAAAAAATTAATATAAAATGATTACGTAATCATTGTACAAGACCCCCCCCCTCCCCATGTAATCAAACATAATCATTTCAATGACCCCCTCCCCCCCCCTAGGTGATTACGTAATATATGGACAGCCCCTAAGAGTAAATGATTCTACAAGTTATGACCGTAAGATTATAGTTATAGTTACCAATAAGTTCAATAAAAAGATTAACTTTTCTCAGGCTTGGTTCTTTCAAAAATCCCTCATATCTCAAAGATCCCACCTGAGAGCCGACAATTGCATGGGTGCAACTAATTCGATATGAGGCTTATTCCAATTTAATCGTCAGCTGACACTTATAAATAACCAATTTCCTCTCGCTACCAGAATTGGTGTCGAGAGGCGAATGGAAACCCACACACGCGGATCACGCATACGGAGTTCAAAATCGAGGCTGTTGCATAAATCAATGCCACAAAGACACACAAAAGTTGAATTGTGTGCAGCGCTCGCGGCACTTGACCACTGCAACCCCTTCTTACCCCTTTTTTCCCCTCCCATGGACTCCAATCCACCGACTTGGAAACCAAACTCCCAGGGAGATGAGATCCTCTGCCAAAGGTGTTAATATTCAATTAAAATTCTAGGCTCACCGGGCGAATGGCTAATAAATTAGCGCTCAACAAGCGAGTTGCCAATTTCAATTTGTTTTCGTATCACTTCGACCGGGGCAACCAGTCAGTGGAGGATGTTGGTATCTTACCTGGTTGGTTGGTTGCTTGCTGGCTGGCCAATTTATTTATTAAGCTGCGCAGGTGGCAAAGATTGAGATTTGCTGCGAATTTGTTTGCATTGCTGACCCCGGAGGAGGGTCAGACATGCTGGGAATGGTGGTGGAGCCTAATCAGATCAGATCGGAAATGGAAATGGAATCCCTATACCCGTCTGCCCATATCGACTAGTCTCAATCACGACTCGTGCCTCAGCTTCGATGCTCTGCATGGGATCTTGTAATCGATGTTGTAGCTGAGCATTTCTGCTTACACCAATGCTCGACATGAAGCCGCTTTAATGGGAGGATCTGGACTTGTTGGGCTGCCACAGAGCGATATTTATCGCCCCAGATTGAGTTGGAGCTGAGGCTTACATTCCAGCTCCGAATGGAGGTGGCCCCTGCATGTGGTCCTCTTCCTTGGGCTCCGCATATGATGGTTGATTGAGCTTAAAGCACAATTAGCAGCGATTGTTTCCCATCAGAAAACGGGTAAACACAACGACAGAGACATCTCAGACCTTATAAGTATAATCATTATTCAATTATACAAAATTAAGACTTCCATTTGTAAGTTTTACCTTCTATTTAAAATATCATAACATATTTAAATTCAATTTGGTACATTAAAGTTTACAACTAAATTATAAGTACACGCAAAAAAAAAACTTAGTAAAATCAACTGTAATAATTGTCAAACAGGCCCCAACCAGCAAAATTGTCAATTCTACTAAGTAAATAGTCATTTCACAACAACAAAATACACACAATTAGCAAAGACACAAACCCAAAGCAAAAACAAAATACACGTAACTATTTTAATAGTTACGTAACTATCTTTGTTGGTCAATTTTACCAAGCAAATTTTTTTATGTGTATTAATCTTGCTTTGTCTAAATTGTGAGCTTATAAATATGAAAGAATTTAGGATCGATATATATATAAAAACCAAAAAACCTAGGTGATAATTCAAGTAATTCTCAAAATAATATATTTGACTATCGTCTGTCCTTTTCTGTATCTTAAATCTTCAGTGCGATTAACATGCTCATTATTTGTGTGCAGGTCTCTTGATCTCACTCTACTGGGGGTCTGCACATACATAGATTGCTGGGCTGCCGGGAGGGGGAGTTCCATTAGAGACATTAAAATAATTTCAAAAGACATAAATTTTGAATTATGGCCACACAACGTGGACGCGGACACGTTGCTCGGTACTTTGTGTGTAGGTAAGTGTACATGTGGCTCGGGAACCGTGATGGCAAAAGTATTTTAAATCAATTTCGCTGGGGGAGTGCTGTGTGTGCCAAGTGTTTTCACTATAATTACAGACAATTTCAGACATTCACCGTCGTGGCTGCGGAACCCGAACCCCCGTTTCCTCCCAGTTGCACTTTTCTGCTCGCTGAGATGGCCATTTAAATTGATTTATGAGCGCCTGATCGAGCGCATTTGTTCGGGGCGGGGTATTTGGGGGGTGCTCCTCTGGTTATGAGGGGGAACCATAACTCACGATCGCTTTTTCGCCCAGTTGCTGCTAATTAAATTTGCATGTATTCACCCAGTGGGAGTGGCTCTAGGGGACAGCTGCCTCTTTTCAGTTCTCAATTCCGAGTGCTTCGCTATCAGGTAGCCAGACATTCAGACATCCAGACATTCGATGTCTGAACCCTTGTCAGACAAGATGAAGAAGAACTGGCCCAGTTTCGAGACAACCCCTAACAAGGCCAAAAGGGTCAAGGGGTCAGTGGTTCGTTAGATCTGAAAAACAATGCCGTCTTTAATTGATTTAAGATTTTGAGATGAAGAACTATGTGCATTTGTCAGTCGCTTTTAATTGGCTGGGAAATTTGTAACTCAATCAGGATGGCATTGTACCTATCCTAATTGCAGGCGATTCAAAACCCCAGAAGCTATCCTCATAGATACAAAGCGGTAATTGCAGAGAAACTAAGGAATAATGGGAAAAGCAAACTTTTGACAGGCATATTTCTGCGCTAAATGAGCCGAGTTTTTCGAAACGAAAGTGTCGATAGGCGGGAACCACGTTAGCTGAAGGACAAAACAAAAAGCAAGGGATGTGAAGGAGTAGAAAGACAGTAGAACGGAGAGTCGACGGAACTGGCAGAGGAAGTGCCATAAAAATGCAATTTTAGATTCCATCAACTGATAAGAAAAGTTTTTAAATTAGCCGCCAAATGGGAATGTTGTTGCGAAGTTCGAAACTGTAAAATGAGCAACAGACAACAAAAATGTTTGATTAGAAAACGGAAAATAAGGACAACTTTGGCGGATTGGAAGGGGTTCTTCTAGAGTTCCCCCACAAATTGCCGTCGACACGTCAAGATACCGTTAGAAACTTTTTGCATTTTCTGTTCTGTTGCATTCAGCGACCTACGACCTACGACCACCCACCTTCATTGCCCACCCCCAAAAAACCATCGTCACGAAAACAAAGAAAATACCTGCCTGTTTATGGTATCCTCAAAAGGAAAACGCACTCCACCGAAATGAGAGCAAAAGTATCAGTTTCAGCTTATCAAATTCCAGCCATCGCAAGTGGGAGAGATTAGGAGGAGAATCAAAAGGAATGGAATTGAAAATGGAAATGCAATGAGGCGCATTTTTTCGGCATTTGGCGAAATCTTAAAGCCCTGATCTACTGATCTACCGATCCACTACGGATCGAAGGGCAGAGACAGCGCTCAAGTAATTAACGCCCCTTATAAAGGAGCTGCACTCGCATCCCTCTCAGTCCGAATCTCAGCCCGAAAACAGTAGCTAGCCGACGGCGCCTTGAGGATTTGCCTAGATGTTAATGATGATCTGATCTCCGAGGGGAAGCCCCTGTCTGAATGCCCGAGTGTGTGGGTGTGCTACTGTTGTTTGCTATTGCTGCTTAAAAAAATGAAAACATTCTGGTGTGAAGAGCAGGGGCGGTTCTCTGTTTGCTTGGATTTGCCTCGATAATCGCTGATGCGATTTTAATTAAAGCGATTTCCAGGGCTTACTTTGGTTTTTGAGTAAGAATATTAGTCTACCCATAAAATACTTGGCATTTATTAAAGTTATAAATTAATAGAAATACAGTTTTTTGATGTAGCTCCTTTATCCGAATTTTTAAAAAATCTATTTTGTCTAAATTATAAAAATAAATTGTGTGAACATTCTGTGTCATAAATGGTTTTGGTTGCATACTTTTTGAATACCACATTTTCTTTTATATTTTCCCCTGAGAATGAATTAATCCCGACATCGGATAAAATAAATTGCTATTACCGAACTTTTAGTAAAGAACCTCTCGATTTTTTAATTTAGTGTACTTTTAATCTGCGGGGCTAGACCAAATCAGACGTGCATTTAAAATATAACTAATTGTTTCAAAACATTGACTAGAAAAAAATGAGACTTGTTGCAGAATATTTACAAGTTATTTTAAGTTATTTTAACTATAACTAAGATTTAAGATAACTACTAAGATAACTAAGATTTAAAATCTTAATCGTCTTACATTTATTGTCTTCGAGTATTCTTTTTTATACCTAGAAGCTATACTGGGATTAATAAAACAGAAAGGAAGAAGCGCATCTAGGAGTATAGGGCTTATAAATATTGTGTTAAACTTCGTTATTTGATTAGATCGGCTTTTAAGCATAGCATTACATTCTTCCTATTGCTTATAAGTCTTAAGTTGTTAGAGTGCTGAAACTTCTGCAAAACGGAATTTGTATAGAACAGCTAATAAACACCGACAAAGACCGAAATTTAACAATTCAGGAATTAAAGAGTTTAGGGAATCCCCGAACAGTACCAAAAGCTTTTACGATGCGATCACTTATCGTAAAGATCTAGGGAGACTATCGACTATTGCGGAGCTCTTACAATTTCGTGATGCACATCACAAATAAACTACCGATAACCTTGGCGTTTGGAATGCAAAAATGTATTTTAAGTTTAAGCTGCGTAGCTGATGCTCTAAAATTCAATAATGGAGAGCTTGTACGATTCAACAATGGAGAATTCAATAAAAAAGGAACAGCATGATCGCACGCTCTTCGTCGGCGGACTGGCCTTCCACACCACGGACGAGAGTCTAAGGGCTCATTTCGAGAAGTTTGGCACCATCGAGGAGGCGGAGGTGAAGAAGAACACCAAGAATAGGCGCTCCCGCGGATTCGCCTTCGTCACCTACACCCAGTCGTCCATGAAAGAAAACGCCCTAAGATCTTCTCCGCATCTCTTAGACGGAAGCTTTGTGGGTGTAAGAGAAGCGTACCATCGTCCAAAGGTGGATCCCGAAGTGAAGGAAATGCTTTGGCTACAGAGGCGCCGCCATCAGCGTCGTCAGGGACGACGATCGGATCCTCGATATCCTCCTCGGGCTCATGGCCCGAAGAAAACCATTTTGAAGAAGAAAACTTCGATAACTGTGGTGTCCGCACAAGGGAACACTTGGAAAACTTCAATAGGCTTGAAGGACGGTCAAGGAAGCACTTGGAAATCGGCCACTTAAATATTTATATCTATAAGGACAACCCTCCACATCGGAGGGCTGATGACAAACCGTGCATGGAGCACTTGAAAAACAGACAGACAATATCTAAACCATCCATTATGTTAAATTAATAATTAATTCAAAATAATACAATTAATATAATTTAAGCTTATATACCCCAGTTACATGTTAAAATCGTCAGGAGTGAAAGGAAAACAAATGTTATTTAATTGGAGTTAAATGAATAAGCAAACAAACAGAAAAACCACAATGTTTACATATGAAAAGGGAGTTATTATTTTGCCTGAGGACGGGAAAACTGCACAGAAATCTGCGAATTAATGCAAAAATAAGATATAATTTTAAAAAGAACAAACTCCTAAGAGAATTGTGGTTGGAGTATATGCTTAGCGTCTAGCAGGGTTTTCCTCCTTTATTTGTTGCGCCTGCCCTGGTATTTCAACTTCACTTACGGTCACTCTGGCCTCGCAAATCTGGTATATTTGGGATTTCCCACTCACGCGGCCATACTGAATCGTAAAAAAGTAAAAAGAGAAGCAACAGCGTGAGGTGTAAATAATGTAAGACAAGGCGATTTTGTAAAAGCGACCAGCAAATAGGTTCATTGTGTGCTAATCAAGTTGAATTGGAGCGGCGGAAGAGCGATTGGCATTTCCCCCCGATCGCAGCGCAACCGTGGAAAACGCAGCACACGCACACAACCGCAGCCGCACAGTGCACACACATATGGACTGATGATTTTCGTCTACGTTTCAATTCGATTTTCGGAAATTTCACCTTCGCGTTGCTGTTTTTCGGCTATTTCAAACTTGTTTTCAGCTGTGCGCCCCGCCCCCTCGACCCCCGCCTCGCGCCCCCTCCCTTTGGCGTTCCGCTGGCAGCCGCTCACTTTTTAATTTGCTTACGTATTACGCTCGCGTGCCAATTCGCAGTGTAAATCGTGCATTATAAACGCAAAAGCTGGCATAATTCCACGCACATTATTCATCCGCTGCCCTCCAGTTGTCCCGCGATCAGCTGCAATTTTCGTAAAGAAATCGTGTGACGCTAAAAATAATACGGATCGGGTGGAAAAGCGTGAAAAGCAGAGGAGAACGCAGTCGAAATGTGTGTCAAAAAGCAGCAGGTGTAAGTGCAGTGTTCTAAAGCGCTGCACTCCCGACTGCGCGTGTGTGTGTGCGTGTGTGTTTCGTTGTGTCGCAAACATATGGCAGCAAATAAATAATAATCGCAGTCAATATTCGCCATACTTTTGCAGATAAAAGACATTTTCGAGGGCCAAGCAGGAATATGACTTGGAAAGCTTGAGCCTGGAACCCGAATCCAAACACCAGAACCAGATCCAATGACAAATGTAACAACCGAAACCCATCAGCCGCCCTGAGGAAGAAGAAGAGAGCCTGAGCCCGAGGTCAACCCACCACCACCCCCCCGATTTATTATTATTTAGTTTTCGTTTAATTTTCCACACCCTCCGCTCGAGAACGTGGTTTCTTTTGCGACGCGTGCAATACTTTGTGGCAAAAGTCTTGCATCGTTCCAAAAGAGAGCAGCACGTGGAGCGACGAGCACGGCCGTAAAATACCCAAATCCGTGGCCACCAAGCTGCAGCGTCTCAAGGCCAAGGCGTCTGCGAGCCAGCACTACGGCGGCAGTTATCGCAAGTCATCGTCATCGGTATCGCATCGGCATCGGGTATCGAGGGTGGCGACAGGAGTTCTCAGCAATCCTCCACATCCTCTGCAATCCACGGCGGGCACAACCATCAACGCGGTGGCGCTGCCGAGGAGTCCCACTTTGCTCTGGCGGACGTGGCCGAGAAGTCATATCAAAGCACCAACAACAACTACAGCAACAACAATTATCAAAAGTCAAACCACACCAGTGCCAATTACAACCACTCCAACTATAGTAGTAACCACCCACAAAGCGCCGCCACCAACCTGCCTTATCAGCCCAATAGCAATAGCGGCACGATGATGATGACCAAACAGAAGAATTCGCTGGCCGATCGCCTCAATATCGGCGAGGAGGTGCGGGAACTGAAGCTGGGCGCCACCTTCAACCCGAAGTACACCTCCACCGGCTTCCACACCATCAAATGTAAGTTTTAAACGGTCCTGATCCCGCCGGAAATCCAGAACTCCAGAACTCACCCACAAACAATCCATCTTGCAGATGACTTCAAGCCAGCGAGCGTGGACACCAGCCGCATGGCATCTGTGGACGTGGGCTCCAACAATCAAGTTACTGTTATCGTGCCAAATTCAGGTGAGTGCACCCAGAAACAATAATTTATCTTGAGGCATGTGTATGACACAAATTCGTAACCCCTTTCTCTCTGCGCAAATATGAAGTATTCATCAATAACTTGATAATTTCACACATACATTTAGTCCACATACCAGAATTCCAGTTTAGGATCA